>NW_025335762.1:4843302-4852730 GCF_004798865.1 Varanus komodoensis
GCTGATCTCAGGGGGCGGCTGGGCATATATGGATGTAAGCGCTCCTTTAGGTAACCAGGACCCAAGCCATTTAGGGCTTTATAGGTCATCACCAACACCTTGAATTGGGCCCGGACTTCAATGGGAAGCCAGTGAAGCTGACGGAGAACTGGAGTCATGTGGACATAACGCCCAGTCCCCGTCAGCAGCCTGGCAGCTCTATTTTGAACCAATTGAAGTATACGGACCGTCTTCAAGGGTAGCCGCACATAGAGCGCGTTACAGAAGTCAAGACGGGAAGTCACCAGCGCATGTGTCACTGTCGCGAGGCAGTCGTACTCCAGGTAGGGGCGCAACTGATGAATCAGCCGAAGCTGGAGGAAAGCGCTCCTCGCCACTGCTGTTACCTGAGCTTCCAGTGAAAGCTCCGGGTCGAGGAGCACTCCCAAGCTGCAGACCTTGTCCCTAAGAGGGAGTGCAACCCCGTTCAGGACAAGGTTCAATTCACCCTTTTGTTTTACTTCAGTTCCTAATGAACTGGAGTAAAACAAAAGAACTCTGGGTAGCAGCCACGGTCCTCTTGCATGCCAGCTTTGCTAAAGAATCCCAACCTTTTTTTAATTCTGCAAAGGGCCTCAATAGAAATCTGTTGGGCTGGATGCTATCAGAAGATGAAGGAGAAACTGGTAGTGGACACCTCCTTTCCCTCTCCCTGCTACCTTTCTCTTTCTCCCCTTCCCTTCTCTCTCTTTCTCCTCAGTCAAGAGACTGTGGGGTGTTGGGAATGGACTAGACAATTAATTCTTGGTGTGCTTTCCAAGGTCAGGGCTGCACCAACTCTTCTGATGAGGACTGTGAAAATTGGGAGATGTGGGCGGGGGGGGGGTGGGATCAAAGGGATAGATGAGGATGAGGCAGCTGCCCCCAGATTCTCAGACCAACCACGGGAACAGTCAGAAGAGAAGGGAAGGGAGGGTACAAAGGAGAGGAGCAAGACAAGCCCATGCTCAGTCTAATCCCTGACTCCAGGATGTGGCACTGGGGTAGAAAAGCTACTCTATTAGAGAGCTTGTATAGGTCTCAATGACTAGCTGTTCTCCAGAGGGACCTACTCAGAGGGGTGGAACCCAGTATTATAATGGGTGGGTTTCAAAACTAGTTTCTAGTTTGGGTTCAGCTAATCCTAAAGTTGAACCCAAAGGGTACTGCAGGGCTCAATACTGGGTCCAGTGCACTTCAACATTTTTATTAATGATTTGCATAAAGAAGTGCAAGCAATGATGATCAGATTTGCAGATGACACAAAACTGGGTGGGATCGCTAATACCCTGGAAGACAGAAAGAGGAGTCAAGGTGATCTTGATAGGTTGGAGTGCTGGACCGAAAAAAATGGAATGAAATTCAGTAGGGGCAAATGCCAAGTTCTGCACCTAGGAAAAAGAAACCAAATACATTGTTACAAGATGTGGAATACTTGGCTCAACAATATAGCAATTGAGAAGGATCTTAGAATTGAAGTAGATCACAGGTTGAATATGTGTCAACAATGTGATGCGGCTAAAGAAAAGGTTAATGCTATATTGGGCTGTATTAATAGAAGTGTAGCTTCCAGATCACATGAGGTACTGGTTCCCCTCTATTTGGCCCCACTTAGGCCCTATATTGAATACTGTATCCAGTTCTGCCACCACAGTTTAAGAAGGATGCAGACACATCATCTAAAAAGTTTGCAGGAGGGCAACAAAGATGATCAGGAGACTGAAAACAATGCCCTGCGAGAAGAGTTGGAAAGAGCTGGGCATGTTTAGCCTTGAGAAGAGAAGAATGAGGGGTGATTTGGTAGCACTTTTCAAATACTTGAAAGGTTGTCACACAGAAGAGGGCTGAGAACTCTTCTTAATCCTCGAATGCAGGACACAAGCAAGCCAGATTCCAGCTGGACATCAGGAGAAACTTCCTGACTGCTAGAGCAAGTACAGCAATGGAACCAATGACTCATGGGCTCTCCGGGATGGAGTCCGGGATGCTTTGACTTGCAGTCCTCCATTGACTCCTTCACTGAGCATGGAGCTGGACTTGGGCCTTCTTGGCCCCTTCCAACTCCACTAGTCCATGATTCCATGATCATGATTTTGTTCATACAAAGAGACTAGCCTTTCAGTTGCTGTATGTTGTTAGGTGTGGACTGACAATAAAGAGCTACTTTCAAGGAGACTTTCTGTTGTTCTGGAAGCTTGAAATTAAGAAGGGGAAACATAGCTCCCAACCCAGGTGGAAAAAATATTTCTTGTTGGAGGTCTGATCTGATCCCTTGCACGGTGCTGTGAAATTAATTCAGAGCCACATGTGGCCCTCAAGTTGTCCACCCCTGTTAGAATTTCAGTCCTTTGGGAAAGGTGGGAACTGACTGAAATTGTGTGTCTAGACTTGCTAGATCATCCTGCAATTGAGGGAATGACATCTAGGACCTAAAGAGTGGAGTTTAGAAAATCAAGGATGGGGCATGATGGAGGGAAGAGTAAAGCTTGGTTGTTCCTGGCAGGAGCTTGGTTGTATAGCCAGATGAACACAGTGACTAGCTTCAGAAGATATGATAACCCACACTCAAGGGTTGAGTAGGTTGTTGTGGTTTGAGCCCCGCTGTACTAACAAACCACAGCTCATTATGAGCATCCCATGCAGAGAATCTACGGTTCATTGTTGGATTATAAACTGTGAGTGGTTCAGCATGGTTTGTTACCTTGTTTGGGTTCAGATGATGCAAGAGCCCACATTTCAAAAGCAGCCCGTGGTTCAGCAATGTCTGAACCCAGTCTGTGGCTGCAAGTACAGAGTGCACAGAGGATTTCAAGCCAATCAGAAAACAGCATGCCCCCTTAATTATGATCCCATATTCCAAAAGCTGTTCCTTCCCCTGGAGATCTTGAAATTAAGGATAAAAGCCTTAAAATCCTGGAATCTGGCAATCCTGTACATTGTATGCATTTGTGATTTCTCTCCCGCTTCCCCTTTTTGTTCAGGAAGCTAGAGAAATAGGTGTGCATTGGACAGAAAACGTAGCTCTTGGTTTTGGCTGCATGTGCCACAGTGCATCAAAAAGGAAGGCAGCGCTGTAGGTTTCTTGGGGCTTTTTGTTTTAATTCTGGGCCAAAACTCTGATTCTGCATTTGGTAATGCGAGCAAAGTCTGATGACTGACTTTTAGCACGGAGGAGCAAAATTCTTGTCGTTTCCCTTCCTGCTTCTCCTCTTGGCTGCATCCTGCAGGGCCATTGCAGCTAAGCAATGCCTTGTGGATTGTAGGAGATCCGGACCAGTGGGAGACATTTGTCATTTTGTTCTGGGCATCTACCTTGTCTCAGTAGTTGTCATGATTCCCAAAGGGAGATGGGTACCCCTAGCAATGCTTGAGCAGCTGGAAGGGGATGCTCAACTGTTACAGGACTGTTGTTTTCCCCTTCCTCCTCCTCCTGACTTAATGCCTCTGGAAAACATCTGGGATTCTCCCAGGTAAGAGCCTCAGCATGCTGTAGGTAGGGATGGTGAGTGAGCAGCATATTTTTTGCCTCCAGATTCGGGTATATGTGTCTGCAACAGTGCCTAGCCTTGCCAAGTATTTCAGAGGGAATAACTGGCTGGAAAAAGGTGCAATACTTAGCACTCTTTACAAACGTAAAGTCACTTTGGGTACAATCCTATGCATATTTAGACAGAAAAAAGGTCCCAAAACTCCCAGCATTCTCCAGCTAGTGATGTATCGCTAGTATGCATAACTTACATTTAACATATCAAAATATCAAAACATGATGATTTTATGAGCAAAACAAGTTATCTGTAACCTTTCAGCTTGCTGTTTTATGTCTGACCGGGGGGACTTCAGTAAGTAGTCCCAGAACCATTTGAATCATCAGAGAAGCCTGAAGATCATCTTTTCTTCCCATTTGTGAGAAATTGGCTGGGGGGCATTTAGGAAAACTGCTCTGACAGGAAAGCTATTAAGAGCTTGCTTAGCTGGGGGAAGACTCTCTTACCTTTTAGGAACAGTATATTGTATTTAAGAATATTTAAGCAATTTCAGCCTATTATGTGAACAGCCGGATTTGATTCCTCTTTGTAAATTCTGTTAATGAGCATCATATCCTTTGCTCATTTTGAAATCTTATCTCCAGTGATGGTGTCATTCCCATGCCCACACCATAGCAACCATTTCATTTAGATGTAGAGGGTTTGTTTTGACAGTGGTTAACAGTTTCATGGCTCAGGCAGCTTTACCTAATGGTGAGGTGGGTTTGGGAACGTTTTAATGATAGAGTTCTTTATACCTGTGCCCCAAAGGTTGTTCAGGGCTTTATATGTCAGTGTTAACACCTTAAATCGTGCAAGTACAAAAATGAAAGAACCCTCACATACCCCCTGTTTATTTTAAGGTAATGCAAAGCCGGTTTAACTCTTTCACAGCCTCTATGCACTGAGGTCCCATCTTGATATTCAAAATGGCTGCCCTCACCTACGGTGGCCCACCACACCACCACACATTGTTCAGTTATAAGCCATAACAAGCACAGGGAGGGAGATGCCGAGGCATGTGGTGACGGCATATAAAAGTTTTAAATAAACAAATAAATACATATTCAGAGTTGAGAAATTTAACTCGCATGCTTGTCTGGCCGCTAGTAAATGGGTTCGTATCTGTAGCAAAGTAGGGAATACTTTCCAGTTGGTACCTGGAGCGGGTTCTGGCTGGAATTGAGCGGTGTGCAGTTGTTTGTTTGTTTATTTAAAACTTTTATATGCCGTCCCTTATGCATGGCATCTCAGGACGGCTCACAAGTCCATGTGTGCAATACATATGTGGTATGCATTGCTAACTTCGGCAGGACTGTGACTTCATTATGTCAGTTACTCATGACGGGGGACTGATAATGGGAACTGCTAACACCTTGGCAGAAATTGCGGGATTTCTACCTTGAATTGCTTCATGGAGACTGTGGGCACTGGGACATATGAAAGGCATAGCCCCATGGCTGCTTCCCAGTGCTCCCTTGCAAGGGTGAGAGGAGCAGGAAGTGCAGTGCTGCTTTAAATGTGATGTTGGGTGTCGCATGTGGACCTCCCTGTAAGGAGAGGGCATCTTCATCATGCGCAGGGCAAAGGTTTGCAGTCAGCTTTCGCGCACAATTGCATAGCCTGCAGTGGGGAGGCAACTGCCCTGGTGAAGGTGGATGGGGCCAGAATGGTCACATTGGCCCTTTCAGGATTCTCCTCATGCAATCTTGAGAGAGGAGGGCCATACCTGCTGAACCCAGCGCCATCCTCTGGGCAATCCTGCCTTTACTCGAATGAACCCCATACTGATGGATGTGGCTCATTCCATCTCAGCTGGGTCCTCCCACCAGCTGCTAAACAAACTGAAATGGTTTGTTTTGCGTATCAGACCATTTATACCACATATGAGCTAGGATTTGCAAATCGGGGTTTGTTCTTGGCTTATGAACCCTTGAGTTCAGATGACATTCTAAAGCTGGGATAGGCAACCTGGTTCCCCCCACCCCCCACATTTTGTAACTTTAAGTCCTGTAATCTCAGGTCATTGGCTGATGGAAGTATTAGACTAAAATATCTGAACACTGTGTTGCCTAACGCTGTGTTAAACAAGCAACAAGCAACATTTTGTCTGATTGGCTGCTTGCACTCACAAGAGCTGTCAAGCCAAAGCAAACCAGCTACATGCCACAAACAACTTTGTATGTGTGGGTTTTATTAAACTGCACAAAGAAAAATATTAATATGTGTGTGTGTTTTCTTTTTATTATGCAGCAGATATAATATCTACAGTAGAATTTAATCATTCTGGAGAACTGCTAGCAACAGGAGACAAAGGTGGTAGAGTTGTCATCTTTCAACAAGAGCAGGAGGTAAGTTCTTGATAGATATTGTCAATTCATACACCCTTTTCCAAGCAGTTTTAAGAGGGAATTGTATCTCTACATGAAAATTATGGTCTTTTATGCATTATCTATGAAAAAATTCAAAGAAAAAGCTTCTGAAAAGTGCTGTTTGTTTGATTGTTTTGCATATGTCTCTTTGTGAGACTTACAGTATAGATATCTTGTATCGCCAAGGATAGCTGATAACCGAAGATGGGAATATTCCTATATGGGATGTATGGATTAAAGGTTTAGAATGCATTTCAAACACGGCAACCCGATGCTTGTTCACATAAAGATAACTCACATTGTATTGGCCTTATTTCCAAATAAATATGTATAGGGTTGCAGCTAGAGGGTGACAGACATAATTGAAGAATTAGATCATCTTTTTTAATTAACCTGCACACACACACACACCAAACTTTAGAAATTGGGAGCTAATTACTTAGTATCCTTTAAGGTTCCTGTGTTTGGAACACAGCTGATGTGTTCCAAACTATCCTATTAATCTAAGATCTAAAGAGGATAAAATTGAGAACTGGTGAGTTTAACTTGTGGGAAAGCATATTTATTGCCAAATACAGAACATATATGCACTTTTTTATACTGTCACATTATGGAAACATTGCATAGGGCAATTTAAGATTGGCTGGGGCTGAATTTCGGTGGATGAAGTGATGCTCTACATGCAGAAGGTGCTGTGCAAGTCTATTTGTTGTATCAGACTAATCATGAAAAGAAATCTAGTTTGTCCTGTACAATCCATACAAATAACTTATTAAGCATATACAATTACAGGAAATTATGATTAAGGAAACAGTTCCAAACTGGAGATTTCAAAAAACTGTCGGTGCTCAAATGTGATCTAGCACTGAACTTTGGTAAATACTTAAAAAATTGCCATGTGTATCAACAAAAAACCCCTCTTTTTCTACCTTCAATGATGTTAGCCTTTCAGTGATTCAACACAGAGCATTTGACTAAATTCTTCCAGTGCACTTTCTTACTGATGTAAATTTTATATTGAAACATTTTAGATTGCTTCCAACAAATCAACACTGCGACTGTGTACAATCATCTTTAAAACACAACATCAATACATGCATATAAAGTATAAAATATACTTTAACGGGTCTTTACTTTGCACTGTGTCTCATCAGTCACTTTGCAGACTCCTCTGTGCACTGCAGCTGAGCTGTCCCCAGCCTGGTGCCTCCAAGTGTTTCAAGCTGCAATTCCCAGCATTCTTGACCATTAGGCATTTCAACCATTAGGAGTTGAAACCCAAAGCACATGGATGTTAGTGAAGGCTTCAGAGCCCTTGTTTCCTTCACCTGTGTTGGCCACTCTTGCAGCTGTTCTTGAAGTGCTTTAAGAAGCTTTGGAAGGGCTAGTGTCCTGCCACATCAAAAAGAAAGGAAGTGGCTAAGGAAGTAGCGGGCCATTGGATGGTAATGGAATTCAAGGAGTACTAAGCAAGGATAGCAGAGAAACTGAATGGATGCTTTTCATCAGCCTTCACAGCAGAGGATAAAGAGCAAATACTTGTCCCGGAGTTTATCTGGAAGGGAGTCCAGGGAATTAGGAGAAATAGTACTGACCAAAGATGGAACTCTACACCTTACTGTCAAACAGAAAGCAGCAAGTCACCTGGTCCAGATGGTATCCATCCTAGTGTTATCAAAAAAAAAAAAAAAGTGTCAAGCATGACCTTTTTACCAAAATATTTAGCATGTCCCTAAAATTAGCCCTTGTACCAGAGTACTGGAGAATGGCCTTTGTAACAGCCATTTTTAAAAAGGGATCTGGGAGGACTTGGGGAATTATGGGCCAGTTAGCTTAACATGTGTTCTGGGTAAACTGCTTGAAAGCATTATTAAAGATAGATTCATTAAGCACACAGAGACAAGCCCTGCTGAAAAGAAAGTCAGTATGGCTTCCACAAGGGGAAGTCTTGTCTCACTAACCTATTCGAGTTCTTTCGGAGTGTCAGTAAGCATATGGACAGGAGCAATCCAGTAGACATTGTTTACTTGAATTTGCAAGTAAGCTTTTGACAAAGTCCCTCACCAAAGGCTACTGAGCTAATGAAGCAGTTCTGGAATAAAGAGTGTGGAGTCCACTTATTGATCAGTAATTGGTTAAAGAACAAAAGGCAGAAGGTGGGAATAAATGGAGATTTCTACTAATGGAGAGATGTCACCAGTAGAGTCCCATAAGATCTGTATTGGGACCAGTGCTTTTCAGCATATTCGTAAATGATCTGGAATGAGAAGTAAGTGATGTGGCCAAGTTTGCTGATGACACTAAACTTTTTTAGGATGGTTAAAACCAAAAAGAATTGTGAGAAGCTCTAAGCTTAGGAGAATGGGCACCAAAATGGCAAATGCAGTTCAATGTAAGCAACTAAGTAATGCATGTTGGGAAGAAAAAATCCAACTTCAAGTATACACTGATGGGGCATGAGCTAGCAGTGACTGAACGAGAAAGGGATCTTGGGGAACAGCTCAGTAAAAATGTCAGCTCAGTGCTCAGCTGCTGTGAAGAAGGCAAACTCCATGCTAAGCATAATTAGGAATGGAAAAGAAAACGGAACAGCCAAAATATTACTTCCCTTATATAACTTTTAGTGTGATCGCACTTAAAATATTGTGTTCAGTTGTGGTCACGTTACCTCCAGAAGGAGATTGAGTTGGAAAAAGAAGGACTAGACAGTACAAAGAAGGGCCACAAAAATGATCAAAAGGCTGGAGCAGCTACAACAACTTGGGACCATTCGGTTTAGAAAAGAGGTGCATAAGGGGAGGCATGATGGAGGTGTTAAAATAATGCATGGGAGTAGAAAGGAGAAAGATAATTTTTCTCTCATTCCCATAACAGTCAAACCTGGGGTCATCCCATGAAGCTGATTGGGGAAAGGTTTAGGATAGCTAAAAGGAAGTACTTTTTCACACAGCATATAGTTAAACTATGGAATTTGCTGTCATGGGAAGTGATGATGGCCACCAATTTGGACGTCTTTAAAAGAAGATTGGACAAATGCATGAAGGAGGAGGCTCTCAGTGGTGACTAGCCTTGCTGGCCGAGTGCTACCACCTTTCCAGAGGTGGCATCCATGCATACACCAGTTGCTGAGGAGCTTGGGCAGGAGGAGGTCTTGCACCCATCCTGCTCTGGACAGCTGGTTTGCCACCATGTGAACAGTGCTGGACTAGATGAACCTTTGGTCTGATACAACATGGCTTTTCTTATGTCCTTACATTCTTATTTCTTTTTGGTAAATATTTGGTAACACATGAGGTGGCTCTGAGAAGTCCTGTTTATTTGAGCTTGACCAGATTTCTGCCTGCCCTTGCAGAAGCCAATGCAGTTCAAGTTTTTTTCCTACACACTTTTATCTCTGAGACAGGTTACGCTTGAGACATTAAAAAAAAATCTAAGGAAATTCACACAAATCATGCTACTTGTATAGGTTGCATAAAGTACATGAAGTGCACAAATCACACTATTAGGTGCAAAT
>NW_025335762.1:4852830-4917651 GCF_004798865.1 Varanus komodoensis
ATTTGCAAACTTCAGTTTTAGGCCAATTTTCTTGTTTGTTTGTTTCATTTTTATACTGCCGAATAGCTGAGGCTCTCTGGGCAGTTAACAAGAGTTGTCCATAGCGATTCTTTCCATTTTTAAAATTAGCAAATTATGCCCTGCCTTGGAAATGAAAGTTCACGAGCAGACTCAGTTTGCTCCATTGTAGGTTGGTACTAGTGTGGTGCTGGAAAATTGTAATCCACAATCTATTGGATTCCCCCCCCCACACACACACACACACTGGATTCCATACACATCCCTATTTGTCCCAGCCATGACAGTTAATTTAATCTTTTAGTGCCACCTAGTGGAAACATAGCTGGCAACAATTGTCTATCCCTTTTTTTGTTTGAACTGGAAAGCATAAGGATGTGAAGAAAATTAACTTTAAAAAATGATTCAATGGAAGAGGCTTCTCTTTCCCATATACTGATAAAGTTCAAGAGTGGCTAATTTGGGTGGCAATTCCCTTTAGCCAAGCTTGAGGTCATGAAATAGTTTGATGACCTGAAATACAGATAGGCTTCGTGTGGGATAAATATATTCTGAGTAACTCTCCCCCGGGCCACTGAAATGAGGTGGAAAACAAATGAACCTCCGTCCAGCCCACAGCAAGTTAAATGATGCCGTGGGATGGGTCATGTCCTTTTGCCACCAAGGGGGCACAGGCACACCCCTTAACGCAGTCCGGCTCCCGTCTGGCACTTGGAGTGGATGGCGTGCCCAGCCCACTGGGTGGGAGACAGCTTGGCTGCATGTGGAGTGTCTCTTACTAAGAAGGCCCTGCATAGTGAATCCCATGGGTCACTGGGGTGGGTCAGCTGCCTGGCATGTTGGCCTGGAATCTGCTTTGCTTTATTCTCCCCCTCAGGGAGGGAGCAGGCACATGGAGCTGGCCAGCTTCACCCAAACACAAGGGTTTGGGATGGTGTCTGAAGAAACCACTGCAAGCATTGTCTGAGTGTTCAACCCAGCTTCGCACATTTCTGGAAGGGAGGAGGAGGAGGAGGAGGAGTGAAGGTGAGCAACTGCTGCTCTTTCAGGGGAAGTAGTGATAGCAAGGGGATTCTTTTCTTCATTTCTCCCATATCCTCTGTGCCAGAGGGCAGGGCCCAGCTAGGGAGCCCACACCTCCCTGGGCTGTATGGACAACCTCTGCAGGCCAGCTGAGGTTCACTGTGAGATGATGATGATGATGATGGTAAACTTATGCATGCACAAAGGCTAGTGTTTGGAGAAACTTTAAAAATGTTAATTTTTATGGCTGTATTTAGATGTCATGCTAAACAAGGATGAGCTGCAATGAGTCTTGGTATGTCACCTGGACAGACAGTAGTTCATGGAAAGAAGGCAATTTCAAACTGCAGCTTTATGAGGTTGTTGCCATCAGTCACAATTAAGATTAACAACAATTTAAGACTTCAGCAGTTGTACTTGCTGTAGCTCACACTTGAATTACTGGACTGTGGTTAGATACCCTGGTGCCATCTGTGCCCTTACAGAAGTGGTGAGCCACATCCCTGGCCACTGGCCACTTTTGCTGGGGCTTATTGGAGTTGTACTCAAGAACATCTGGAAAGCACCTGGTCTAAATGGTTTAGCCCAGGGGTCGGCACCCCTCTGGGGTGGCTCTGTTGCCCAAAATACATGGCACAGCCGCCAATCTGTGACTGAGGCTCTGAGTTACAAAATACCAATAGGTGATGATGAGGCATCCAATCAGGAACGCTGCGCTAGCAGGTCAAGTAAATTGTGACATTGCAGGGAAAGAGTGGAACAAGCTTGCTGCAGGTGCTCATGTTACACGAAACACTGCTGAAAAGTTTCTCTTTGTCCAAATGTAATCTCCTTCCTCATAATGTTAAAAGCTGAGCCTGGGACCTGTCACAGTTCGCATCACTCGGCTGTTTATCTGCTATTCAGTCACTAAACATACCTATATCTGTGACTTCCCCCGGTAGGCCAACCAGGAATAAATTGAAGAAAAGTTTCTGAAGAAAACCAAACGCTTAATGATAAGTGGATAGATTAATTTGCTTTTACTGCTGATGAACTTATCGGGTTTGCTGTTTAATGCATGCAGCCCTTTAGCACTGACTTTGACTCTGCAGGAAGCTGTTCTCCTATTCAAAATATACGAAATGAGTCCTACTAGTTTATAATGTAAGATTAAAAATAAAAGTTTTTAGTGACTGAACAGGAGCTGCAGCTAATCATAATGAAGATATGCATAGCATTAAGGTAAACGATATATGCGGCATTATCTTCATTTTAGATGTCAAAAGGGTTTTGTGGCTCCCAATGTTTTCTTTTGTGTGGGAAACCGGTCCAAATGGCTCTTTGAGTGTTAGAGGTTGCCAACCCCTGGTTTAGCCTGACATCCAAACACAAGTCCTTGAGACAGTTCTGTGGCAATGGTGGTGGATCATGGGTTGCCCACCTGTTGTAGCTGCTCAGTTGCTGAGGGCCACTTCCATGCCAGGAATGTGTTTGTTGTTTTGTCTGAGGCAGGTATAGAGAGGTTTGAGCACCATCTAAGAGCACCATGATTGCATAGCTCAGACTCCTGCAGGAAAGAAATAGGAGCTCAGCGGTGAATTCAAATGAAGGATGACTATGAAGACCCGCTGAAATGTTTGCATATCAGGATGGCATGGTAGTTAGTGTGTTGGACTGGGGACCTGGCAGATCAGCCATGGAGCTCACTGGGTAGATTTGGGCTGGTCAGCTCTCCTTCAGCCTAACCTACTTCACAGAGTTATAGGGATAACAAGAAGAGGAGGACCTCGTAAGTCACTATGGTTTCCTTGGAAGAGGAAGCAAGTTGGAATATAAAAAGTAATGTGATAACAATGATGATCATCTTTGTGTGCAACTTACTTGGATCCGTATCGTCTTCCTTTCTTCCAAAGATTTCAAGCTGGCATGCATGGCCATCGCCCCCATTTCAAGTTCACGAAGACTCTGTGAAGCTGGCAGGGAGTGACAGGTCCGGGGTCACCAGTGAGTCTCCTCATGCAGGGGCTGTGCATTTGTGTGCATTGAACATGGGTCTGCCCAGTCTCCATTTAGTTCTATATTACAGTTGTATCCAGCCTTTTTTCCTGCAAGAAACCCAAGGCACTTTATGAAATCCCTCTCTTCCTCTCAATTTTATCCTCACAACAACCCTGCGAGGGAGGTTAGGCTGAGGAGCACCCAAAGAACTTCCTGGCTGACGGGGGTCTAAAACTAGGATCTTCCAAGTGCCAGTGCAGCACTTTAAACTTTTACACCTCACTGGCGCTCTCTTGACACCTTAACCTGCCGTGGGAACCTCTCAAGCCTTTGGTCCAAATCTGCTCAGCTGTGATCATAAGGAGGAGATAGCTTTTCCTCCAGCTACAAATCATTGGATGGTTTCCTGGCTTTTGCACATTGGAAAAGATTGAAAAGCCTCTTTTGGGGCTTCATCGCTGGCAGTAGAAGCATTAAGCTAAAATAAGTTGGAGGGTTTTTAGTATTTTGGCTCCATCCACTTTGTCTTTGGCTCCGCCTCCCACAGTAACATGACTGCAAGGATACACCCCTATGAAATGAAATCCTTACCATCATTTCACAAAAGGCCACCTCTCTTCATTATTTTTGCATCTTGCTGGTCATACCACCTCAGTGTCTTATCCCTTTGACAAGTATAAGGCTGCTTAACACAGCCAGTTCGTGTGTGTGAACCCCCAATTAATTTATGTCACGTTAACTGCTTGCTGTTGCAAGCACAGTTGTGTTGTATGCACAGTTGATGCATAAAGTCCAGTAAAACGATTTCACCATTCTCAGAGGACACTTCTAAACTGCCAATTTATACAGATTTAAGCAGTCATTCTGTCTTCACATGAAGCCTGCAGAATGAGTTTCTGTGAAGAATGGTCTGGGGATCATTAACAGAATTTTCAACATCTTCTGTAAAAGACAGGTCCGTGTATTCTTTGGGGCAGGATAGATAAAATGGTATAAATGTCACCTAATTCAAAGAACTCTGCATTGTTTAATTAAATGAGATTTAATTGATGTACATACATTTGCATCAGTTTTGAAGTGGGAAAGTGTATATCCTTTTTTTTTTAGGTGGATGCATTTTTATTGATCTTAAGCATTATTCTGCATCTCAGCTGAAAAGCACCACTGTGTTTTGTATAAGGTCAATAATAAGACAGTCTCTGCCCTCGGGCTCCCAATTCAAAAGACACAACACAAAAAGAAAAGGTGAAAGGGAGGAATAAGGGAAACAAGTTCTAGGCACCAGTTCTTAATGTTAAAAATTTCTTAAATGGACAGCTGGTCTGGTGTAGTGATTTGTTTGTTTCTTCATTAAATTAGTTTAAAGGCCTCCCATTAGCATCATGCTGTCTGGGTGGCATTACAATCTAGCACCCTCAAGCAACCCCTTTTGAGGGCGCACTGTCTGACGGAGCTGTACAGAGAGTTAAACAACTATTCCGTTCTCTAGTTGTCACAGTCCCTTTGAAATGACTGACCAAGGATCTCAGTGGGATTCTCTATGTGGCACTTCTCTGTAGCCCCCCCCCCCCTTAGTGAAGTACAGCCAAGTTACAGGCTTTCCTCAGTACATTGTGTGCAACCTGTGTGTGCCTGATCCAAAAGGCGGTGCCTCCCCGCATTCACCCCTAAAGTCTGGGGTCTGAGTTTTGATAAAAGCAGAGCAAAAGATTGATTAAGGATTCAGGAAAAAGTACAGAGTGGGGAAAAGATGGTCATATTTTGAGCACCCAAAAATGAGCAGTTTCAAGTAGTAAAAAAGTGGCCAAGGACAAACAACCTTGTGCAAACTGTTTACCTGGTTCCTTGAAGAACGCACGTCTTTTTAGTTGGTTCATCATGTAGGTGTATGGAGACTTGCAGCCCTGTAAAATAACCGGGAACATTTATAGCATTAGCATGTTCATTATCCTTTAAGGAGGCTTATATCTACATTGTCAAATGTGTAGTCCTGTTATCACTGTTACAACGTAGTGGTGGTTCTCCCTGCCCCTTGTGTTTCCTCCAGTTCCTGCTAGTTAGATTCCAGCCCCCCCACACAACCACACACACACACACACACACACACACACACACACACGGTTACATTGAAATTGGTGGGACAAATTAGTCATGCTTTGCTATGCACATGAATGATTGCATGTTGGATAATTGGTATTTTAATGTTAATGCTTTCTGATGATGGTTGTGTTCTCTTTGTTAAAACCACCCTCAGTATCAATATGCTGTGGTTTATGGCTGAGACAAACAACATAGCATTTTTATGCACAGTACCTAGATAACATATGGCTATAATTTATAATTTAAATTCTCGGGAACTTAAAAAATGATAAGGCAAGTTGGGAACTTCTGGTCTGTGTGCTAGAAGCTGCCGATGACTGTTCCCATTCTTTTTTGTGTAGGTGAGAACATGGATGGGCACTCATACCGTTGTTTGGCATGTGCAGAGGAAAGCACTGATGGTAGATGCAGAACTATGCTTTGTCTTGTTCATAAAGCATGCTGTGATCAAAAATGGGAGGGGGCAGGGGTTGGCCATAAATTAGTGGTGGAGTATGTGCTTATCACAGGCTCAGTTCTTAGCATCTTCAACTGAAGAGATCAGAGAGGTGATGAGAAAGACCTCTTTCAGTGATCCTGAGAATCATGGGTAGTGTCTTTGTACAGGAGGGTAGGACTGTGGTTAAGGGCCGTAACTTAATGTTAGAGTGCATGGCTTGTATGCAGAAAGACTCAGGTTCAGCTTCGAGCATTTTCAAGTATGGGTAGGAAGAAATGTTGCTCAAAAACATGTTGAGTTGCTACCAGTCAGTGTTGACAATGTAGAGCTAGGCAGAGCACTAATCTGACTCAAAAAAATTAGATGCTTCTGTATTGATTTAAGCAATTCCTATGCTAATCTTCAACTAATGGTAACTCATAAAATAAATTGAAAAAATAAAATATGTAATAATATTAACTGAGGAAACAAACTTATTTTCAGCTCAATTCAGTTCAGTCAATATAAAACAATCCTAATTCAGAGGGAGACAACTCCTTTTGAAGGTTTAAAACACTGCTTGCTTTATTCTTGACAATTCAGTCCATCACAATGCCTCTGAGAATACAGCTGTCCTGACCTGATTTCCAGATAGTAATCCATTGGGTGCCTGGTGAGCTTCCCTAGTGGAGGGAGTTCCCAAACAAGGTGCCACTGCCGGTAATGTGCTCTCCCATGTTGCCACCAGATTTGTTCTTAGTCTGTGAGCACCGTCAGAAGGGCCGTGGGCAAATATCTCATCAGGCTGACACTGGCGAAGGCAGTTCTGAAGGTATCCAGTAAGCCTGGGGTGACGAATCTCTTTCAGTTCAAGGGCAGCGTTCTATCCCAGAAAAGCTTTCAGGAGCAGTATTCCAGTAATTGGATGGGACAAAAATATCTGCATATTTTAGCTTAAAGTTGTTACTACCAACAATTAAGCCCCAGGAGAAACATTTTAAAATGGGAAACAAGTTCCAGAAAGCTTAGGGAATCATCAAACAGTTGGGGGTTGGGTGAAAGGGCATAGGGCTGGAGGAATGAGGTGTGGCCATCTGGGGAACTTAGAGAGCTGGATTTGGCCCTTAGGTCTGAGGTTCTGCACCCCGGTTGGAAACAATACTGGGATACACGGGCAATTTGCAGCTTTCTGTTCTGTATTAGCCAAACAGCACCCCTCAGAGCAGATGATTTCAAGTAGCATCATAAGCAATCAACAGAGTATCGCTTGAAACATGATCACTTCATAGACTTCAGCAGACTCCCTCTTGCCTCTTGCATCCCTAGGCTAGAATGTAGTAACACTTCAACCATGCAAGTAATGTGGAGCAGCCTGGGAAGCAGGAAGTGAACACTAACCCTAAATTAGTGAAGTGAGCAAGAGTCATGTTGGCACAATGTTAATTACTTTGGTGTGGAATTCAGCCTAGAACACCACCTGCCTTAACAGTTCCCTCCTGCTTGAAAAAGACACCTGAGATAGTTTGGGAATGATGTCAGCATCCTCTTGCCTGGACATGACACCTGAGTGTATGTCATCATCACCTCACAGAGTAGTTATGCGCAAGCAAGTACCAAAATCTTTAGCTTTTTAGAGGGCAGCCTGAAGGAAAGAATAGGACAATAGCTGTCCTTATGCATTCATGGCACACTGGCAAGACCAAATATTTTGTCTCTTTTGAGAAGGAGGGACAAAAAAATGGTCACAGTGGGTATGGCACAGATCTCTAACTTTTTTTTTTTTTTAAAGAACAGACTTATTTCCTCAATACTTTTGCACTTTCCTCAATACTTTTTGTAAGGTTTGGCATCTTGCACTGCCTACCTGTCTAGGCCACATCTTTGCCTGTGTAATGCATTCCATGGCATCTGTCCCTTCATCTTTATCTTTCTTCTGATCAGACTGGGCTGAAAGTGGTATGCTCACCCCAGCCTGGTGGCCACCAGTTAGGTTGGACTGCCGTATCCACCATTTCTGGCTAACAATCATGTTGGCCAGTAATGGTGGAAGTTGTGGTTCAACGTGTTTAGAGGGTTACAGGTTGAAGAAGGCTGGTTTATAGGAATAACTGAAGCCGGTGAAGGACCTGACCCCACAATTCTTTGACTTGAAAGGTCACATATTGGTTGAGGCCCCATCGGTGAGGGGTGGGGTCACATATTGGTTGAGGTGGTTGAGACCCCATTGGTGAGGGTGTTCAAGGATAGGTTAGACATGTACATGGTAGGCATGTCATGAGCGGAGCTGGCTAGAGCCAGGGGTCAGACTAGATGGTCCAGGAGACCCCTTCTGACTCGCTCTTTTTCTATATTACAAAGCAGGAAACACAAGCTTGCCAGACCTTCTTGAGTGTACTTATATTTGCAAGAGTATTTTTGTTAAGTCTGTGCTTATGTCATTTATATTGATTCTTCTCCTACCTTGATACCTGAGTATTGGCCTACAAGGCAAGTTTGAATAAAACAAAATTGATACATGATAACCATCAGACAGGCATTTTAACCCAGTAACAAGCATCACTATAGGAGAAAGTAGTGGTCACAAATCCCTTCCTTCCCTGCACACAAAAAACTGTCTGTTTCCTCTAATAACCAATCATCAGGGAGGGCTTCCCCCACCCCCATTTGCTTTCAGGGGTGTCCCTTACACGATCAGGACAGCAATGTGTAGTCAATCAGTTAAACTAAATTAGCTTTTATTATTATCATCTGAGTGAAAAAGATGTATCTAATTAACTGGGAAGCAGATTTTAAGTAGTCCTCTGAAAAGACGTTGCTTTTTCTAAGACGGTCCCTGCTGCATTTTATGTAAAGTGCGCCTTCAGAATTCTAATGCTCATGAACTGCAAATGAATGCAGATTCGGTCAATAAGCTCAAATACTTTGCCAGCTAAGAGCTCTTTAATAAGATGGCAGCCCCAGCAATGTATGGGGTGCTGCCATTCTTCTTCAGTTCCACAATTCTAGACTGCAGCTGGCCTGGTCACCTATTCACTGAACGACATGCGTCTCTCCTGTTTTTCCCTCTCAGAACAAAACACTATCTCACAGCAGAGGAGAATACAATGTTTACAGTACCTTTCAAAGCCATGAACCAGAGTTCGACTACTTGAAAAGTTTAGAAATTGAAGAAAAGATCAACAAAATTAGGTGGTTACCCCAGAAAAATGCTGCTCAGTTTTTATTGTCCACAAATGGTAAGTCTTCACTGATTCATTAATAATTTATCAGAGTTTTGCACGCGCGTATTTGCAAACCCCTTCATCTTTGTTCATGTAAGTACCTGTTGCATTGGCTGACTTGAGTGTCAAGTACATCTTCTGCCTTTCCTTGCACAAGGTCTTCCTTGTGGGCTTGCCAAAAGCATCTGACAGACTGCTATAAGAAAGTGCTGGCTTGCCAAGGGCTTCAGTACTTCAGCAGGTACAGAATGTAGCAGCCAGATTCTTGATTGGGACTAGTGAGAGGGAGCACATGACAGGGAGCTCGGGGCACAAAGTGCTGGTCGTGACCCCCATATGGCTTGGCACCAGGCTACCAGGAAGACTGCATTATCCCATATAATTCTGTAAGGATTTAAAGAAATTTAGGGAAGGGTTTCACCAGCATTTGAGGCATATTAGTGGGATCACAAGGGAGCACCCTCTCAGTGGGTGCTCCCAGGCTCCAAAGATCCCTGCCAAGGGAGACTAGCTTGGCTCCCCCTCTCCATTGTCCCCCCCCCCCCCACAGGCATATAGGTTTCTACATAGGCGTGCCTCTGCCTTGTAAGCTGGTCTGCTCTTGAAGAGGGGTTACGCGTAACTGGCTGGGTGCTGGCAATGACTTCCATTGTGTCTTAATGGATCTGTTCTTGTGTTAGGCTTTACCAAGATTTTGCTTTAATCTGTATGTCATATTAGTCAGCTGGGCACCAGTTTTTGGTGGAAGGGCAAGATACCAAGAGAGAGACCCCCCCAGTCTCACTGAACAGGGTTGTTATGTTCGTTTCCTCCAAGAGAACTTTGAGGGTGCTCCAATGTGTGGAGCACTCCCAGCTCCTGGTTTCACTTCCTCCAAACTCTAAATTACTCCTAAAGGAAATTGTGAGAAAGGTGTGTGAAGGATCTAAATTACTCCTAAAGGAAATTGTGAGAAAGGTGTGTGAAGGATCTAGCTGACTATGTATCGTATAGGAAGGTGATCTGCAGAAATCAGTGTCCCACCCTCTATAGTCAGGCTATTTAAGATTTTGTAATATTTTGTGTTCCTTCTTGGACACTACCGTGTTAATCAGGATTGCAGAATGCAGTATTTGAAAGTCAGTTCATTGGTTGTATTCTTCTTTTGGTTCCATACCAAATGTGCACTTTTGAACTTGTCCTACTTCTGGAAAATGGTTTCTTTGATCTTTTAAGTTAGGCTGTTAGGCATAAGGTGTGGTTCAAAAGTGTCACATCACAGGTCATGAGGCTGCTCTGAGTAATTCAAATATTCATTAAAAAATACCCTTACTGATAAAACTACTGCAGAGAGGTTGAATCCTCATTGAGATCAAGGGCTAAATTTAATTTCAGTTTCTGTTGACTACAACCCAATGGTGGGCAAGCTAAGATGAAAGGAATGGGAGAAAAATTACAAAAATACCAGCATACTGTAGTTTAAAGCCTTAGGAAGGGCATTTTAATCTTTTAGAATGGAGGGAATGTGCAAAAACTGGGAAAGAACCAAAGAAAAAAGAAAAAAAATCAGTGTTCAGTGATGGCTTCTGGGGCCAGAAGGCCAGATTTTGGACCCCAGGGAGATTGGATCTGGTCCATAGGCATGAGAACCAACACCTATGGTTTAAATAATGAGTAACATTCAGCCAGAGTTTGTAAACTAGAGTTCTTTTCTTTCTTTGGGTTATCGTTCTGTTTCATTGGTGAAGGTTTGGGCATTCTTAACAGTTCTCATCTTGACCATTGTGATGCTTTTTCAGACAAAACAATAAAACTATGGAAAATCAGTGAAAGAGATAAAAGGCCAGAGGGCTATAACTTGAAGGAAGAAGATGGGAGATATAGGGACCCCACCACAGTCACAACATTACGGGTAAGGATCGCCTTTATTTGTAAGTCTGACCTTGTGGGATTCAGCTCTGCAGCTGCAAATACCATGCTTTATCCCTAACAGCAGTGGTACAAGATGCTCACCGGCTCAGCCCAAACAGGACATGCATCTTAACTCAAAATGACAAACATGTCTTGCAGGTGACCAGCAATTTGTTTGAAAGAATGCCAGAATTTACAGACAATTACAGTCATTGTGCCTCTTCTGGAGGTCCATGTAGCACATTCTGCAGATGGAAAATGAAAGCAGACAATCAGCTCCAAATCATGGTTTGCCTAACTGGAAGATGAAACCATGTTTGTGCAAACCATGCTTGAGCCACTATATTTTTGTTCAGTTAACACACTCAAATCCCATCTTTCTTCCATCAGAAAACTGAAGCTCACACGTCTACATATATATGATTCTCAGGTGCTTCCTATCAGCCAGTGCCCACACCCCAATGCTGTACTCTAGATGTGCAATTCTGGCCCTCTGAATGTTTTTGGCCTAAAAAGCCTCATCAGCCTTGACTATGCTGACTAGAGGTGATGGGAGCTATAGGACAAAATATCTGGAGGGCCACATGTTGCCCACTCCTGCCTTGGACCATGCCCTGAAACCATGGAGGTTTAGAGCAGAGGGAATTGCTGTAGGCTCTGCTAGTATACCACACTGTGTTGTCAGCCTACAGTATGAAGAATTAAGCTGCTGGTAGAAAGTAGGGATTGGAAGAGATACCATGTTGGTTTAGCGTAAGTACCTGCCCCACCCTGCCACCCCTTTAAGCGGCATGCTGTAACACAGCCCTGCCATTTAGTTAAGGCCCTCTTGGAGTCCTGGACTTCATCTCCGACTTTCCCTATCTGCATGCCACTGTGTATCTCCTTTTGCTCTTTACTAAGGATGTGGTGAAATAGCAGCTGCTGAATGAAATAACATCACATTCTTCCAATTTACTCCTCTCTATCTCCCTCTTCCTGCTTTATGGTTGGGGGCTTTTGCTTGGTAAATCACAGTGCATATTGATGATGCAAGGTACCAAGCATGGGGAGGTTGCATGGTGGTGAGGAAAAAGGTTTTAGCATCGCCCTGGGAGTGGCCACTTCAAATCCTGCTCTTCACAGAATTTCAACTTTACATTTCTAGTCTTCTCTTAGGTTTAAGAGGGTTCTTAATGATGTGTGCTTTCATGAATCTTCAGTAAGGGATGAAAAATATGGGTAAGGTGGCAGCAGTAACTTGAATTGGGTTCAATGCCCTTGTCACGTTTTTGTGTACTTTTTCCTACCCTATTCAATCCGCACCTTCCCATGCATGGGGATGTTGTGTTTCTGCCTGTCAGGCTAAGGACACTGGACGTTGGGGCACTTGAAGATTAATTCTCAGTTACTGTTTTCTGCATAGCTGTTCATGTGCTTATTCTTCTGGTTTCTTTAGGTGCCAGTATTCAGACCCATGGATCTCATGGTGGAAGCCAGTCCACGGAGGATATTTGCCAATGCTCATACATACCACATCAACTCGATTTCCATCAATAGCGACTATGAAACATACCTGTCTGCAGATGACTTGCGTATTAATTTGTGGCACCTAGAAATAACGGACAGAAGTTTTAGTATCTTTTCCCCCAAATACGTTCATATTCCACTAGATTGAAGATCATTTCATTCCTCTTGCAGTAGCATTGCATGCATTTTATGCTGTTCACTGGTGACTGCTGCTGAAGTAAATATCTATCCGAGTAAGATTAGAGGTCGGACAAAGAATGCTAATGCTTTGCTTCTTGAAAATTTTACTATTTATTTTCTGCCAAAGCACAAAAGTTAGGCTTTGGTTTAAAGTTAATAGCTTACAGTGTAAGAGATATTCTATGGAAGGAAAAAGGCATGGACAGGAAAACAAGGAAATCCATCCTCCTGCATAAAGACCGGGTAGAACGGGCAAGGATATAAAGTGGTGGTTGAGCCCCAGTGTGTCAGTAGGGAGAACTGATGTTGACCTCCAATATCAGAAGCACTGTGCCTTTGAAAACCTGTTGGTGGAGCCAACACTTGGGAAGATGTTCATATGGGTGGCAAGGGCTGCATCACTGCTGCATTCAGTTGTTCGCTGTAGCTGCTTAGTGTAGAGGAAGAATGTTCCTGATACCCACTGTATAAAATGGACCACTCATAGCCCCAAGTTGGCAAGATACGGTCTTGCAGCATGAAAGCATGCCGTTCCCAAATGGCTGAGCAGCCCTTTAAATCCGCTTTATCCAGTCTCTTCCCCAAAGAACAGTGCACACCAGACATCTGTTTGCCTACCATTGCTGTTTAGAGGCCAGGAAAATTACCCAAGGGTAGCTCCTTAACATTGAAAAACTCAAGATATTGTAGATATTAAGCCTGCCAACATGGAGGAACTGACAGAGGTGATAACGGCAGCAGAATTCCATCCAAACAGCTGTAACACATTTGTATACAGCAGTAGTAAAGGAACGATCCGTCTGTGTGACATGAGAGCATCGGCACTCTGTGACAGGCATTCGAAATGTGAGTAATTCTTTCAATCCAAGTTGACCTGCTATTTTTCTTGAGCTAATCAGTGTCAAAGTGAGGTGAGAGAGGGGGGTTATTTCAGCCTGTCTGCAAAAAATATTGTGCATTTAAAACACATTTGGCACCCAATGTTTTACCAATTAGGCATGTTAGGGCAGCATGGTATCTTGCCAGATCACTCTAAATCTTCTATGCCATACTGTTCCCCCAGGTCCAGTAAAGGCAATGCATAATGGGGGGCAAGATGATGGGGGCTCTGTAGATGCTGTAGAACTGTACAGAAAAGCTGCAGGGTATAATATCGCTGAACTCTGCTTCCTGAGGATTTTGGGTTTTCATTTATTTTTCTTATAAGCACTATTCTTTCCCCATGATTGCGGAGATGTTCTGGAAAATATGTGGGCAGTAATGTTAGTTGAGCTCCCAGTAACTGAGGGGGTGGTGACTGAGGTAAATTGTCCAGTGGTGATGCTTCAGTATTGTAAACAGCACTTTACTCTTGCTTATTAGCAGATTGCAAAATAAATTAATCAAAATAAGATTTTGTTAATCTGAATATACAGGCTACAGAAATTCACTTGTCTTGGCACAAGATTTGAGCTATCTGGTTGCAGATAGGTGCATGTGTGCATTCTTCATTTTAACCTAGAAGCAAACATAATTTTGCTTACACATCTGCCAGCCACTGCCAGAAGAAGGTCCTCTGAAGACTTTGAAGTTTCTTTGAGGACTCTGTTTACAAAAATCCTCCTATTGCCACAGAGAATCTTTTATCAGGCAGCTAATGTGTGACATTTCACTTAAGAACCATTTCAGTTTTGCAGTATTGATAGTGCAGTCTTTGCTTTCCAAAGTTCGTCAGAAAAGAACATCTCTGAGATGTACTGGGCAAACTGTTATGTTTGTCTCCTATTTGCAGTGTTTGAAGAGCCAGAAGATCCTAGCAACCGGTCATTTTTCTCTGAAATCATCTCTTCCATATCTGATGTCAAATTCAGCCATAGTGGTCGATACATGATGACTAGAGATTATTTGTCTGTGAAAATTTGGGATTTAAATATGGAAAACAGACCTGTGGAAACATACCAGGTATGCTGTATGAACAGTTTCAGGTTTGATCACTGGAAGTACTGTGTATGCCCAAGAACTTTCAAAATCTGTATGGAGAAGCATATTGTGTTGAGCAGTGCAGTTACAAAAATAGCATTCCTGAATTTTGTCATGGTAAGAGAACCTGCTTTTGTGTGTAAGAAAAGTAGCACGTATGGGTTAACATGTGGCTGACTCCTTGGGAGACACCTCCTCCAGTGGCAAGGAACTCTGTTCCACATGTTTTCCCCCTGATCACAAGGGTGCTCACAAAGATTAGGAAAGACAGGATGGACTGCATTCTCACCACCCCACGATGGCCAAGGCAGCCATCCTCTGGCTCCCACACAGCCAGGACTTGATCTCACAAGACCAGGGCTGAGTTCTCCACCCCAACACTGGGACCCTTCCGACTATAACAGCATGGCAAATTATGTCATAGAGCCTGTGGCAGAGTCACTGCCCCAAGAAGTCAGATCCATCATTGAGGCAGCACTTAAGCCATCTTAGGAGGGCTGATCTGTGAAAAGGAGCACCTTCACATGGGAGAAAAGTGTTGCACCATACCACCACTGAGCACATCTTCCTCTTCCTGCAGATAAGCATCCTCCTCTTCTCCTCCTCCTCTTTTTTTGTCCCTTCTCATTCCAGGTCCTTATAACTTAACAACCAGGTGGTTCTGAAGAACAGAAGGACCTATCAATGATTAGAGGGCCCTGTAGTGATTTGAGAGTGCTCAAATGGCTGTAGGTAACAGAAAAAATGGCTGGGCTGTCATCTAATTAAGTGTATCCTAGTTCATTGACCACAAGTGAGATTTTATATATTTCAGTCAAATTTGACTGAATGAAAGCAATTATTTTGAAGCAGAAGTAAGAATGCATCCATTAGTATATTGGCATTTTATAGCTTTTAAACACCAATCTGTTGCCCAGTTTTACTCAAGACACTTTCATGATCAATACACACACACCTTGCTGAGCTCAGAAAATTGGCTTTCTCTCCATTTGCAAAGAAAATTAGACAGAAGCATAGGAGGTCTTAGATTTCTTTGTTTACTCAGAAACAAGTTTCACTAGTTTAAGTGAGTATTATTTCCTGATGAGTGAGTTTCAGGATTACAGGCTCTACTGATTGGCATAGATATTTGGGAGTTTTCTAGTGTGGGAAGAGAGCCATATCCTGTCTTGCAAAAGCTCTTCAAAAAGTTTTTAACAGGATGGCTACTCTCAAGAAGATAAAATTAGCTTCCTCTTTTGTTGAAGCAGATGGAAGCATGTAAAGGAAACCAACCCTTTTGCTGCTACTAATAAAATGAAACCCCCATCTTCCCTTTGCCACGTGAGTGGTGGTGGTGGTCATTGTTGCTGCAGCTGTTGCTGATGTGGTCTGCATTAGAATTAAAATATGGATAATTGTTACTGTTTCATTTTTACATTAAAATACAGCCATCCCATAAAACAGTGAAGCTATCAGTGACAAACAATTCAGCTTGATACATTAAATCACCTAGCATATTCCATCAAACACCTGGAAATGGAGCAAAGTTTTGTCTTTCTGTCAAAAAATATAATGTTAATGTTAAGTGGGCATCAGTGGCAAAAACATACCATCATTGGAGGCCAACGACCAAAAAGGCCCTCCCTCTTGTTACCGTCCTCCACACCTCCCTCAGGGGAAGTTCTTGGAAGAAGCTCTCAGATGTTTATTATAGGGTCTGCCTAGGTCCATACTAAAAGATGTTCCTTCGGGTTTTATTTATTAGATTTATATTCCACCTTTTTTCTTACAAAGAACTCAAAGCCGCAGACATTAGTCCTCTCTTCTTGCTTTCAGTCCTATCCCCACAACAACTACCCTGTGAGGTAGCTTGGGCAGAGAGTCTGTGAGTGGCCAGTTGGCAACATGGCCGAGTGGGGACTAGAACCCAAATCTCCGGAGTCCCAGTCCTGCATTCTTAACCACTACACCATACTGGCTTTCTCGGGTATTGCAGTCCTGAACTGTAGGAGGTTTTACAGGCTAAAAGCCATTCTGTCCTACTTGCTGTTTTTGAAACTTTTCGAAATAGAAGAGGTTGCTGAGTAGCATAAAAGGGTTTCAAGACGTTATTCCTTAAAAGTCTGATTCATCCTATTTTATTTCTCCTAACTAATAATGTGTTCCCTTCCAGGTACATGAATACCTCAGAAGTAAACTTTGTTCACTCTATGAAAATGACTGCATTTTTGACAAATTTGAGTGCTGCTGGAATGGATCTGACAGGTAAGTTCTCTCCCCACACCCCCATTCTGATTACGTGAGAGTTCTAGCTGGTGATTGAAGGCTTTCTTCTTGGGTTGAGCATCTTAGGGAGACATTCCTTCATTTCAGCTTTTCTGTTCCCAGAACATTTTAACATTAAACCAAATGAGTGGGAGGAAATTTCTGGGGCAAGGAGCTATATGAAAAGAGGACGTATGTCCAGAGGCAAGAGATGTCTTCATCAGAGAGTTTAGATCTCAGGAGGTGGATCTTTTTGGAAACAGACATTCTCTGAGGCATGGAGGCATGAAAATCATGTCAACAAGGAAAGCATGACTAGATGAGGTTTCAGTACAGGGCATGGTGATTAATGTTCCCCTAACATATGAGATTGCGCTCAGCCCAGCCCTGCAAATGTTCCAGTCGCTGTGAAACATACTCATTTTATATGAGTGATCACTGTGGTTGAGGTTATATACATTTTTAAAACTTTGGTTTTTAGATCATGGTATTTTATATTGTAAGTGAAAATTAATGTAAACAACAGCAAATAATGTTTACACTGAGATCGACACTAGAGGTCCTCCTCAAAGAGCACTCTCCAGAGGAAGCAAGGAAGGTGGATACTAGGGGAAGGGCCTTCTCGGATGTGGCACCAACCTATAGAATCAGCTCTCCAAAGAGCTGTGCCTACTTTATGTTCCTTTCAGCACCAGGTGAAAACCTTTCTATTTTCCCAATATTTTAGTAATTAGATTTTTATTCCCATTTTTTATATTCATACTGTAACCAAGATTGATTGAGTTCTGTTGGCGATAATATAATACTGTAATATCATAATGTATTAATCTATTATGTATTTTATGGTGATTTTATAATGATTGTTTTATATTTATTATTGTATTTTGATTTTGTAAACTGCCCAGGGAGCCTTTGGACTGATGGGCAGTGTAAAAAATACAAATAAAGAAATAACAGGTTTAGCAAGGTAGAAGACTACTCCCTATTACTTACAACTTTGGCTTATTCAATGATACATTTGATGAAGTAACCTCTAATCCAATACATTTGCTAGTTCTTAAGGAGCCACACAACTCTTCATTTTTTAAACTTTACTGTATTCACCTTCAGACATGTTGCTGGGGACGGGGAATCAACCCTATATTTGGTTTAGGCTGCTCAATGTTTTGCAGATTCCAGCTAAGCTTTATTAACAATTTCCATCTTCCTGCATCTAACCCAATATTGCTTATTTGGCCTCTAAGCAACTTGTTGGGTCTTTTCCATGGTCTACTACCTGATCTTTTGAAGTGGAAACACTAGGGACTGCAACTTCTGTGCACAAAACTTAAGTTCTGTTTAGTGGTTTGTTTGATGGTTGCATTGAAAGCTAATGTGCAACACAGTGTTTTGCCTGAGGTGTCCATGCATAGCCAAAGTTGGTTCATCTCTCTTTATTCCCTCCTGCTGGAGGGCAAAGCAAAGTTTTTGTTTTTGCTTATGTAAATATATAGAAATACAGTGGTGCCTTGGCTCACGAATGCCTTGGTTCACAACCAAATCTGGTCATGAACAAAAATTTCATGAAAATTTTGACTTGGGCCACGAACTCTGCATTGGGTGGCAACCAAGATCACGGCCATCTCCCCACCCGCCACCCCTGAGTGGGGAGATGGCCACGATCGCAGTTGCGTTCGTGCAGGGAAGACATAGAGGAGCTGACGACAGAAGAACTTGCTGATCTAGAGTGAGCAGCAGAAGGCACTTGCTGAGGAGGATTCCACTGAGGAAGAGGAAGACAGGGAGGAGGTTAGCAGTGATGTGATACAATCCATTATGAAAAAATGGAATGAGTGCCAGGATTTCTTTGAGAATTACCACCCCAACATAACTGTAACGAACAGAGTGTTGAATCTGATTAACGAAAATGTGGTCTCTCATTTCTGGAGGGTTATGCAGCGCAGGAAAAAACAAGTGACTATAGACAGATTTTTCACCAAAATTGACCCTGCGGCTAAAAGAAGAGAGGAAACCCCTGAAAGAGATCTCCCCAATGTCCTTATGGAGGGGGACTCTCCCTCAAAACAATAACCTCCCCTCCACTGTACTGTATAGTACTTTGTCACTTTGTTGTTCTTTGTCACTTTGTTTCAAATTTTTCTGATTTAAAAAAAAGTTAGAGAATGTATTAACCTTATTTACATTGAACCTTATGGGGAAATTTGACTTGGCTCGTGACCAAAAATTGGCTCACAACCACATTCGGAGGGGCCAGAACAGATTAACCTTATTTACATTGAATCTTATGGGGAAATTTGACTTGGGTCACAACCAATTTGGGTCACAACCAGAGTTGTGGAAGGGATTAATGTGGTGGAATGGTCCTTAGCTATAGAGTGCAAATGAGGATCATAAACTGAAATGTTTCCCTTCTTAAACAGCGAAAACTTCTTCCCCACAGGAAGAAAATGTGCATAGAAAGTCATTTGCACATACAACAAAGCCATGATTTATGTTAGGCATGGTTTATTGTTTTAGGCACAGATTTCTCTTGCTGATGAGTAACAAACCATAGCTTGCTTACCACACTTCTGGTTTCTTTTTCTTTTGTTCATTTTGCCAGCCTTCAAAGTGGTTTCATTTTCAGGATGCTCTTGCTGGGCACCTCTGTTTCAGAGCAGACAGGAGTACAGACAAATCAGGGATAAGCCATAGTTCTAAGTTCAACATGGAAGCCAATTTGTGTTCCCCACCAGATTAAAAAGCAGAATGTGATTGTAATAAATAGTGACTATAATAAATGGAAAAAAATTACCAGCTTTGTAGAATAAAAAGAATGCAAGTGGAAGTATTAAAGCAATGGAAATTCTGACTATCTTTTCTCCACTTTTAGTGTTGTCATGACTGGCTCCTACAACAACTTCTTCAGGATGTTTGATAGGAACACAAAACGGGATATTACTTTAGAAGCATCTCGGGAAAACAATAAGCCCCGCACAGTTTTGAAACCCCGCAAAGTCTGTGCAAGTGGTAAAAGAAAGAAGGATGAGATTAGCGTCGACAGCCTAGACTTCAACAAGAAGATCCTCCACACAGCCTGGCACCCTAAGGAAAACATCATTGCTGTAGCCACTACAAACAACTTGTATATATTTCAAGATAAAGTGAATTAGGGCTAGTATTACTAGCAGAGGAGTCCACTTTCTGCATAGTTCAGTTAGATGAACCTAGCATTTGTACCTGTAAACAATAGAGGGGAGAAAACAGAGCAGGAGAGCAAAGAGAGAGAAGTCCATTGTGGCACACTTTTCCCAGTGTTTAAAAATGTGCCATATTGACAACACACTCTTCTAGATAGCTGCATGGATGGCCTCTCTCCCTGCTGGGGAGTTCTCCATGCCTGCTGCCCATTTAGGTGAGGGTAGGGCACTTTTTAATGTAACGACTACTTGCACCATCTTGCCTAATGGACTAGAGATTGGACTATTATCAACATTTGGTTCCTCCAGTTTTTTATGCCTTCCATTATGACGACGTCAGCCACAGGGAAAAGCCTTCAAGTCATGCAGTGGGATTTAATTGTGTAACCTCATTACTGTATTATTTGTGGCCCTTTTTTATCATTAAATAACAGCTCATTCTTGCTGTGGCTTGTAGCATTCCTCTTATGCCTCCTGGACTCCTTTCCCCTTTTAAAACCTTTCCCCAGCCCTGTGGTGGTGGTGTATAGAAAAAATGAAAAGCACATGAAATGGGTCAGTGGTTAAGGGGGGCGGGGTCTATGTTGCAAAGAACAAAATGTTTTAATAAACTGTTGACTGTAATCACTTCTTGCCATGTCTGGCATTAAAATGAAAAAAGGGGGAAATCTATTGAATAAAAGTGTCAAAGAATGGCGGATCTGTTTTTTTTTCCTTTTGATCTACCTCTTTATATATGAATTTCTTTTAAAAGAAAAAAATTTCAGATGCATGATGATAAAATGTTTTGATATTGATTTTAACCAGTATTGTTTTTCATGAGGAAAAAGGAGAAAGGAGAACTTTTCTAGTTATTCCTATATGAAAATGTTAAAATGCCACTTCAGTATTTATCAGTAGTTTCAACTGAAAAGTTCTTAAGGTGTTCTTGGATTCTGCTATAATATTGAACAGTACTTTTTTTCATATTCCTCTTCCACTTTCTCTCTGTTAACTGAATTTTATGTCAGAATGGGGGTGGGGCAAATTTTGTAGTACACAATTAAGGTTTTATGGGACTAACCTTTTTCCTGTGTTAACCCCCCCTTGCCCTAATTTAATTGAATGCCTTGTTTTAGGATTCAGATTCACACAACAGTGCTTTCTTCTTTCCTTTTTAAATGTCATTAAAATTCTTGTTTTAAAACAATATGTCGTACAAGATTTAATATAAAGTGATTTAAACAGATTACACTGCATTTTTGAGTACCCTATATTTTCTGTATTTTTGTTGCTACTGGTAACTCGAATGGAAATGTAGTTTTATCTTAAGTGTTCCATTTTTCATTTGGCTCTTCAAAACTCTTGCCATTAAAGATAAACATACAAAGCCATGGTGATCGGAAAATGCTTTGAATCGACATGTCAATGTAGTAGCATCTTCCAGGATGTCATTCAGAATCCAAGAATACATAATTGTGCGTGACCCTTATGGTCATCCAGCATATTTTCCCATTTCGGCACTCTTCCAGACATTATGACAGCATAGTTTCCGAGGAATGGATGTCCAGAGTGGTATCATGCATGGTTCAAGACACAAGACTCACCAGACCTGCTTTTAGAAAAACTAAAATCTTATTTACTTGGGTGCTAACCTGGAGCATGTTTAGGGCTGTGGGTTTGCTCAGCCCTGGCTTACATTATGTGGCTGTCTGCCTGGTGGGTATTTGGGGTTAGTTTTCATGTTGCAATTTTAGTGTGCGTGTCTTTTATAGCATGGGAAAGAATGTTGAATAAAGTGACTCTTGACAGGGAAACACTCTGCAGCGCAGAGTACAATGTCAAAAGTGCAGGCACTAGAATCTCCATGAGTGCTTTTCAGGGAAGGATACAGGATATCTGGCTACAGCCGATGCACTGTCTCTCTCCTCCACCAACCCATTCTAGTAACCAGGGCAGAAAGTGGAGTTTTGCCTAGCTTACCAGGCACAGAAGCAACTTTCACTGCACTGGCACAAACTTCTGTTCACTGTTGCTACTATGGCTGTACAACCTGCTTAAACTTACTGTGAGTGTATAAGCATGTGTGCATTTAGACAAGGATGAATCGCATCGTGACAAGATGAGAAATACTCAGCGATACTGCAAGTAAGAAGGACCTGGCATTGTTGTAGATCACAAGTTGTATATGAATCTACAATATGATGCTACAAAAAGGGCAAATGCTATTTAGGCTGTATTAATAGAAGTAACACTTCCAAATCACATGAAGTATTAATTTTCCTTTACTCAGCACTGGTTAGGCCTCAACTGAAGTACAGTGTCCAGTTCTGGGCACCATTTAAGAAAGATGCAGACAAGCTGGAAGAGGTTTGGATAAGAACAAGGATTATCTGGGAACTGGAAACAAAAGCCCTACGAGGCGAGATTGAAAGAACTGGGCATGTTCAATCTCAAGAAGAAAAGACTGAAGAGAGATAGGATAGTACTCCCTAAGTACTTGAAAGGCTGTCACAAAGAGGAGGAAAAGATCTCTCAATCATCTAGAGTGCAGGACACAGAATAATGGGCTCCAGTTACAGGAAACCAGATTCCAGCTAGGTATCAGGAAAAACATCCTGACTGTTAGAGCAGTACAACAATGGAACTAATGACCTAGAGAGGTTGTGGACTCTCCCACGCTAGGGGCATTCAAGATGCAACAGGGCAGCCATCTGAGAGGGATGGTTTAACCTGGAGTCCTGCACTGAGCAGGGGGTTGGACCCAATGGCCTTCTAACTCTACTATGATTCTATGAAAATGTATTTGCTTTGGTAAGTACAAATCCAGCACACATGCATGCACGCGCGCACACGTATGTGCATAAACCTACTAAAGACTTAGGACTGGGGAAGGATGAAGTGCAGAACACTAGCCACTTGTAACATTTAAGGGGTCTGAACTGGAAAGGAGATAGGAGTGATGCTGTCAGCACTATACTGGCCTGTGCCTGCACCATGCTGCCATATTCTTTACAGCAGAGAAAAGGAATATGCTAGCCAGGAATAAAATATGCTGAGGAAATGCAGTATCCCTGTAGCAGAAATACTGGCTTGAGAGATGTGCATAAATGAGTTCGCCTGCAAACATATATTAGTCCTGGCCCTATTGCCAGGTAGGGAACTTGGGCCACTTAATCTGGAAACCAATGTACCACGACACTGAGCCCTGTATAGACATTCAGATGCTCAGTGTGTGTGCAATAAGAACATGTAACTTCAACATGCATTGGTTCTCATGTTTATCTATGTGCATTCATCCTGGGGAAGTTTGTGGTGATTCTGTATTGATTCCACCTGCCTATGTATGCCACTACCACCAAGGTTCTTGATGCTATCTCACTATGTCTATGTTTTACTTTAAATATCTCTATCCTGCTTTTTAATGAAAATGTTTGAGACAACATCATGTCCTAATACTAATAGCACATTGTATAAGAATAAATGACAAAAGTAATTGCAGTCCTAACATCGAACTCTTAATTTGCTGATGTTCTTGTCCTGATACTGCATTATGTACAACTAGAGTCCCTAATATCTAAATATGTGACAAAGCATACAGAAATGAATGCCAAGGGAATTCGTCGCTTCTGTAAAGGAAAAATTTCAGCAGCTGACAATCCAGTGTGAAGTCCGTCTTTAATAAATCTGTGTGTAAAAACAACAAATGGAGTGGAGGGACCCTGCAACCTAGAAATGTTTGCACAGAACAAAGAGTAGGACAGCACTAGTGCCATACATAGTAGGGCATGCCAATAAAATATAAAGTCACATGCACTGGTATGGAAAAGTTCTGTGTTGCTGGAAGTGGTTAGGTTAACTAAATTTGAGCCCTTTAAGATGGCACTGGTTTCAGTGTAAGAAAAGGGTTCAGTCTGAATATTTGTCAGATAAGTGGCCTTTGGTGAGATTGAGAAAGGAATGCATTTAACATTTGAAACTCCCTTGTGTTGGTTGCGCCTTGTACCTCAAACTAAGGCATGGTTTAGCAAGACAGACCACAGGGCACCTTCAATTTGTGCAGTGTTCTTCATTTCCTGCTCCCTTGGTTGCCTAAGGGGAGGAGCTCGGAAGCTTTTGCTTCTGTTTTAAACTAACTGCAGATGGTTGTAATGTCCAAACCCAACATGTCCAAGCTGGTCGTGTCTGGAAAATCTATGTTCTCATAACCCTTCAGAATTTTCCAAAAGGCCATTGGAATGCAATGCGTTCCCATGGCCTTTGAGAATGAATCAATGCGTTCCAATCACTTTTGAGAGACTGAGTTTGTTCACATAGCCATTCAGAAAGAGAATGAATCCAAACAACCATTCAAGGCCATTGATCCTAGTACCTCTCAGTTTTACCACCTACTTCCCATTCTGTCCAAGCATCTAAATTCCACTTCTAGATTCCACTGGGGTTTTATGCAGTGTCCAATAAAAGAAGAATGTATTTAGACCCACAGGCTCAGCATTGTCCATTATCATTTCTAAAAGCAACTACTATATATGGCACACTGTATAAAAATAGAGAAGCAAGTCCGTACTGGCACTCAGTCTTGAAAATAAGATTCAAGATGTGCTGGGGGCTGAACTTCGCACCGTCTAACAGACACTGGAAATGCCGCAAAAATCCAGCACAGAACAGCTGCATAGTTATTTAAGTTCAATGTTTTTCATATTTTACAAGAAAACATTCTTGCCTGTGAATATAATCAAGATCTGAAAACTGAACAACTGCTACAACTTGTAAACATTTCACAGTCTGTGATGTTGTTTGGATGATCATTTTCTCGGCTTCCTAAATGCAGAAGTGAAACTAGCCTTTTGCCTGTACACTCAAGCCCTTTTTACCTCTGTGGACTGAGCAAGAAATCTGAAAGCCTTTGATTAACCATCGTTTCCCATTCTGATGAAAATGAGAAGCTGCGGTTCCTACTTCAGAACAGACCAGGATATTAAATCCACTGTAACCTGTAGGTTGATTCCTACTTGGCCCTAAAGCTTGTTTCAGCTGAATGGTAGAAGATTCTTGATTTTCTTAAGTCATGGCTGTTAACATGAGGGAACTAGACAGAGTCCTCACTACATTTCCAGAATGAGAATGTAATGGCCGTCATACAGTATTAGGGCAAAAACATTCTACTCATCCCCAAGGGTCTGCTTTGTTACTCCCTTGTATGTGGTGGGTATGCCATACCATCTCCTGGGATTACCATTGAAGACACTTGAATAAATCATACGATTTTGTCTAGCTGACTGGGTCACATGGCAATAGTTTTTCAAACCCCTGCATGTGTAAGCAAAGTCAAGAAGCTTTTTACATATCATGCATATTTTTCTCCCCAGGGGAGGTAGGATGCTCCCAGACAAATCCAAGTGCTGCCACTCAAAAGGAACAGTACAACTGTGCTGTCATTCTCTCCTGAGTTGGTTTTCTATGCTTAAAAAAGGATGGAAGATGTGTTGGAAAAGGGGAGAAGGGTTACAACAGCAAAGATCATTTCATGCCGGCTCTGCAAAATTCTATAAATTAGCTAGGGTGATCACACATTCAAAGCATCATTGGGAAGCAGCCTAAAGTGCCCATAGACAAGAGCGGAGAAATCCAGGCTTGTTGCAGAACTGATTGGGAATCATCTAGAAAACAAGACGAACGATTCATGTTCACTCAGCAGCTGCATTATTTACTAATGTGATTTATGCTCCCATGACACATTTGCCAACATGTCTTTGGGGCAGGAAATTTCTGCATGCAGCAGAACCTGAAGTGGACTGGGACAGATTCTGGCGTGACAAGTAGCCGGACTACAGCTTTAATACCAGAGATTTACGGGCGGAAGGATTTTGGCTGGGAATCCAATCCAGCTTTGGCCCGTGACTAACAAGCAGTGCCACCGTAATTCTCTCTGCCACACCCACCCACAATATAGAACAATAGCTGCATTTGCCATGTGCTCCGCGGAGCGGCTTAAGAAGTGGATTATATTTTGTTGCTTCCTTTTTGTAGCAATTTCCGTTTCCGTTTAGCAACACTAAGGATTTCTGCATCTCTTTCTATAAGCAGTTCTATTTTATTAGAAAGCGTATCTTTTTTTTTCCGATGAGCCAGCGAACAACACCCCACCTTCGAGGCGTCCGCAGCCGAAGCAGGGCAGCCGCTGGGCGGCGCGCGTGCGCACTTCCCGCTAGCTCCCCCTCCCCAGGAACAGTCATGCGCATTCTACCTCAGAAACCTTCTCCTCCATAGCCCCGCCCCTCCTTTTCTCTCTCTCATCCGAACCGCGTACGTGAGAAGCGTCAGGGAGGAAAGGCCACAGCGGTGCGAGGAGTGCAGCAGCAAGGGGTGTGGCCGCTCGCGCGCCTGCGCAGTAGCCCGGGGAGGCGGGGTGGTTGGGGCTGCTGCTCTCTCTCACGCATAAGAGAGACACTCACATAGTGTTGTTGTTGTTGTTATCGTCGTTGTCCTCCTCTTCCTCCTCCTCCTCGCTGCTGCCGCCGCGGACAGCAGAGTTCCTCGCTTACCGCCGCCATGGCCTCCCCTCAGGAATCGCCTCACCACAACAATAACAACAACCCGCCGCTGGAGGGGACGCCCACCGAGCCGGGCCTGAACAGTGAGTAGAGTGGCTTCTTCCGCCGCTAGCCTCTCGCCTCCCTCCTCGCCCCTTTTCGGCGCGTCTTCATAGAAGCCGATCCTGCCGAGGCAGGCAGAGCGGGAGCGGGAGAGTTCATTTCCCCTCAGGTGGCGAGGGGGGTGCCCATCCCCCCTTTTCGTGCCCGCTTGGCCGGGATTGGCTGGGAGCCGGGCCGCGCGAGAGGCTTTTCTCCAATGGGAGGTGTCGGGTTGGCTTGGCTGTGGGGGGAAGGGGCTCTTAAAAGCGGGGAGGGGGCGCCAGAGAATGTGAGTGGGGAGGGGGCGTCGGGCTCCGGGTCCAGAAATGGCGGGCGGGCGGGCGAGGGTCCTCGGGAAGGAGCCCCTTGCAAGGCAGCACAGCGTGCCGGCATCCCCTTGCCTTTCTCCTTTGTGCTCCCGGGGTGGGAGGGTGTAGTAAGCCTGGCTAAAACAGTTTAAAGAGGATGTCCGAATATAAGGCTCAGTGCCTGGGCTCGTTTGTGGATCTCTCTCTCAAAAACAAAAAATCTTCTTTCTGAATGGCACCTACGTGGCCCTACCTTTCGTTGAAAAGTAAAACAAGAAATGTCTGCAAGAAGGGCTTTTAAAGTACAAACTTTGCCCCCTGCCTTTTACTGGCTGCAGTTTAATTTAGTTGTGTTGCTTCTGTTTAATCATTTAGGAATCGAGTTCTGTCATTTTGAGGAGCAGTTTAGCTTTCAAAGCTGATGCTGGGTGGAACTTGGTTTTTTGGTCTTGTAAGGTGCCATTTTTTTCCTTTGTTTCACAGTGGGCTAAGCTTGACAAGAAGTGATGCAAGGGTCCAAGCTTAAGAACCTTAAAATTAAAATTTTTGATGCATTTGGATTTATACACTTCTATGAAACCAAAGAAGCCCAGAGTGTGTTATGGCAGTGAAGAGACATGAGAAATCAGTCAACCCTTTGGAAAGAAGGGGGATTAGGTGGCTGCTGACATCAGAAGTCTGGTCTGTTGGGGAGGGGCAAGGAATGGGCTAATGAGTCCATGGCCGCTGACTGGGTCTTTAGGAATTAATAGAAGTGGTAAGAGGAATACTGGGGCAGAATGGAATGTGAGAGAAAGACCTGTGCATTGCTTTGTTTGTGTATCTATCTTTTTAAAGGAAAAAAAGCCTCAACAGAATGCATTGAGAGCTTGATCCTGCATTCCTGTGCTTACTAGGAAATGTGGTTTACTGGAGTCAGTTTGATGACAATTAAACTTGGTTTGGATTGGGCTTAGAAGGAGGCTTCAGAGCTGAGGTAGGAATAATGGCTGACAAAAAGTACTGATAAAAGGGTACAGCAAGGAATTTGAGACTGTATGGAATGAGAGAACTGAGTTGCCATGTTGTGATAGGCCAAATTATTTAGTTTCATCCTACCTTAGATAGCAAGAGAAGAGCTATGGTTGGGATTCTGGGGAGGAGCCAGAGGGTGAGAATAAGTTTATTCAGTGGCTGAGACAATATTATGGATATGTGTCTCCCCCCCCCCTCCCATATCTGGGGTCTGTCAGCTGGTCTGGTAGAGCTGTTTGTTTGTGGATCATGTTGGAAGACATCCAGATAGTGCCTGTTTGCATTTCATAGTGGTGAAAAGGTTCTTGATCATCTCACATGCTTAGCTAGGTAATGCATGTGCAGTCATGCTTTGAAAGAGGCCTTGCCTGCATGAAAAACAGTCTTCTTTTCCTTTATTTTCTCTCTCTCCTTATGGTTCATGCCAAGTAAGGCAGTTTATCTTTTTGCAAAATACTTATCTATTGAATGGGTTTGCAGACATGACATTACAGGATATAAAAATTCAGTGTAACTTGCAAATTTGCATGCTATATTTTAAACTGTCTGAACAGAAGATATTTTCTCACTTGCCCGGTATTAAAAAACTTCTTTTAAAATTCCTGAACATTCCTTAACCAGAAGCACACATTATGTATTGTCCAGTTATTATTTATAGAGATTTTGTATTCAGTTTGAAGTCCTTTTCCTGTATCAATTTTTCCATTGAAAATCCCAGCAAGTTGTTTTTGCCTGTTCTGGTGAAAAATACAGGGATTTGTATCTTCATATAAAGACAGTCCAAGGGAACTATACTCAACAGTGGAATGACATCAAGGAAAACGGCTAAGAATCCTTTCCTTGTTTTGGTTGTCTTCTCCAATTTTGTTTTGTTTATACAAAAACAACCAGTGGCATTGCAGTTTTAAAGGTGCCACTTCATGGAAATACAATATAGAGTGGTTAACTGATATTTCAGGAATGATATATCATGGCATCTGAGCAGGCATTGCAAAACCTTCAAGTGATCAGGTTAACATTTTTACTGTTTTTACAAGGCATAAATTGCAATGGAGAATCTCTGCTAAAACAACTGGGTTTTACCATATCAGCTTTCATTTACAAGAATCCTCTGTGTAAATAGTCTCCAAACAAATAAGACCCACCCCATTTGCTACATGGTTGTATAAATATCAGGAAGTAGATCTGAAGTTACTGTGGAATTATTTACACACCTTTTTAAAAATGGGTCTACATGCAAGAGCAAGGGTGAGCAGAAAGTACAAGGTTTTCTGACTTGCCTAACAGTAGCAGCAACACAATTATTCCCTGCCCTAAATCATATTACTGAAATGAAGAAAACTTAGGATAACTCCTGATGGAAAGAACTGGACATTGATCAGTTTTAGTACTCAGAACACATTTGTGAGTTCATACTTTTTCTAAGTGTATGTCTTTTGCTCAAGGCTCTGCTTGGTAAATCTCAGTTCTTGTAAACACACACAAGCTGATCCCATGAGGATCTACACAGAGGAGGTTCTACACAGTAAAAAGGAATAAGGATGACCAAGGAACTCCTGAATAACATCCCTGTGCTAACTTCAGATGGTGGGGGGGGGGTGAGGTTGAGTGAAAATAAAGCAACTCTGTTATATTCTGTGATTCTGTGTACCCCCTTCATTGCAGACCTTCAGTTCTTCATAAGCATTGCATCTGAATAATATGAGTCAGTTGTCGCAATAATGCAAAATCATTTATATATGTATACTGTGCCATTCCAAATATTAATACTTTGTATATTTTAGTAACAGTGGGCACTTTTCATACTTTCCCTGTTGCTCAGATGCATAGGAGTGAAATTGTTCTTTCCTTCCCTTAATGCGTCCTCTCCAGTTGTCCATTCAGCAATGTCCAAATTTTTGTCTGTACAGCAGGACTGTGGTGCTTCTTACCAATATTACCTAAGGAGCTATGCATATTGATTGCTACAGCAATAAAATGTCTGTTTGCAACTAAATGAGTCATTTATGCAACAAAAGACCACCAGCTAAAACCTGTGGTCACACAGACCTTGTCACCATAGAATTATATCTGCTATAAGGGGCAAGGGAGGCTGCAAGATTTCTTCATATCTGGTTTGATGGGGTTAATTTCCATTTTTATGCTGTTGGTTCTTTTATTGCTGCTGCTGTTAATGTTTTGGTTTATTAATTATGGGTTGCTTGCAGTGGTGGTTTTGCAGTAGTGGAAACTCTTACACTCAAGCAATGCATGCACTTGGATCAGTTCTCTTTAAGTTATGCAGCCCTCTTTACCTCTGTGACAGTGTTCCAGAGCTTTCCACTGACCACCCCCCTCAGAACATCTTTCTGAGGAGCAAAAGGGTGCTCCAGTGGGTAGGGGGAAAATAGTAAAAGTATAAATGCCCTGAGTTGCAAAATAGTAAATGCTTTCTGTAAGTGCAGCACCACTAATTGGGTACCGCCCACTGTGTTCACTTTGTATTGAAGGTTGTTTTCAGTTGTTTTCAGTTAATACTGAAGTAGGAACAAAAATAAAGGAAGGCATCTCCTGGATCTTTGTGCCCATGATGACTTTTTGGCATTTGGGTTAGCCTACACTGATAGCCAGACTCTCAAATGCAGGTATTACCCACATGATTCTCATTTCTATAGGATTGGGGCTTGTAAATGTCATTTTGATATGTATTTGTGATTTGGCTTTAAGGGAAATTTTAAGATGCTGCTTTCTGCTCAGGATTGCAAAAGGTTTGTAAAACACATGGCAAGTTGTGGTACCTGCTTGTAGTTTGATGGGCCAGAATTTGCATAGATCAGCTTTATAAAATGTAGTTATTAATAAAAATGCTGGTTTTCATAAGCATCCTGAATGCTGTTGATAGGAGGGCCTTCATAACAGATTTGCATAAAGAACTAAAGCATTTTCTTGATGAGTTCTACAATATCTTCAATACATGTTAGCGTGAGGCAAATAGGAGGCTGTGGCCGTCTAAAAAATAAATTTTTGATACTTTTCTCACAGTAGAACAGAGCAGCTGACAGTAGCGTGAAGTGTTCAGAGATTCTACCAGTTTTGGTTTTGATCATTGTACTGTACTGGCAAATCGGAGTGTGTTAATGTTACTGCCAGAAATGTAGAAGAGTGTTACAGTGTCAGTGGGGTAAAGCTTTTGGTACAGGATTGTCTAATTTGTAAGATTGCACTTTTCAGCTTGTTCACTTGAGTATGCTAATTGTGTTTGCTTGGTTTTTATGTATTTGTACTTCATAAAAGTATATTATCATGACTTCCTTACTCAAACAAGACCTGATAAGATGTCCCCAGAATTAAGCATTAAGAATAGTGTACCACTCACACTGTGGGTGTGAGTCCACTGTGCTCACAAAAGATGTTAGCAGAACAGATTGGGGTGGCTTTCAGTGATGCCCTCAGCTACACCCCCAGTCTGTTCTGAACACAGGATTACTCTTGAGAACAGTACGGAAAGTAGTACAGGAGTTATACAAAAGAAGCTGGGATAGAAGAACGAATCACTCCCTGTTCTGATGGATTTCTTCAGCATAGGAGAAAACAGCAAGGGAGAAAATGTGAAAAAAGTACTGACTGCCAATGGGAAAAGTTTCATTATTCTGTATGACCAATCGAGGGGTAGCTCTGGGCAATCATGAACTTGGGAAATCATGGCAAGACATTGAAGAAAAGGTATTCTCGCAAGAATTAGTCATGAAGTGCTTAAAATTAATACCTTGAATTCTGCATAGAAGTTTGCTCTGCAAAATGGTTGCAAGTTCTGGGATGCTTTTATAATGTTTTTCAAAGAAGTTTAGGGATGTAAGAAGTCACCTGGTTGTAGTATCAGACCATTGTTCCGTCTAGACCATGGGTCCTCAAACTGCAGCTCGCCATGCCCGTTTATCCGGCCCGCCATGCCCATTTGGACCTGCCACACATGCACCCACACGTGCATCCACCACTGTCCCAACAGTCTCCAAGCGAACAAGCCGCTGCCTTGTGTGCCGCCTTGCAGTGCGTGCCCGCCTCTCCTCGCCTCCCCTTGCTGCACACCCCAGCCCTGCCTCAGCACGCCTGCACGCACAGCCCCCGTCCTCTCGCTGGCCGCACACACTGCCGGCACCACCTTTCTGGCCTGCACCCAGCACCGGCACCTTTCCACTGGCCCCCTGGTGAAAACGTTTGAGGACCCCATTATTGTTCACATGGACTGGTAGCTTCACTACAGGGTTCCTGGATATCTGGAGATGCAAGGGATTGAACTAGAACCTTCTGCATGGGAAGCTTGTGCTTTATTACTAAGTTACATCCTTATTCCCAACTTAGATCCTGCTGAGTTGTAATGATCTGAGCCTAAGCATAGTACCAGTGCTCACTTTCCTTTCTGGGGCTCAGATCATGGTTTGAGATTGAATGTGAGCTTCCCCATTGTAAAGTAAGAAATAACTGATCTGAAGCCTTGAAGTTTTTCAAGACAATGAATTGTCTTGGTGTAATAAATCTTGCGGGGGGGAATTAACTGCACCCCTACAGTAATAAATTTCTGGTGGTTACTCTGACCAAGTCCTCATTAGTGCCTTTTGGGAAGCCAATAGAACAAAAATGGCTTAAAGTCACTAACCTTGTAGTAATATATCATCGTTCTCATTGTACAAATAGAAGACTGATTTTGTGAGAATATGTGTGCATAAAGTGGCTAGAAAACTCATGTAACTAATGTATTTTAAAGTCAAAAGCAAAGTATCTCCCACTCTTCACACAGTCCATGTGTTTGATGCATGTCTTAACATTTTAAAGAGCAACATATTCACTGACTGCTGCATCTTTCAAAAATGCATATAGTAGAAAAATATGTTGGAATATATTCATGGCTTCAAAAGAACTTTGATCCGGACTCCTAGATAATGTCTGTCTGCTCCTTATAATGCTGTTTTCAGAATACTGGTTGTGATTTATGTCCCACTACAATGTATTGTTTATGTAGAGGCATCAGTGCATTGAGTGCGAGCTCTAAGCACTGTGCCGGCTAGTATACAACAGAGGACCACTTTCAATTTCTTACCAGTTGACTGCTGCAGGCCAAATACATAGGTTTTCTGTTTACAAGCACAATTTGAACTTTCTGTCTTGAAGCGGCAAAGGACTCTTCTGGAATGATTTGGTCTAATCTGTTTGATTTTTATTGCAGAGCAAGCGTGTAGTCCCCTAGACAGTGCCAGCTGGTTCTGTGATTTTACAAAGCAGGTTCAGTGGGTATTTGGGGCGGGGGGCATCAGATCCCTTCCGCTTCAAAGAACCACAATTAAACAGCTGAAATTTATAGGGCAGGAGTAACATGAAGGCATCTTCACATCCATAATTCTCTTTTGCCTAGAATTCCCATAATCCTCAAAGTTTGAAGTATTATAGTCATCCCACAAAACTTCATCCCAAGTTTTTAAAACTTGGTATTGCCTCTATATCCAGAAAGTGTATCCAATTTTCCTAAATATAGAAACCATTTTGAACAAGGCAATGCATGAACACAGGAAAGAAACAATGGATTAATAAAGTTGTGCAGAAGTATTTTACAGGTAAACAAAACACACTTATTCAGACAACTCTAAACCTACTTATGAAAGTGATGACAAGTGCCTGAAGCAGAAATTCCTGCCTGTCTAACATGCACCACTTTGCTACTGAGTTTTCATTTCCAAAATTACTGATCATACAAGTAAGGCTAATCCTGTGATCCCTGATTTACATCTGGCTGTTATAAGTGCAAGTTTGCATTTCAAAAACAATTAAAAGTTGATGTTATGTGAATATATAGGGAAATATTCTTTACTTCATGTTTTCTGTGTGTTTATCTAAAATTTGGTGGGGCTGCACATTTCTGCAAGTAAGTGATAAACCTTGTACTGGGTTTCACAGTTTCTGATGAAACATCTGCCTGTTCAACAGGCTCCTGGGTAGAGTTGCAGATGAATGGAAATGACAATGGCAATACAAAAAATGGGGGTCTGGAACATGTCCCTTCTTCATCTTCGATCCACAACGGAGACATGGAGAAGATTCTTCTAGATGCTCAGCATGAATCTGGGCAGAACAGTTCGAGGGGTAGTTCTCACTGTGACAGGTAAGAATTGAGGATCTACCAAATGCTTTGGAACAAATAGCTTTTTCTAGTAGTAAGTGCTATTGAATTAGATATTTGTCTTATAGATGGAATGGAGACATATTAAACGGTACTGTTGTGTATATGTAGTTCCTTTGGAATGATTTAACATTTTTACAACCAAGCATCCATGTGATGTTATGCAAATAACATTAAATAAATTGTCCTATTGTTTTTCTGGTATAAGGTATTTTTAAGGTGTACTTCATCTGAGTTGGTTGGGTGCTTTAAGGTTTAAACCACTGTGCCACCTGCAGTCCTTTAAGGGGGCACTTGGGCATAATTCTGAAAGACTGGAAAAATCGCATGCACCTAGGTGATCACCTGCAAATCTGCTTTAAAAAAAACCCAACTTATTACTGTTGCCCCCTAATTCTGTCATTTCCATGGGTCTGTTTTAGATCCGTGTGGTAGGACCTGTCATACAGAGTTTTTGTAAAATACTGTGCACAAAAATGGTAGTATATATATTAATAGTAGCTTATCAATTTCTTTACTAGAATCTATTAAAATAATCAGGCAGTAAGCAGTGGGAGTGAATAAGCTTTGCCTCCTGCTTTGATCACAAAAGTGAAGAACTAAATAGGACCAGAAAAGAACCAAGTGCAGTCCTTTATTGAGGCAGAAACTCTATATTCATTCATACCTATGCTCCAAATGCCTTTTTCGATTGTGTGTGGAAATGAATAGAGAAACCCAGGTTAAACTTCATTGCAGTTTTTAACAGTGTTTGAAACCTCCTAAATAACATGCTACAGGCAAAGGTAAAGTTTTACCTGGAGGAAGTTTGTATTGTTTCCAAATATGGTATACAGCAAACACATCAGATCCTTAGAACTGTCCTGGCAATTTGTCCTTTTCCTAGAAATGTGAAAGACATTTCCATTTTGAGTTAATGAATTTTAGAAACTTTTATCATTCTGTTCTGCAAGAGGTTGTAGAAATTTCACGTAATTTAAGTGCATGAAAGTGAAGTTCTTGACATTGTACTTTAAGATCTATCTGCAAGTTAGCTTTCCTAAGCAGATTCAAGCATTTTTTTTCCTGATATGGAAATCTGTGTCGGTTTGATGTGTCACAATTTACCTTCCAAGAGAGAGGAAACATTCAGAAGCCCTCAGCCTGTTAAATTGCAGTTTTAGCTCATTACAATTCGGTATGACCCTCCCTGCTCTCATACAGCTAGAGAAGGGAAGAGCTTGCCTCTCTGAAATGGGAAAATCTGCTGAAAGGAAAGAAGCAAGAAGAGGGGCATGAAATGAGATAGTAGGAATGCACTGTCTAACAGTGAACACTTTTGTTTTTGTTCCTTTGTTATCAACTTTGAACATATTTATATCATTCTTTTTCCACTGTGGAAGCACCAGAAGTCAGACTATTTGCATTGTAATTGCGGTGTTTGTTTTTAACATGGCTGGAGGCCATTCACTACAGCCATTTGTCCTAATTTTCAAATGTGCTGGCATTCTCTTTCTAAATTTAAGTAGTTTCACTTGAAAATAGTATTTCATTGCTTCTGTTGATAATTAGAGTGCAGGCCTGCAATTATCTTCTCATAAATAAATCCCTTTGAATTCAGTGATAACTATTCCAAGATAAGAATGTATAACAGAAGTGGGCAAATTGTGTTTCTCCAGATATTGTTGGGCTCTGTTTCCCATGAGCTCCAAACAGTATGGTCTGAAGGCACATAAGGCAGCTACCAAGCTGAAGCTAAGCAGATCCGGATCTTATTAGTACTTGGAAAGGAGACCATGTAGAAGCTACACGTGTCTCATGTTGGAAGAAAGGAGACTCAGAAATGCAGTAACCAAATAAAATAATGGAAGTTGTAGTCTGACAAAATCTGGAGGGCCATATGTTTCTTACCATGGACATAAGAATACCTGCTTAGACTCTTCCTTATGCACATATACACACATTCAGTTGTCCCTCATGAAGAGCAGTGTCTGGCAGCCTGTTTTGCTCCATGTGTCAGATTACATCTCTAGACCAAGCTGATAGGGCAGATGATGCCTTCCTATAAAGTCACCCAGCACCCTGTCCATTTTTTCCTCTTTGTACAGAGGTAAGTCCAGAGAAAGCAACTCCTGCTGGTGGTTAAGGTGCCAGCATCTACAAGCATCAACCAAGATCTTACTGCAATACATTTGGACCACCTTCTTCTACTTACTTTCCAAATGGTGGACACACTGGCAGCCATACCCTATATGCCTTTTAGTTGGCACATGTCTGCCTCTAAACAATCTCTGTTTATCTATGTACCTCAGAGGATTTGTTTCCCAGACTTTTAAAACAAAGGAGGCACACTGACAGGATCATATCCTTTGTTCAGGATTTGCTTGCTTATATCATCTTGACGGAATTGGAGATCTTCTGAGCTGCTTAGGAGAGCCAGGTTCCAGACCCCACTTATCCATGAAGCTCACTGGTGTCTTTGGGCCAGTCACAGACTCTCAGCCTAACCTAACTCATAAGTTTAGGAAATCTCCATAAGGAAAAGGAGGGATAGAAATGCAGGGTGGTGGTGGTGGTGGAGGAAGAAGAGATGTAGCCCTGTCCACACAATCATTACTGGCATCCTGGTAAAACTACCAACACTTTCCCTGGATCCTTGGTTGGGTTGCTTTGGTTCAATTGCTTGGATTCTGCAAAAATGCCGCCTTGGCTTTCTGCTCTTGTTTCTTTGGGTTCCATATTGTCCTTGAAGAACTGCAACTTTATTGGCATCAATAATTCTGATCTACAAATTTTGAGAAATTAGTGACCTCTGAGATAAAATGTGCTAATTCTTACATATTTTGATTAGATGAATTAGAAAACAGGCTATAAAGGTGCTAGTTGGCTAAAGTTTTTGGGATATTTCACGGTAAAGTTTTATACACAGGCGAGTATATTTGCCTACAAGGGAGGCAGGTGTCCAGTGATCGTGATGCCTTGTAACTTCTCAACAAAGTACGGTAGAACAATGAAAATGGTACCACATGGAAATGTATAAATTTATCTTCACTTTGAGACTAAAGATTATCGCCTAACTGTAATTTATTGTTCTTTTATTGCAAGGTACATTTGTCTTGGTCAGATCTACGGATCCTACAGTTACATCTGGTGGCTTGTGAAAGTGTCATTGACTAACATTTCCAAGGAACAGTTGTGTGATATTTTCCCCTAGAAGCCAAGATGCCTCAAAACTGTGTAAACAACGCACATAACTTCTGCTACATTTGTGGCGAAGTTATATTTGCATCTCAAAAGTACAGTATGACAGCAGTGGTTAAAAAAGGCAGACCACCTATATTTTGGATGCAAAATAGGGGATCAGGACAAGAGTTCGGCCCCTCATTATTGTTGCATTATATGTGCAACTTATCTGCATCATTGGATAAACAAGAAGAAAAAGTCCATGCCTTTCGCAGTCCTAATGGTGTGGAGGGAAACCACCAATCATAGTAGCGACTGCTATTTCCCCCAGTTGCAAAAGAAAGAAGTAGTGGACCATGGAATATCCAAGCATTCCATCTGCACTGCATCCTGTACCCCATGGTGAGGACTTGCCAATTCCACATCCACCAGAATCCTACTCTCTAGGCTCAGATGATGATAAAGACAGTGAGCTGGATGCAGCTGATCCAGGGCTATCAATGTCAGCGGACCCAAAGTTAAGCCCACAGTATGCTCTTCCTGAACCACATCTAATTTCACAGAGTGAACTAAATGACCATTCTTATTGTGATATCACAATATCTGCAGAAAAGTTATGGAGCATAACCACACATCCCCTTCATAAATTTGAAAGATTTTGATGCAATTTTGACATGAAGCTGTATCATGGAAACTGGAGCCAATTAATATTCAGGACTTAATTTTTCTTTATTAGTGACCCAGTTCTGGTAAAATTTAGCTACTTTCATTTCTGAGGCTTTCTTCTTGTAGACCAGTGTAATCTTCTGTAAAATGTGGAAACACTTTTTCATAAGTTCATTGTGTGAAATGTTTCTCATGCAAGATGTGACATTAAAATGTATTTGATCATAAGTATACATAGTAATTTAATATTTTATATAGCAATAGTAACCGTAATTATATCATTCTTCTAGTCCTTCTCCTCAAGAAGACGGACAGATAATGTTTGATGTGGAAATGCACACAAGTAAAGACAATAGTTCTCAGGTACTATTTTCCTACTGCTTTCCTACCATGCTGTTTCAGCTGGATTTATAGGACACAATTTTAAAGAGTTTTCTAGCAATGTGTTTTCATTTATTTTAATTTTTAAAATGGCATAATCTGCATTTGGCTTTGAATGAGTGAAGAGAAATTTCCATGTTGCACTTATTCTAGGGATAGCTAAAATAACTACCGTATTTTTCACTCTATAAGACGCACCTGACCATAAGACGCACCTAGTTTTTAGAGGAGGAAAACAAGAAAAAAAATATTCTGAATCAAATGGTTTACTAAACTATTTAATAAACTGTAACAGAATACAGTAATACCGTATTTCAACCTTGTAAAGTGAACAGCAGTCAACAGTGGCATTAAGAACCGTCATCACTGTCATTAACAAAAGAGAGACTTTAAAGTTCGAGTACTCTTCTAGTTTTCGTTGAACCCATAGAACTCATCATCACTAGAGTCAGAATTTATGAAGCTCTGTTGCTCACAATCACTGACATCACTTTCTTAGTAGTGGAATTATTGAAGGAATCCACAATCTACACCAGTTATACAAGAGCTGCTGCAGACAATTCAATAACAAATCTAAAAAAGCCAGTAATGTCCACGCTGCCCTACTAGTAAATAATAGAAAAAAACTTCTAACAAAAAATGAGATATTGTATGGTAACACAGCGGACTAAGTAGCCTTTGAAGAATAAACTTCATACACGTAGGTAATGCTGTTCAAATATCCACTGATCCTAAAAAAAATGTGTCTGATCAACTAACAGATAACTGATCCATGGAAAGCTTCCTGATAATCACAGGCACATTCCCCATCACTTCCTCATGGGCTTCATTAAAAGATGGGTTGCCATTTGAAAACACACACCGACCTGTGATTAACAGCTCTCACCTGCTCCGGAGGAGGGGGGCAGAGCAGGGCGTGCCGAGCGCGTGCCGGCCAGGTGGTGCCACGTGGGGCCGGCAGCGTGCCAGCGGTGGTCTTCCAGGCGGTGGGGGTGAGCAGTCCGTCTCTCCGTGCGGCCAGTGGATTAAAGGCCACGGCTCCTCCTCCTCCGCACTTCTCCCCCTGAGCGGCACAGCTCTCACTTGCGCCGGGGGGGGTGGGCAGAGCAGGGCGCACCGGGCATGTGCCGGCCAGGTTGTGCCATGTGTCCCGGGCATCGGGCACACACACATTCGCTCTATAAGACGCACAGACATTTCCCCTTACTTTTGAGGGGGGGGGAGTGTGTCTTATAGAGCGAAAAATACAGTATGTTAAAAATATGTTTAACTTGCATTGCTAGAACAAAAGGTGGCGTAAACCACAGAGTAGGACATAGATTGTGGGCACCCCAGCCTCTTTCCCTTCCCTGGCCGTAAATCTAGACAGCTGAAAACAGCCACCTAAATAAAATGCAGAGCACCAGGTATAGCATCAGTAGGGATTGGGAGGCTTATGAACATTTACCCTGATACTCATAACATTTGTGCAGTTTTATATCTCAAAAAGATTGCATAGCAGTGTCTGAAAATTTAGCCATTACTTCACATATTTTGATTCCTGCAGTGGAAAAACAAAAAAAAAATTGATGTAAAAACATTGATTGTGATAATAGAACATGCCCCTCCTCCAGGTACTCACCCTCCTAATGTCCTTCACGGAGGGCTCCCGGAGAAGGGTCTCTGCCACCAATCTCAAGGGGCGGGCAGGCGTATATGGATGTAAGCGCTCCTTTAGGTAACCAGGTCCCAAGCCGTTTAGGGCTTTATAGGTGATAACCAACACCTTGAATTGGGCCCAGACTTCATTGGGGAGCCAGTGACGCTGACAGAGGACTGGAGTTATGTGAGCACAACGCCCAGTCCCCGTCAGCAACCTGGCAGCTCTGTTTTGCACCAATTGAAGTATCTGGACTGTCTTCAAGGGCGACCCCACGTAGCACGCGTTACAGGAGTCTAGTCGGGAAGTTACCAATGCGTGAGTCACTGTCACCAGGTAGTCGTTCTCCAGGTAGGGATGCAGCTGGTGAATCGGCCAAAGCTGAAAGAAAGTGCTCCTTGCCACCGCTGTTAACTCGAGCGTCCAGCAAAAGCTCAGGATCAAGGAGCACTCCCAAGCTGCGGACCTTGTCCTTCAGAGGGAGTGCAACCCCATTCAGGACAAGGTCAAGGTCCCCTTCCACAAAGCCCGAACTGCCTACCAACAAGACCTCCGTCTTGTCTGGATTGAGCTTCAGTTTATTGGCACTCATCCAGCCCATTACCTCGGCCAGGCACCGGTTCAGTGCAGCCACTGCCTTACCTGGATTGGTGGAGAACGAGAGGTAGAGCTGGGTATCACCAGCATACTGATGATTCCGCAGCCCACACCTCCTAATGACCTCTCCCAGCGGTTTCATGTAGATGTTAAATAGCAAGGGGGACAAAATGGACCCCTGCGGAACTCCATGGCATAACTGCCATGGCGCAGAGCCATAGTCCCCCAGTACCACCTTCTGCAAAGCAGTGCCTCCAACCCCCAGTCTCGCTAGCCTATCCAGAAGGATACAATGGTCGATGGTATCGAAAGCCACTGAGAGGTCCAGGAGGACCAACAGGGACGCACTCCCCCTGTCTCTCTCCCTGCACAGGTCATCATACAGGGCGACCAAGGCAGATTCAGTACCATACCCGGGTCTGAAGCCGGACTGAAATGGGTCCAGATAATCAGTTTCATCCAAGAGTGCTTGGAGTTGTCCCGCCACCAACCGCTCCAACACCTTGCCCAAAAATGGGATTTTGGCCACCGGTCTGTAATTGGTGGCCATCTCTGGATCCAGAGATGCCTTCTTTAGGACTGGTCGGACTACCGCCTCCTTTAAAGGGGCAGGTACCTGGCCATCCCTCAGTGAGGCATTGACAACCTCCAGGATCCAGGTCCCTATCCAGTGCTTGGCATTGTTAAGTAGCCAAGATGGGCAAGGGTCCAATAGACAGGTGGTGGGATGTACTTGTCCAAGCACCTTGTCCACATCATCAGGCCACAATAACTGAAACTCATCCTAGCAAATGTATATAGCATGTCAGAGTGTTGGGAAAGGCTCCCTGTCTGGTTTCGCAGTAATTGCAGTGAGAGTCTCAATATCAACCCAAGTGAGCAGGGAACATCTGAGTTGCCTCAACCTGAGGAACATTTTTTGATAAGAAGCTGGATGCAGATTTGTTGAGGTGGTGTGCCCAAGACAGTCTCATATGGAATATAGGCCACTAAAAAGCCTAGAGAAAATAGCCAATGCGGTGGAGTAATCAAGACTACATTTTCCCTTAGGAATTCCTCCTGGACAGATTGGCTGATCTGTCAAACAGGAAACCTTTGTTTTTAAGGTGGGTTTATTTGACAAGAATGTCAATGGGTGTAAAGAGTTTCTTGCAGTCCCTTCTGAAAAGAAACGTCATAATCCCATCTTACTCCTATTTTATAAAGTGGGATTAGAAGTTGGATAGACTTTCAAACAATCCTTTGTAGCAGGATCCCTGGGCTTGAGGGGAGGGGTTCACAACCCTCAGGTGTTTCCTCAGTTTTTCAAGTGTACCTGAGGATGGGAGCATCTTGTGAACATGAAAAGCTAATCTGTCAGCGAGGATAACCCTGTGGATTTTGTATGTTCCAGGGATGCTAGTAACCCTGTGGCAGTTGCAAAATTTGACAGCTGGCCTTTATTTTAACGTGGCAAAAAAGCTTCAGCAAGCTGTAAAAGAGCTTGAGGAGTGAGGGAAGCCTCTGCCAACTGCCCTCAAATACTGCTTGAGAATTTTTGGTATGTCTGTCCAAGGACTATTAAAAAGGGAAGATAGCTGGGATGCAAATGGAAAACCACTTTCTGAACCTCAAGAATTGTGTTATTTAAAATACTGGAAATGACTAAATATATGCTTTTACACTAGTAATTCAGTTAGTGTGGGCCTTTAATGATGTACCCTTGCTCTGTTTTGAATGTTGCAAGTTCTGAATGGTTAGCTAAATTGGAATCCCTCCATAATTGCAGACAGTCTTCAAGTGCATTTATAAGTATTCCAGTGTACTGCTGTCATGCTTTCTTAAATTCTGTAATAAATGCCACAAGGAAGAGTTGAGTGAATTAGAGTGTGTATTTTCAGTCTGAAGAGGAAGCAGTAGAAGGAGAGAAGGAGGTGGAAGTTCTGAAGAAAAGTGCTGACTGGGTTTCAGACTGGTCAAGTAGACCTGAAAACATTCCTCCCAAGTGAGTAGAAATTTATCATAAATTTACCTGAAAAAAATGTGCTGCAGTTGAATATGAATCGTTTTTCTCAAAGGGAATGGTTAAAGGTCTGCTTAAAACTGGCTTTCTCATTTTCTCTCAAAACTAAACCAGTTCTGACCTTCATAAATGTAACTATATCTAGAAAGTATAAACTGCCCCTCTACTTCTTCCCACTCCCCAACCATCCTCTCTGTTGCATGGTGTGCCCATGTTGAAAAGCAGCTCCTCTTAGGAGTCAAACAGGAATCTTCCCTTCTGTGACACTTCTAGGGAAGGCATACCAGGAAGGTAATTTACTTTAACCAGAAATCTCTCTTCTTTCCAGTGCTTAACATAAAATCATAGGGTTAGGATCAACCCTAGCAGAGTCCCATCTCTCTAGCATTCAGACTTCCTCTTGTGCTCAGTTCAAGTGAATGCTTGTGAAACAAAGGGTGTGCATCCAACAGCTTCTACATCCAGTGCAACAGTGTGAATGGCTGCTGCAGGTGGTGTGGAAGGAGGACACTGTCTGTGCAGTGTGTTGGGCACAGTTCCTGGCACTCGATTGTGAGGAACTCAACCTCCGGGTCACTTCTTTGCTTTCCTGGTTCTTGGCATTATTGCTGCAGGTTACTCTGAGCACAGCTGGGCATAAAGCTGCACTTGGCTTCTGTGAGGAGCAAGGCATGAGCCTGGCCTTGCTTGACGTAAATTGCCCAACTGTATTGCAGTGTATTTTGCAGAAAAGCTGGCTTGTTCAACAGCAGCGTGAAAGGAATAAAGGAGGCTACTGCCTGATATCTGTGAGCCTGTTCATCGCAATGTCCTCTCACATAAATAAGGTGCGGTGTGTGTGTATGGCTCAGAAGTAGAAGCGAAGGAATACTTTAACGATATTTGCAGGATTGCTAATGTGGCACAGAACAAGTATGATTCTTCAGTTTCTCTCTATCTGTACAAGTGGGCTAATGCTTATTTGATATTCAGGAATTCTAGGCTGCTCTCAAGTATCCTTAAATGCAGAGGATCCCTTGTGTGTATGTGAAAAGTAGGAGACAGATACCAGTATCACGATTTCCAAAAGCAGTGTCCTCTCAGGACAAGTTTGTCTGATCTTCTGCGGCTCCTGTGCTCTCAATAACTCTTGAGTCGTAGTTCTATCATTTATTTTATTTAAAGCTTTTATAGATGTTCCATTACTAGCGTATAATACCTCATAAGTGATAACTCTTGGCAGTTGTGCTTTTTAAGTATCTAAATGTAGTGTGTTCTGTATGGTGCTATACTTTTTCCCCCTTCTAGGGAGTTTCACTTCAGACATCCTAAGCGAGCGGTATCTTTAAGTATGAGGAAGAGTGGAGCCATGAAGAAAGGTGGCATTTTCTCGGCTGAGTTTCTTAAGGTTTTCATTCCATCTCTGTTCATATCTCATGTTTTGGCTTTGGGACTAGGGTAAGTATTAACATGTATGGTTCTGTCAGTAATTTTGGTAGGTCTTAAGAATTTGCTCTACTAAATTATATTGAAGAGTTGTGAAAATAACCTGGTGAGAATTCCACTATGTTTGGAGATACACTGGAAAGAACTTTGTGAACTGTATGTTTGATCTCTGAGAGGATCAGTATATAACCAAGCGCAGAAGTACAGAAAAAATGTACACTACGAATAGATTACACCATATTTTATCACACAAACAGCTTACAACTATAAAAGTATAATTTTACACATCCACACATACATATCAGTAAACACAGATCATCTTGAGTTCTTAGGACCACTCAAAATTGTTTTCGTAGTTGGTGGCACTGCTCCTAGCAGGGTATAAAAGTTAACTGCTTGGCTGAAGGACAGGTATCAACTGTATTGTTAAAGAAATCAGCTTTTCTTAACACTGAATTAGAATTTGCTGTGTGTTTGTATTTGGAGGAAGGAGGAGTAGATATGCCATTGGCAGAAATATACACAGCCTTTCTTACCTGCTACTGAGATCTGAAAAATACATTGTTAATAATTTTAAAAAATAAGAAATCCTTTGTCCAAAGGTCTTAATGAACAACAGTTGACAATGTTTAGTATCATTTTGTTTTCCAGAGTTTATTTAATATCACTGGATTTAATATCCATTATCATCTTTCTCAGTAAAATTTCCCAGTACAACTGCTTCCCCTTGAAAGTGTAGTTTAAATGATTCAAATAGTGTCTTTGCATATCTTCACTCTTTGGAAGGGGAAAAAACCTATAGATTTCTGGCTTGTGGGATCCACTTGGTTTTTACTAGAATCCTGAGGTTCACCATTCAATGTCTGGTGCAAAAGACATACACCTAGAAATTAAATCAACCTAACTTGAAGCATTTGTTTAGAATTCTGGGGCTCAGTGGAGTTCACAATCCCTCCACGCAAAAATCTTACTACCTGATATCTCAAGGTGTTCCCCTGCCCCTGCACCCGAATTTCAGCAATATAATGTAGGATGTTTCAACATTTATTTTGTGGCTGCTAGTGAAACTGTTGAGAGTTAAAAACCTGTGTTGTTGTGTTGAAAAGATCTCCCTTTTGCCAGCCCCTGCTATAGGTGTTAATAGTTGCCTTTCCATCTTCTCTGCCTTACCTTTAAAAAGTGTGTCATAATCATGGGCTGCATGAATGAGTCTCCAAGACAAGCGTGTGTACTTGGTGGGTGTTCATTGTAAGCTGGATGGGAAGAATAAAGTATAGCTGAAAAGTACTTGCAACAGAGGGAATTAATAAAATGCCAATATATTTTGCTTTCCACTTCATTTCAGTATCTACATTGGAAAACGACTGACCACACCTTCAGCTAGTACTTACTGAATGAAGCGGTGCGCAGACCCTGGAAATCCTTGTGATCTGTGAAGGTGTTGATGTCACGCTAGTACATTTTGAATTTGAGACAGTTTTAAGCATGATTCCTCCCCCCCTTCTCAGCCTCCACCTTGTTTTTACATATCCAGGTTCCAGTAACTCTCGGGATTCAGTATTGTATTGGAACTCTGCGGAGGTGTGTCGCTTGCCGTCTCAACCCTTTCCCTAGCTGTCCTCCACATCATGCAAGACACATCAGAGCTGCCTAACAGAGTTTACAATTGCCTATATATTGCAAGGGCTTCTTTCCGTGCAAAGTGCCACCAGCAAATTATAATTTTATCAGTGATGCTGTTGCCTCCTTTTTACAACAGGAAATAAGCTGCATAGTGCATATTTGAACTGTTGAGTATAACAATCTCCAGTCTCTAAAACAATTTGAGAATTAGCAGAAGCTGGTTATAAAACAAAGTAAATGTTATTTTTCCTTAAGTGTAGCTTATTTTACAATTCTCTCTCTTCTTTTTTTTAGTTTGATTTTAGGAGGCAAAAACTGCACAAAAATCAAAGCAGGATAAAAATTTATTCATCAGCAACTTTTAATACCGAGTATCTCTAATTATCTTTTCTATGATGTAGTGAGTTTATTTCTGGTTAAAAAAAAGGCTTGTCTGATGTCTAGAAATCGTTTTTAAAAAGAACTGCATTATTTGCATGTGAAGAATCTTCTAGTATTCATCAGCATTTTATTTAATGAAAGTTTTCTTTGTAAAAGTAGTTTGACTTGAAGTATTTTTTGAAGTATTTAGACTCCCTGTAAAAGGAGATTCTACCTGTTATGGAATCAGCTGCAATTTGCAGAGATGGCTGTTTCAGCAATTACTTGAGGCATCCTACCTGTGAACAGTCTTGCAGTTTTGTAAAACACAATTTACAAAGCTTGAAACTATCTTATGTGGTTAAGTTTCCATACTCCCTTTTGTATGGCTTTTTGTTGAATCTCGCTTGGCAATACCTGAAATCCTAAGGAGCTTGGTGATATCTCATATAGCTAGATAGCAGTCTTGCTAATGGGAACACTTGGCCTTATCCTCCTCCAAATAACCCCCCCCTTTTTTTTTCAAAATGTGAAGCTTAGTTTGAAATTGTTTGAACTCATATAGGCAAACAAATGTCCCTAAGTAGATTTGTATTGGGTTTTGGAATGTGTAGCATGCTTCTGAAGAATAGAACATTCTGTTTTATATATATAAATATATAAATGACAGGCTTTAATACTACATATTTAGGAAATCATTATTAATTTTAGAATTAGGAAAAAATCATTGAACTTTTTCATTCTATTATTAGAAAAAATATACATGCAAAACTAGGAGACAGCAAACCTGTAGAAGCAGGTCCTCTTTTTTTCTATTTGTTTCAGACTTCTCAAAGTTGGAAAGTTTTGGCAGTGCACAGCATGGTGATTTATGCCAGTGGGTAGAGGTGAACCTAATGAAGCAGAGAGCATAAGCATGCAATCCATTCCTAAAGTATGCTTATATCAGTTGTTGATTCTGTAACACTTAAAGGATTGTTTTTATTTCACTAATTCTGGGTCTTTTTGCTCCCTTTAGCTTTGACTGGTAGCACTTATATTACTTGCAACAATATATTTATTTCCTGTGTGGATATCGGGGTAATTTTGTAGTGATTAAATAAAATAAGGGTCTTTTTTAAAAGAAATAGCATTGAACAACATACCTGAGTAGGTTTCAAAGTCTGACAGTACTTTCAGCATCAATTCTTGTATCCTCTTTTGTAACACAATTGGAATACAGAAGAATGTATATGGAATTGGGACCATGTTCATGAAAAACAAAAATAAAGCTTCATTCCTTTCCAATTACATGATGATTAATCTGAAGAATGCTGTGTGATGAGTTAGCAAATCTACATGCTTGTGACTAAACACCTTCACTAATATTTTTCAAAAAAGGTATCAGCTATAAAGCTTTTTTAAAATAAATATTGTTAGGAGAGCTATCCTGTTGTTCCTGGAGAGCATCCCAGAGACCAGAGGATTTTCCAAGTCCTGCTGCTGAAGCCGGAGACGCTGCTACAACTTTGGGGAGAGGGGCTCCAAGACAGGATCCCCCCCCTTCTCCCTTGCAGCTATGGCAAACGGAGCCACAGCTCCTGTTCCCTGAGGGTGCAAACATGGCTTCAGAGGACACTGTAAAGGGATAGTGCTGTGGGCAGGGGGAAGAATGGCTGAAGAGCTACCACCTTTCCAGTCCCCCTCCCACCAGCGTGCTGCCTCTAGATGGACTAAGAAGCCCGTCTGGAGATAAAATAAATGGGGAGATAGAGAGGTGAAAAATACCTCCATTGCTTCGTCTACCCTGCCAGTAGCAGCCTGGTAGGGCTTGCTATCCAGAAGTTTCTGTCTTTGGAGGCTTCTGCCTTAGGGGCCACGATTGTAGGATTGCCCCTGAATAGCTTTATACCTGTTTACAGTTTGAGGGGGGCAGGCGGGAATACAGACCTCGTTTTTCAAACGATCAACGAGGCTTTGAAATATTTGTACATAGGATTGGACAGGCATGCATAAACTCGCACATTAAGAAGATGCAGCTGGCTGAACTGCAACACTAACAAAACCCACACCTGGTTACCGTGTTAAGACATGAAAACTAAAAAGAAACTGTTGATCCTAAAAAAAATGCATTGCTGAAATTATTGGAGTTAACTGAGCCAAAGTGATTATGCATTCTTCATATTTAGTTAGCACTTTGTAACATTATATACAGTTTACAGTACATGTATAAGTTGTAGCGATAAACATTTTGTGCCATTAAAGCTGTCACAAACCTACATTTCTGCTCATTCATTGCCTTTTTTTAACAAGAAAACGTTTTGATACACTTGGGACCTCTCCTAATACATTTTAAGGTGTTCAGCCAAAGCTTCGTTAGGAACATCTGAACATTTTAAGGGTTAATGTTACAAGCATGTGCTGTAAGCATGTGCGTCCTGGGTAGGTGTAAAAGTGCCAAAATAGCCTGTCTCTCTGCAAACTCCAGTTCACTGTGCCGTGATGTGTGAAAACTCCAGGACCCTTGAGTTAAAAGAGCTTACACTGAACAGCGTTTTGCCACAATCTAGCTGGACCTTTTCAGATCAAATATTCTATCCTTTTCTTGCTTCCATTTAACCAGATGTTGAAGAAAATGCTCCCTGATGTTCTTTCACTAAATTTCTAGTGTGTTTTCCAAGTGACTTGCATCCCCCAAAATTGCACAACTGTGTGAACCCTGTCAATTTCAGGACAAAAATTTTCACAATCTCAGCTGTTCTAAAACCCAAGGTTTAGATCGAAAAGGTGACCCATACTTTAATCTGTTATGTTTTCAGTGCTGCTGCAGATTGTTTTCTGTGTACATTAACTGGGCAGAGTTCTTCATTTTAATAATGAGTGTGGAAACTGGTCTTTTCGCCCTAAAACAGAAATACTGGTGTGGCTTGGGCAAGGCAAGAGGGATGCGTGTGCAGGTTTTGTGGAAAAATATTCACAAAAAACAGGGTTTCCCTGTTTGAATCTGGAAAGGAGGCTGGGCAAATGGATTCTTGGGAACTTGAAGTGAATGTGGCATGTAGACATTTTTATGCAATTCCATACAGACTATCAGCTCATCCAAGTTCTTAATCTGAACCATAGAATCAGCTCCTTTTGGAGCAGTAGGAAAGGCTGGTATATCAAATGTTTCAAAATGTAGGATTCAAAATGTTTGCCTGGTTTCCAAGGGGTTGCATGTTCCCAGTGAAAACATTGAACTTTCTTCCTTGAATAGCTAATTCTCATATGTATCTGACACTTCCTGAGATATTTGTTTTAAAGACAGTTGCATGGAATTTGGGACACAGTCCTTACTCCCTTAAATACAATTTACTTGAATCCTAACCTAAATTTTCTGGAGGATCTTTGGTCACATCACATAAGATGTATTACCCTTTATGTCTTTTGCCTTTCAAGTTCAAGGCAAATAAGATCAGTGCATGTTAACCAGCAAAAGCAGCATATGAAACAGTAGAAAGAATCAGACAAATCTAGAGTAGCATCCAATGAGAATTAAATGAAATGGCTTCAATCCCATTCATTTCAAAGGTTCCATTCTTCATAGGACTAACATGGACATTCACCCAAACTATCTGGATAGAAAAGTTTCTGGCTGACATCCAATTTTGTCAGTGTCAGTGTAAAAGGTAGGACATGGTTCTATCAATTGTGTCCCCAGTGCTCATAAACTTTCTGGCTTCCAGTGTAGGGTAGCGAGACCATCTTGACCTCCTATTCTGCATTTCAGATGGTTATTTTCAACCATCTCACTGTGGTCAAGGGCTTTGAAGGTGGAGAAGAGCAACCTGAACACCCCATATCCTAGCGGCCTTGATCACCTTCCCTGCTTGTCCTCTGAAGAGCCCTGTTTGCTTCTCTGACATCAAATTTCCAGTCTCGAAGCATCCAGCAAGTGGCTTTCCATGCCAGCTGCAAGACGGAGGAGTGGAGTAGGGTACCCAGCTCCAAGATCATAGCTTTGTTTCTGACCTCAGACCTGGGAATCGATATCATATGGCCCCCTAAAAGCTGTCTAGGGGCCATGGGATTGCGCTCAAAAATAGCTTTTTAAAACCCAGCAAAACAAGCACAGTAACGAGTAACAAAATGGATTACAAACAGGGATAAAGAAACTGCTTTTGCACAGTCCTATTCGGGATGCATATCGCATGCAGACCGGTTAATTACAGCTCGCAGCATAAACAGGCAAGGCAGCAATTCAGAGTGTTAAGATCTGACTCCCTTTGTTAAAGTGACTGGAATAAAGAAGAGAATCTTACTTCTGCCTTCGTACAATTTGGTAGTGCTGACAAAGGCCCCGATGCCGCATACATGCAACTCTACGCTCCTTTCCTGGATCAGTGGCCCAAGGGAAGAAAAGCGGCAGGAGGCGTCCTCTCGCCCACCGGGATCCCTGAGCACCGGCCGTCGCCGGCTCGCCTGTCCAAGGAAGAGGGCGAGCGGCGGGGCTGCGCGGGCGCACGTCCAGGCGGCACCGTCCTCGGCTTGCTGGCGCGAGCGCGGTGCGGCCGGGCGGCTCTCGCCATTGGCTGGGGCTGCGGTGGCCTGACGAGTGACGTCACGCGGGCCCCGCCCAGCCGGGACGGGGCTCCTGACGCCTTTCGCTGCGAGGGGCCGCTGCCCCGCCGAGAGCGGGGGCCGCGCAGGGCTCGGGGCGGCGCGCAGCGGGGACGGACCGAAGCCCGAGCGCGGTGCGAGCGGAGCTCCTGCGGCGGCGCGGCTTGGCTTGGCTGCAACGGGCTCTGCGGCAGAGAAGCGTGTTCGCATTCCATGCATGGGAGCGCAGCAGGCCGCCTAGATACTGGTTCCTGCATGATGCATTATCTTGCAGAATCGGCAGCGGGGAATACCTTTGCAGGGCCCAGAGACCTATTATTATTATTATTATTATTATTATTATTATTATTATTATTATTTCTATACTGCCAGATGTTCATCATCATCATCACCACTTTGGCTCTCAAGGTGGCTTTCGATTTAAGTATGGCATAAAGTCAGCCTATACTGAGGATACACGAACACTGATAGAAAGGCCCCATTCTCATTAGGTGAGACTATTTGGGCTAGAACACTTCAGCATGTACATAAGGGTTGGTTAGCACAGGTGCTCATTAGCAAACCCATTTGCTGGGTGTTGATCTTTATGTCAGTAAAATGCCATCCGCGTTCAAAAGGATATGTACGTATTTGCAGGCTTGGGGGAATCTTGAATGTTTGCAAAAAATACGTTTGAGAAAAACAACCTCTGAGGATTGGGAAGAGGTGAGGAAACATGCTGACTGACAATTTAGAAGAAAAGCAAATTTGGACTGGAACGGAACGGAACGGAATGGAATGAAGTGTCTTGGGAGAAGAAGTGTCCCAAAGCGATGTTTTATAGCAGGTCCCACTTTTCATTGAGTGCTTTCTGTACCTAGAAATCAATATCCCAGCCCAACATGTTCAGGAAAAGAGCTCTGAACTAGACATCTCTCTGATCCCTCATTTTCTGTGTGCCAGGATGGATTAATTTGGACCAGATTGGATTGGAGAACTGTTTAATTATGTGAGTTCTACCTGCAGTTCAACATCCGCTGTGATCTGCCTCTCATGGACAGAACTAGTCTCAGTAGCTTCAGTCTCATCAGTGGAATTTGTCAACAAATTTGTATAAATGGAGTTCCAAAATGTGTCCTTTGTACATTTCATTTATTCCTCAAAGAAGAAAAGAAACATTGCAATAACTGGGACACCCTCTTTTCGGTTTTGTTATTTCTCAAAACTTTTCCCCCAGGTAGACGGGGGTGGGGGGGTGGCAAAAATAGCACAAGGCAGTGGAACCTAGTCTCCAGACAATGGCATCCTTGTAGGACGGCATTTATCGACAGCATCCTTTGACCTCCTACGGAGAGCGATGAAAACATGGTTGGGAAGTCACACACGACTAATATTTAATGTAGGCAGGCAGTGAGCCAAAAACTTTAACGAAGGTCCCCAGAGGCCCTGCTGTGAGATTAGAATATGGTGCAGACAGAATAATTCATGGTTTTTAGGGGGCCCTCTCTGCAGAGCAGCTGAGTCTTTTGAATGGCACCATAGCTGGGAGCCAGCACTAACATTCTCTTCCCAAGGATTACGCTTGTAGGGTCAAAGCAAATTCCCATGTTCTTGATGCTTGGGGGAGTGAGGATGTGTTATGACAGAAGGGTCTGTATATGCGGCAAGCATTGCTCCTTTGAGTGAGAGGTGGAGAAGGGGCTAAGAGAAGAGATGTAGGTGAGGGTTGTGAGGCAGGCCACCACAACTCAGGTATGTGGATGCAGTCAAAGTGTACGGTTTAATTGTGAAGAACCCCATATTGCCCTTGTGGAATTGAGGTCTATTTGTATCTGTACACCATAGACCTTTATGTCTATGTTACTTCTATATCAGGCTGTATCCTCCCTACTGCAAGGGTGAGGAACCTTTGGCTCAGGGGCGGCTTTCGGCCTGCCCATCCCTCTGCAGTTCCTGCAGATAGCCATGCCCCTTCCCCTGGCTTCCATTCCCTGAACCACCATCATTCAGTGGTTTGCCAGATACTGCGCATTTCCCCCACCCCTGCATTCCAGTGGGAGGTAGAGCATCAAGGACAATTTGGATAGAGCATCAAGAAGGCAATCATCTAATCTGAAAACAAGACTTTTCACTATGAGAATGAGCCTTAATGAGCTGTGGGCTCAGACACTCATCCCTCCTCTCTCTTCTTCCATGCCTGATTCAAGGACAAAAGCTCCCACTTTTCATCCTAAATGAACGATTCTCCCCCTGTGATGATAGATCTCCAGTAATGATGATTCACTTTGATTATGGCTGGAGGAAACAAGTCATAGCAAATGGAGGGTTCTGATGTCTTTTCAGATGTAAAAAAGGCACGAGAGGACAAATTATTATTATTATTATTATTATTATTATTATTATTATTATTATTATAACATTTCTATGCTGCCCCTTGCTGAAACCTCGGGGCGGCTTACAACACAATAAAATACATTGAAATACAATAGAACATAATAAATTACCATTAAATACAAAAATACACTGAGTTACAAATATAAAATTTGAGCCCAAGTTCCATTGTTTCCCTTTCTTGTAGCCAGAAGCCAGCATTGGCACCAAAGGTAAGCATGTCTGGGCACCTGGTTTGGGCACACACTGCAGCATGGGGCCACAGACAAGAGCTCCCTGGAGCTGCGGATCTTCTATCCTGCTTGTTCTGTTGGGTCTTGCTCTGGCCCAGGCAACAGAGATGGGGAGAGGGAGAATCAGTAGATTCATGAAGGATCAGCCATGAGGAGGGCAACAAGGATGATCTAGAATTTCTCTGTTCTAGAAACGGGGCCCTATGAGGACAGAATGAAAGAACTGGGCATATTTAGCCTTGAGATGAGAAGACTGAGGGGAAACAGGGTGGCACTCTACAAATACTTGAAAGGCTGTCACAAAGAGGAAGGGTAGGATCTCTTCTTGATCCCGAGTACAGGATACAGAATAATGGGTTTAGGTTACAATAAGCCAGGTTCTGGCTGAACATCAACATCTTTATTAATGATTTAGATGAGGAAGTACAAGGAAAGATAATCAAATTTGCAGATGATACAAAACTGGGCAGAATAACACACACCCTAGAAGAAAGAATGAAGATCCAGAGCAATCTTGATCAACTTGAACACTGGACTCAAAGCAACAGGATACGATTCAATAAAGACAAGTGCCAGGTCCTCCACACAGGAAAAATAAACCAAAGGCATTGATACAAGATGGGGAATACGTGGCTCCACAGACTGCAAAAGAAAAAGATCTCAGAGTAATTGTGGACAGTAAGCTAAGTATGAGCCAACTATGTGATGCAGCTGCCAAAAGGGTAAATGCTATTTCAGGATGTATCAACAGAAGTATTACTTCCAAATTATGAGAAGTAGTTGTTCCCCTATATTCATCACTAGTCAGACCTCACCTGGAATACTGGGTCCAGTTCTGGGCACCAAAATTTAAGAAAGATGCACGTAAATTAGAAAGGGTCCAGAGGAGAGCAACAAAAATGATCCAGGGTTTGGAAACACTGCCCTGTGAGGAGAGACTGGGAGAACTGGGCATGTTCAGCCTTGAGAAGAGAAGGCTGAGGGAGGACATGATACCCCTCCATAAGTACCTCAGAGGCTGTCACAAAGAGGAAGGTCAAGATCTCTTCTTGCTGATGCCAGAGGGAAGGACATGGAATAATCAATTCAAGTTGTGATAACCCAGATGCAGGCTGGACATCAGGAAAAGCTTCCTCACTGTCAGAGCAATGCAACAGTGGAACCAGTTGCCTAGAGAGGTGGTGGGCTCTCCCACACTAGAGACATTCAGAAAGCAACTGGACAGCCATCTGAGTGGGATGGTATAACATGGTGTCCTGCAACAGCAGGGGGTGGACTTGCTGGCCTTCATGGTCCCTTCCAACTCAGCTATTCTGTGGTTCTATGAGCAGAACGAACTTCCTGACTGTTACAACAATAGAACAATGGAAGCAATGACCTAGAGAGGTGCTGGGCTCTCCCACACTAGAGACATTCAAGTCCGGCAGCCAGCTGACAGGGATGCTTTAACTAGCACCCTGCACTGAGCAAGGAGTTGGACCCAATGGCCATTTTGGCTCCTTCCCACTCTACTGTTTTGCAGTAGGATTGCAAGCGAGCAGTAGCAATGATGGGGATGAGGATGAGTAGCTGGTAATCATGGCAGCGAGAAGATACGCTCTCTGCAAGAGGGACCCATTGAAAGTGACGTCCCCAAGGACCTCAGAAGCATGGAGCTGGCACTCCCAGAAGGCATGTTTCTACTGTGTTTTATGGGAGCCAGTTCCTTAGGATGAAACTAGAGCAGGAAGTAGGCAAAACAAGAGCATGAGAACCCGAACAACAATCTGAGCTGGGAAGTGCCTGTAGGCCTCATGCATATAATAAGCAACCAAGAAGACGTTCCAGTTTGCAAAAGACTTCAGGCTGCTCTAGAAATGGGGGGAGGAACACCGCTGGCCCTCTAGATGTTGCTGCTCCATCCTTGAACATCAGCCATGCCAGCTGGAGCAGATGGGAGTTGGAGTCCATTGATATTGGTTCCTAGTATTTCCTGACACCTGCTTGCTTTATAAGAGTCAGTCTCCTTCCTCAGAGGTGGAACCATGCCAAGCAGGGTTGTCACCGCTTCCCAGCTCTCTGCTGGATGAGCCACACTGGTCTGTTGAAGACTAGGCACCTGGCTCCAGCCTAGGACGCACTAACAAAGGAAGACCTTCTGGGCCTCCCTTGAAAGAGAACAGCGATTGGCAATTACCAAATGGTGCTGATCTGAAAAGCCAGGCCTAGTATTAAGAGTGTGACTTTTGTCATGAGGAAAGAAAAACAATTAGCATTCCTTTTGTGAGAGTATGCACGAATTGTTAGGAAGACGGGCTGATCAAAACCGAAAGAGAGCTCTATCCACCCACCAGCCCCTTTAGGATGGGGTCAACATGAGAACGGCAGGCCACTGGAAGGAACTGGAGTACTTGTGAGTGAATCCCACAGAACCTGGCACGAAATTGAGTTCGGCCGGCATTTCAGGCCCTGGCAGACAAGGTCAGCTTCTCTAGGGCTAAGAGAGAGATGAACCATGGGGCAGGTTAGGCTAAGGATAAGAAGCAAAACTGAACTCCACTTAGCACAAGGAGTGCATATGAAGGCAGCCAACTGGCCCCTCTGGGATAATTGATTAATTATTCTCATTGCATTAACTGGCATATTAGGTAAGGTTCGGTGCATCAAAAACTCATTAGGCAGGGTCAGTTGGGGACAAGTACAGTGGACTAATTCAACTGTCTTTCATGAAAGATGTCAGTAAAGGTGCTTTGGATGGGCAGTCTTGCCCTGACATCATTAGCGTATGGTTCAGGCAATTGATAAATTACAAGAGTCTGGTCCATTTTGCATAGTTCCTTTGTTGCTTACAGACTTACGGAGTTTCCAAACCAGCATGGAGACTTTACCCATCCTTCTTCCTTCTGTATATCCTGGATGTAAGCAAAATCTTGATGATAAACACTAAACCCTTGATGTACAGATTTGATCGATTGGAAACAAAACGGTTACAAACTGATACTAGATACATGCACCTGACTTTCAGAGCTGAGAGCATAATGCATTATTCATCTGACATCCTGAGTCTCGCTTTATGTTTGGGAAAAGCAGAAGAGCCATCCTGGAGCACACCGGAGGAGTAGCTAGTCCAGCTTTCTGTTCATGCAGGAGCCAACCAGCTGCCCATGGAAACTCACAAGCAAGACATGAACGCAGGAGCACCCTCCTGGCCATGTTCCAGAGCAACTGGTATACACAGGCATCTTGCCTCTGATACTGGACGTGGGATAGAGCTATCAAGAGTAGTAGTAATTGATAGTTTCCTATTCCTTGAATTGTCCTATAAAGCCACCCATACTGGTGGAAGTGAATGCCTGCTGTGGGAAGAAGTCCTCCTTTTATCCTGCTCAGGCACACATTTTGTTCCTGATTCTATACTTTTTTAGAAGTCTGTGACTGAAACGGAGGAACTTCAGCTCAGTGGTCAAGCAGATAGTATATGGCCTGCGGAAGCTCCCAAGTGGGATCTGGACACATCCAGCTAAATGCGTTAGGCATCCTAGAAGAGAAAGACCTCCCACCTGTCATTGTGGATCGTACTGGGCGAGATACATGAGGAGCCTGGCCTGCTATCAGGCAGCTTCCCCTAAGAAAATTTCTAGGCCTGCACAATCCACAATCTTTTAAAAGTACTGGGATGCAGTTTACTCCTTATGGGCCAAGGCAGCTCTTTCAACTGCTGTGAGATGATCGATGAACAATGCATCTTCAACACTGTTTGACAGAAGGTGAGGGCTGGGGGTTAGGGACTCTCCACGTGGTGTCGTAACAGTCAAGTGATGGAAAAAGTCCTGTTTCCAAGGAGACTACTAAGGAGAATTTAACATGCAGTCCATGCCCTTTCATTTGGAAATAAGACCCTTCCAGTGTCTTACTGGAAGTCTTACTCTCAAGTCAATGTGCACTTTCTCTGTTTGCTCTTCCACAAAGTTGCACCGCTCATTCCCAGAGAAGGGGCTTGGTATTAAAGCAATTTGAGTTGAACATGCGTCATATGTTCAGGAAAGGTCTCCTAGCATGCGGGGAGAGCCCGCATGCACATCTGATGTCCACTTAGATTGTGTTCAAACATTCAGGTGAATGAATGCCTGAGGTGACTGGGCATGATCGTTTTGACTTGTTCTACAAGCTGGTGTCCTTCAGATATTTTAGACTACATCTCACATCATCCCCAGCTAAGGGTGGTCTTGAGTGGGACCTGTGAGACCCACAGTCCAAAATATCAGGTTGGAGAAAGCTATCCTATTTACACATTCACTTCTAGATGATTTGTTGCATAACTAGTTCTTGTGAACTTTAGCCATGACCTAAACTGTGTGTATTATATCAAAGCATAGACCCCCGCCCCCCTGTTTGATATTTTCTAATTAAATGGGTTGGTAAAATATTTGCCAAAGGACACAATGCCATAGTCCAACAACAAAACAGTAGCAAACCTTTGGAAATCTAATTGGGCAAGATGTATTCAGAACAGAATTGCTTTGCATAAATACTTTTATATTCGTCATTGCTGGTTAAAAAGTCAGGACAAGGGTAGCTTTTTGGAGCACGTGCTGAAGCCCCCATTGTAACAGGAGGGACCACTGCAGCTTCCCAGATCACCCTGGGCCAAATTCTTGTCCTGTCCAAGTGTATGAAAGGAGAGACATAAACAAGAAGTAGGAATGATTCCCCTTGCCTTGTTTTCCTGCTGGGTAGAGGTGAGGATTGGACCCAGACACAGGGTGGCTGTTTGGGAATTGTCAAAAACGAGGACATGTATCCCCAAAATAGGAGAACAAAAGAGGACAGCAATTTGCAGTTATAGTCAGACATTTAGAAAGGATGATGATTTCAATAGAAATACAGTCTATCTCAAGGAGATCAACCCTGACTGCTCTTTAGAAGGCCAGATACTAAAGATGAAGCTCAAATACTTTGGTCACCTAATGAGAAGGAAGGACTCCCTGGAGAAGAACCTGATGCTTGGGACCAGGATACCTGAAGGAGTGCCTCTTCCCTTACATGCCCTCACGCCCCTTAAGATCTGCGGGAGAGGCTTTGCTCCAGGAGCCCTCTTTAAAAGAGATACCCGGAGCAGGGCCTTCTCTGTGGTGGTGCCCAGGTTATGGAATGTGCTCCCTGGAGAGGTGCACCTGGTGCTAAGTTTATATTCTTTTTGGCGCCAGGTTAAAACCTTTTAGTTTAATTGTTATTTTAAAAATTAATATTTTTATCGTTAATAGTCGCTTTTTGTAGTTTGTGTTTTGTTTTCATTTTTATATAATTTTATGGAATTTGTATTGTTTTATTATTCTTAATTGTCCATTTGTGAGCCATCCCGAGATGCCGAGGCATGTGGTGATGGCATATTTAAGTAAATAAATAAATATAACAATAATAATGCTGGGAACAATTGATGGCAAAAGGAGAAGGGGACAGCAGAGGATGAGGTGGCTGGATGGAGTCACTGGGGCAGTGGGTGTGGGCTTAGGTGGACTCCAGGGGATGGTGGAAGACAGGAAGGCCTGGAGGAATGTTGTCCATGGGGTCGCGATGGGTCGGACACAACTTTGCACTAAACAAACAAACAAGCAAAAACAGTCTATCTCAGCATAGTGGGCAGAATTATAAGGAGGTTACCTGTCCTCCTTGTTCACCTGCTCTCCAAATGCTGTTGATGAACAGCTTCACGTTTCATCTCTTCCTTCAGGTGGCTCTTTATCTTTAAAGCAGACTTGCACTGGACAGCCCTTCAAACAGAGGACCCCCTCCCAACAGAAGACTGCCCTCTGGCAGTCCTTCCAATATCTTATGCCTGTATTTATTTACTTTCATTCCCATAGCTTTCTGTAGCCAAAGCTTCCTGGGCAGTTCACAACAATTCAAACCAGAACATTGCAGCACAATGCAGCACAAACAATTGAAAAACAATAGCATGAAATACAAATGAAAAAGACAGAGACACAATCCACACGTAACAGCCGTTGAGAGATTTAAACTCCGGTAGCAGATTTTAAAACAACAAAATCCAAAGACCCGAATGCCTGGGAAAATGTGATGGTCTTCATCTGGAGCTGAATGGGCACCTGTGTGTGCATTCATGGAGCAGGGGGTGCCACTGGGTACACACAGTGTCATGTTGCACCCCTTCTGGTGCTGTTTTAGGATGCCTTCTCCTTGTTCTCTTGGAGCCCCTGAAATTTCTGGCGGGATTCCTGCGTGACACACATCCCAAAGTGCTTACTCATTTCTTAATCAAACTTTCTGTTGGCCTGTCTGTCTGTCCATCTGTCCAGGAGGCAGAAATCTTTCACTGCTGTAGAAAAGAGGACAAAGCAAACTAGGAAAAGAGCATAGAGAGCTGATTGTGATGGAGCCTGCACAGGCACTGGTTTGATGACTTGTTACCAAGGCAACTGGGCTTTCCTTGAAATAATTGCTTGTTACACACGCACACCATCCATTTTGTGTGGAAAACGGCCCTGTATTTCAGTAGAAGAGACATAGCAAGGAAGTGGGGGCTGGGGGGGGGGGGCTGGAGGAACTACTGGCTACAAAAGTGACAGCATTTGGTCAGCTACAAATGTGAGCAGGTGAACAAGGACTGGTACATGTCGCAAACTCGCAAACTGTTGCACAAAGATAGGCCGGATGGCTAGATCTGTGTTAATCCATGAAGGTGAATTCAAAATTGCCTATTACATTTATGGGTGAGCTAAACATGTATCTGTTTTTATTTATTAATGCAAATATTTCTAAGCCAATTTTGCACTCAGTAGGAGCTCCTAAGCACATTACAGTGTAATGAAATGGAAGGAGAAAATGAAGATGAGTCAATGGCAAAAAAAAATTGAAAAGAACATTTTAGATGTTGGTGTGAAAGAGTCAGGAATTCAAGGGAGATTGTGGGTGCTCACCACATTTTGAAAACCTTTGTAGTAAGGGGTTTGTTTTGTATTTATTTAATTTGGAAGAAGGAAAGGATACAGCACTGGTCTTGAAAATTACCTGTACAGGCTCTGGATCCAAGAAAGGATAGTGGTAACCCTAAAACTATAGAACAGTGAAGAGCTTCATGGTGTTCCCATTTCAGGTCCAGCAGGAACTTTGAGTTGAAAATCCTCTTACAAAAATGCCCCCCCCCGCCCCAAATATAGGACAATGCCTCTCAGTGAGTTTATCCCAGTGATGGCATTATGGGAGGGTTAGTTGAAATGAACTGTAAAAAGGAAAGCTGAATTAAAACTTTTTAAAACATTAATCTTCGTTTAAGCTGAGTTTTAAGCTAAGTTTAAAAAATGATGCAGAAAATTGAATAAAGAAGATATGTTTTAAAGGGATAAGCAAAGCAATCTTCTTATACATTGATCTCATGTTTGGCAACAGGCATTCAGTTCCTAGTTACAGAAAGTCTCTCCTCTCCTCTCCTCTCCTCTCCTCTCCCCTAATCCATCTCAAAGATGCATGCTACATAACAATCTTTAGACCAAAAAAAAAAAAAAAAAGCCCAGAAAGAAGGAAGCAGTCACCTGTGACCTCCTGGGCACTCTGCCCAAAAGACAAAATTGACTTCTCTGGCAGTTCTCTGTCTTTTGGTTTGCTTTCTTTGCAAGCAAATCCAGTTTGCTTGGACGACACTGGGACCAGCCCCCTTTGGCCAGTTCCTGCTGGTAACACCTGTTGATGGGCAAACGGCACAAAGGAGAAGGGTCAACTCCACCCACCCGACCTGCGCTCTTCTCGGCTGCCGCCTGCCCACTCCCTGCTCCTTTGACTGGAGAAAGATGGAGGCCTGCTATTCATATATTTAATATTTATTTATCAATCGATTTTTATCCTGCTCTTCAAAGGCCTGGCTTTTCTCTCCAGCAGATGTCCAATTTCAGGACTCCCTCTATTGGAGTAAAAACAAACTTCCCCCTACGATCCTCATGGTTCCTTTAAGGAGGGGGGATTTGGTGCTCTCTAACGTGCATTTAGCAGCCATTGCAACAGGGACGTCCCACAATCTTGGTTTCATTACGAAAGGCAGTGGGAGAAACCCACTCCAGGATCCACTGCCTGAAACATGCTTGGAAGTTTGCTTTCCTTTTAACCCCTGAGAGCAACGCTCAGTGGCAGGGGGCCCCTTTTGGGGTGCTCACAATGGAGGCTTCTCTTACATTGGCCTTATTAGATCCTTCGCTCACGTGTCACCGGCTGGAAGGAAAGAGAAACAGCCACTTGGGATTATTTCTGCACTCCGGTAGCTACACATACATGGCATTCTGCTTGGATTTCTATGTGCTTGAAGAAGCGAGTAACTTCGGCTTGATTGTAATGCCTACTTTAGTACAGTGGAATAAAGGGGACTGAGTAAATGGTGCGATCTTAATATACACTCCAGAATGCCCTGTTCCCTTTCCTGGAAAATCACCACCACTATGTCTTGTCATCCGAGATCTCCAGTGTCCGTCAGTTGCTCTTGCTGTCCTTTTCAGTGACTCCAGGTCTCCAGAGATGAACGTGGCAAGTAAGAGATGGATGCATGCCATCTTGTGCCCAGCGGACGGGGCCCTGTGTGTGGTCGAACCCTTGTTCCACCTCCCCTGGTGTTGATGGAACCAACTGGCTAGCAGCATTTGGGCAGGATCTCCAGCTGAGTTGTTTCCCTTCCCCTGCTATTTGACCCTTTCAACGGGCTGCACTGAAGAGCAACCCTCATAATTCCTGTGGGCAAATAATAACAATAATAATATAAAAACACCTGCCCAGGGAGCTGTTGAGTGGTATAGAAAACAAGCAAACAACTGTTTTGTCAGTGTACCATCCCAGCCTGTAAATCCATGCGCCCGAATGCTTTAGCATCATGCCGCGTGCAGTCTGCCAATGCTGAAGTTGTAGCTCAGTGGAACGGCAGAAGCTTCACATGCAGAAGATCCCAAGTTTAAACATGGGCATCCCCATTTAGGGCCAGGATGTTAGGCAAGGGCTCCCAGTTTCCTTTGTTCCATTGTCCGCTGAACACATTTTTTTATTTAGACAAACTTTTCCTGAAGAGCCTTGCTTTAATTGGCACAATGTGATATTGATCCATCAATTGGTCAATCAATCAATCAATCAATCAACCATACTATATTTATAATGTATTCTGCTTGCTTGTTTATAGCTGGGGAATCTTCTAGAGGAGCAGCAGCTTCAATCTTTGTCAGTAATAGCTGCAGATGTAAAGCTTGACCCAAAGACTGTGTACAAGGCAAAGAAAGGTTTCTGAGCCAGAACGTTTCTTTCGAGTTCACAGTCTTTGGCATCACCAGAAATGTAATTCATAGAGACAAACTCATTTTATTTTCTCCCCATACTTCTACTCCTCTCTCTGCTAGCCTTCACTCCCGCCCCCCCCCCCGCCCAAACACACACACACATTTCCTGGAATTGACTACATGGCAGAAGAAAACATTAGCTTGTGGCTACTCAGAATCTTCATTTCCTAAGAATGACTCTGCTCAACCCCGATTCCCAAAGCATCCAAACAGGGAAGCAGGTGGCAAAGTAACCCAGTCCTTTGTTAGCAACAGCAACACCTGAGCAAGCACCAAAGGAGCCTGTACTCCTGTTCCTGTAAGCATGTTACTCCAGGGCTGCATCAGCTGCATTGATGGCCAGGCAATTTCTGAAATCCTGAATGACTTAGGACCAGGCTGCCCAAAAGAGCATCTTTTCCTGTGGCTTCTTGCCTACCTGGCTGTTCAGCTCATTCTCAGAACCTCTGGGTGCTGCTGCTCACAATCTGCCCCGGGCAGATCTGGGGGAAAGCACCTTCTCTGCAGTCTCCCACCCCCAGTTCTGCGGAATGCCTTTCCCAAGGAGACCTGCCGAGCAGCCTTGGTGTATACATTTAGACACCAGCCTAAGCTCTTCCTCTTCCAGAGGGCATTTCCTCTTTACGCAATCACTGTGGTTATTCGCTTTTCAAATCAGTATTTTCAAAATTGTCCTTAGTTCTCTTGGTTATTATTACATTGTTCTCTGGGGAGTTTGTGACTGTAAAACACCTTGGAGGCATTTCTCAGTTGTTGGGAATATAAATTGAAAAGTGGAACAGTTCTGTCCTGCTGTGATAAATTCTTGCAAGGAACCAGAGAATCCTTTTTGCCAGAAATCTCTGCCAATTGTTTGCAAATCACCTGGAGACATACCAGGAGCTCTTGATCTGCTTTCTGCCCACCCTGTGACACAGCCATTTGATCTAACCGGATTAACCTGTATTCTGCATGTTCAGTTTGGTGTTTCTGCCAACTGGGATTTGACCGGGCTGCCCAGTTTTTTGACACATTGGATGCCTGCCAATCATGGCAATTAAAAAAAACAACAACTGGCGAACCTGGATTGTTCCTATTTTCTCCCTGCCTTTCAGACTGATGATGATCTGGGGTGATGGAAAAGAAAAAAGCATTTGCACTTAGCTCCAATGGCATCGCCCCAGATTTCCTTGTTTGCCTGAGCTTAGCTGCAATTCTCCCATTGATGGGGAAAGAATGTGAATGTTCAGAACTGCAACATATTGTCCCCTAACTTAGTGCAAACTATCTTGGGGTGTCACAAAAGTTCCGGTGGAGATGCACTGGCTAGAAGTTGCATTCGTTAGTTTTAATTGATCAGCTCTGAATTTTGCGACTCTCCTTGGGGCACAGCTGTGGAGAGCATCCTGATGAGTTCGAGATTCTCTTGAAAACATATCTCTGCATCATAACCCAGCAGGGGCTTGTTAGGAAGAGAGAAATTGGAATATGACCTAAGGAATGTGAGGCTCAACTGACTTCTGAGGAAGTGAGGAAAGGGGCAGGTGGACAATTGCTCTACTCATGGCCACTTCCAGCAGAGGAAAAGGTAATGAGCAGATTCCGCCCCAGCTTCGCAGATGTAAAGGTCCAGCAGGAAACCTGGGCTGGCAGTAGATGGTGTGAAGTCATTAAGCCAAGTGCATGGAAACTTAGGCAGCGAGGGGGGTGCACAAACCTAGGCCCCCAATCTGGCCTCCCAGGGTCCCCAAGGGCTGTGATCCCTCCACCTCTCCCCTGGTTACCTGATGATTAGTGGATTCTCTGTTTTTGCATGTTTTGCCCCATGGCAAATGCTTCTAAGGCAGGAAGAGTGTTTTGCTAAATATGCTGGCGATTTCACAGATTTTTGGCCCCACGCCTTTTGCCTTTGGACCACCACTGCAAGAGAGCCTGCATGAAGTGGAATTCACCCTCCACTCCAGATTTAACATCCCGCTACATGTTGAGACCATGCTGTTGCACACTCACGCTAAATCACGAACTCCACTAATAGCAGCAATACTATCTGCCAGCATCTTGCTAATCCTTTCTTAAAGAACCACACAGGTGCGATGTTTCATTCTCATTCATTCTCATTCATTTTTCATTTCATTGCTCAACAGAAAGGCAGTGGTGAGAAGCATTCCTTTACATTTGTACCCATCTACACATTTGTTTGTGCATGTAACCCTTCTTCGGATTTCTCCCCTCCCTGCCTCCTCCACCTCCCATTACACAGAGGGCTTTGTAAGTGCCGGCAAGGGGCGAGAACGAGTGGGTGCTTTGTCTGCCATGGCTCCGTTTTTGCTCATTAGCAAAGTAAATAGGAAAATTGCAGCACATGGGTTCAGCTTTAATTCAACTAATCAGCTTCTGCTTAGGAGAGAAAATTGCAAACAATTTAGCAAGTTCTTTCTCTATCCCCTTCCTGCTTAGATGCCATTGGCTGTAAAGTATGAGATGTTTTATTTATTTATTTATTCATTAAAACATTTTTATGCTGCCCCATTCGCCGAAGCCTCGGGGCGGCTTACAACAATAAATAAAACCAATAAGTTAAAATATACATATAGATAATCATAATAATTTAAAACACACAATATAAAATAAGCTGCCCTGGCCAGATAAAATTCAGTGGTATTAACATTTAAAATGTTGCTTAAATAAAAAGGTCT
>NW_025335762.1:4917751-4979270 GCF_004798865.1 Varanus komodoensis
GGGGGGGGGGGAGGGAGGGGGCGAAGCCTCTTTCTTTCTCCAAGCTGTTCCACATCTATTCGCCCATTTCACTTGCCACATCACTTCCGGATCGGTCCTCAGTTTCTGCTGCAGACCGAGTAGGGCTTCCACCCCCACCTCTCTGTTTTCCTGCCCTCCCCCCCCTCCCCCCCCCCCCCCCCCCCCCCCCGCCACTCCACTCGCCCCTTCATCATCTGGTTGCTGGGAACTTGAGCCCAGCATACCCACGCCCCTCCCCCGGCTGCTCACGGCGACTGACAATCCCCCCCCCCTCGCGTTGAGCCCTTCCTCCTCCCGCCCCCACTCGATCGCCTCGGGCAAGTCAACTTTGCCTCGCCTGCAAAGCCGCTGCTTCCACGCTCGGCGCCGTCTAAGACCCAAGCAGGCGAGTGGCAATACAAAGGCGCCGTTCCTGCCCTCCCCCGCTCACCCCCGCGGCTGCTGCCGGCTGTCTCTGAGCAGCGTGCATGCTCTGATCTGCGCTCGCTTCTTCGTTTCAGCCAGGGAGAGGGCGAGAGCGAACCCAGGGAGGCAGAAACGCCAGCCGCCCCGTCGAAGAGCCATGGCCGAGAAGAGGCAGGCGGCAGGCAAGCCCCACGAGGAAGAGGAGGAAATGCCCGCCTTCTTCAAAAACCTGGGCTCCGGCAGCCCCAAGCCCCGGCAGAAATTCTGTGGCATGTTCTGCCCGGTGGAAGGCTCCTTGGAGAACAAGACCATCGACTTCGACTCCCTTTCCGTGGGACGTGGCTCGTCGGGCAGGATCGTGGCCAAGCAGAAGGACGTGGCCCACCTGGGGTCGGAGGGTCCCTCTCTCGGCTCCTGGCAGAGCAGGAAGGGAGGGGAACCTTCTGCCGAGTTTGGGAGGAAGGTGGAAATCCGGAGGGCAACGGGAAAGGAGGCGTTGCAGAACCTGAACGACAAGGTGAGCAGGGGCGGGTAGGTGGGTCCAAGCACGCGGACCCGGGCGCTGTCGGATCGGGCTTGATCTCTCACAGGCTTGGCAGACTGACCGGGGCGGACAAAAACTGCCGGGCGGCAATCCGTATGGGCAGATGGTATGAGGGCTGCTCTGCTCTTTAGGGGATGAGGGAGGGATAAGTAGGTGTGGAAACTCCTCGGCTCCCTCCTCATGTTTTGTTCATCGGGCATTTCCTTGGGCTTTGGGCATATTTCAACCAGTGCTGTAATAGTGACTGCCACACCCTTCTGATGCAGGGCCAAGATTGTAGACATTCACTAGACAAAGGCACTCCCTGGCAAGAGGGGGCAGGGGAGAGAAATAAAAGTACTATACTTTTTATTATAGCTCTCTCCTGGGCCATGAACCTTCACTTGCCTACTCTGGAGCACTCCTGGGGATGAGATTGAACTCCTCCAGGTGTAAAACACGTTGAAAAATGGTACTGTGAGAACTTGAATCAAGGAGGGATCCTCCATCAGATCAATACTGAATCAGAGAAAGTCCGGACTGGAGTGCTCTTGGGCCAACTAGTCTACTCTACAATGTATTGTTACCCAAGAAAGTTCCAAAAACTTGGAACTGGTTCTGGTCTTGCCTCTGCTGTGGGCTCCCTGTTCTCCAGATCAAGAAAGGGTTCTTGCTGTTTTCCTTAGAAAGCAAAGCCCAAGCATCTCAGCAGCCAGATGCAGTTCTGAACCACCTGTTGGGATGGATCCTTGGAAGGAGGATGAGCATGGGAAATTGGCATGCTCTGAGTCGGAGCACCGGTGCATCAGCTCCATACTGCCTACAAGAGGTTCCCTAACCAGTGCCCACCAGAGACATTGGACTGCATGACTGTAGGGTGGGGGAAGTCTGGCTGGCAAAGATGCCACATGGTGACAGACGGGTGTGCTTACTAGCCACATCTGGAAACAATGGCGATCTAGCCTAGAACGTTCAAGGCGCATGTGTCCAGAGTCTGAGCCATGGCCTATCTGTGACGAAGAGGCCATTCCATTTTCTGTGCACTCATGTCATGGCTGGCCCTCGAGCGAAGCTCACACGCTGAATCTGAATCCACAAGGTGATGTGGCTTCAAAATCTGGGCTACTTTGGGCTGCATAGCTAGAAGTATCTCTTACACATCACATGAAGTACTAGCTCCCCTTTACTTTGCTCTGGTTAGGCTTCATCATGAGAAAGGCATCCAGTGGTGGGCATCACAGTTCAAGAATGATGCAGGCAAACTGGAAAATGTTCAGAGGAGGGCAACAGGGGTGATTCCAGGAGTGGAATCAAAGGAGGAGAGATGGAAAGAACTGGGTATGTTTAGCTTGGAGAACAGAAGACCGAGGCGAGATAGGGTAGCACTGTGCAAGTACCTGAAAGGAGGTAATGCAGAGGAGAGACACAATCCTTCTTGATCATCCCAGAGCACAGGGCACAGGATAATGGCCTGAAGTTACAGGAAGTTAGGTTCTGGCTAATCATCTGGAAGAACTTCCAGTACAACGATGGAACTCATTACTGAGGGGAAGTTATGGGTTCTCCCACCCTGAAGGCATTCAAAATGGAACTGGACAGGCATCAGATAGGAATACTTTCACTGAGCAGGAGTTGGGCCCGATGGCCTTATTGCCCCTTTCCAATGCTACTATTCTGTGCTTCCCTCTGATTTCAGGCTATTGATTTCAATGGGGTTTAGTGTGCTTACCTTGGATAGAATGGCTGGATAGAATAGTCCATGGGAGATAATTAGTAGAGACTGGTGGCTCCTATTTCAGGTGCGGGGCAGTGTATCCACTCTGGGCTTTAGCCTGAACTTTGAAGGAACTATCGATGATGCTGAACCTTATTCCTCTCCCCAAATAGGTTCATCACCCTGGATAGCTCCATTAAAGATGAAACCCAGAGTGAATGTTGGAGAAACCAGCCCCTGCTGGCAGACTTGGTCCCAAACATGGGAAAGCAGAGCACAGAGATATCTTGGCCCCTTTGGTGAAAATGGTGCGTCCACCTTCAGATGCAGACCTTTAAAGGCACTGCTCATGTTGTCGTCCGGTCGCAGAGTCACGCCTGACTCCTTGCGACCCCATGGACAACATTCCTCCAGGTTCTCCTGTCCTCCCCCATAGCCCACACCCGCCTCTCCAAGTGACCCCATCCAGCCCCCTCAGCCTCTGCCATCCCCTTCTTTTGCCTTCAAGCACTACTCATAACCAAAAAAAAACCAAAAAGTCTTGCATTTATCAGCACATTTTGGTCCCTCTTGTATGAAGGTTACCTGTGCTATTAGCAGCACCATCAGCTCCAGGTCCTGTCCTCTCCAGAGGACAACAGCAGTTTGCATCAAAAAAATCAGGGCCAGCCCTCCCATTAGGCAGAATCAAGGGTCACATCTCACACCTGACTCTGAGTGACATGAAAGGACAGCAGATTATTCATGATACTGGTGGGGTTTCTCCTTCAGGTGCCAAAATAACAGCCAGCCTCTGGTACAGTGTTCCTGCGCTGGGGTGAGGATTTGCTGGTAGGACACAAAAATGTTATCCTTGGGGAGAACAAAAGTCAGAGAGAAGATGGATAGATACCCCTCTTTCCCCAACCCCACCCCAATAACAACAGAATTTCAGGGAATTTGATTAGCAAGAGACTCAGGGCAAACAAAAGCCATACACAGGAGTTCACAATCAGACTAAAAGCAGGGATGGGATGTGGACATCTCTGTAAGTCCTCTCCACATGCGCGCGCACACACACACACACACACCCTCTAGCATTCCCATTTTGTGCAGGGTGGACTCAACGGGCAGGTCCTATTTGTGTTGCAGCCTCTGTCTGATTGGAAACCATGCTTTATCTTCTTTTTTATTATTATTTATGAAATTTATTTTATTCTAAAAATCAACAGAATAAAGGCAACAGCAAGAAGAGCACACATAATAAATCAAGATCACCAGACAAAGGAATTCACAAATTATAACTTTATTCTATAATGGATATACGTATGAATCATCTACAGCAAAATGCCTTAAGCACAAACTCATTAGCTAATGAAAGAGTAAGGTACAATTAACACCAGACATAAAGGAAGTGCATGTGTGTGCTGTTTTATGTGTATTAGACCGGAAAAAAAATAAGGCAACTACTTGGTTGGAATTTAATCAGGAGTTTGAAGAGCTTCAGCCTCGGATATAACAGGAAACCTTTAAAGTTAGGATTCCTTGTTTGCTGCACTTGCTGTGTAAGCTTAGATAAAGCCAGTCTCCCAAATTTTGTAAACTCACAGCTTTTTAGTTGGTTACTTAGTAGACTTCTAGTTACAAGGCATATATAACTTTGCAACTGTATATACATTTGCTTAAGAAGGTGCTGTATATACATTCCATGCTGGGCAGAAATTTCTCTTTGCTTCCAGGCGGATGCTCATCAGAGCCTTCTTCAGGCCTCCAAACTTAGAGTAACAGGGGATGTGGACATGGGAGTTGGTCAACTGTCCCATTTGTCATCCTCTGAGGCTTGGGAAAGCTGTATGGTGGATCAAAGGCAGTATGGTGGATCAAAGCAGGAAGAAAATGAGATCTTGGCCAGCCCCAAGTGGGTCCTGCCTAGAGCTCTTTCCTGCTAAGACAGCAGGAGGATGCTGTCTCAGCAGAAAACTGAAGCCAACGGGAGGTCTGCCAGCGCCACCACTCCTGGAGAAACTCCCCGGACTCCTAATGAAGCCTTCACAGGCTGAGAGGTTGTGAAGATAGACATTTTGCTGGGGGCTCATCCTGGGGGCTCATCCTGTCAGCCAAAGCATGACTGGGAGTAGCTAAATAAGGCACTGACTCTCCTTCCTAGGCATTAGCCTTGCCTCATCACTGCCACAACCCTTGGCTGTGCACCAGAAGGCCCAAGGCCTGAAATCACGACAGGAACTCCCACGTCTCGTGTGCACCCAAGCCCTCGCCCACCTTCGAAAGGGATAAGACAACTTCAAGGAGGTCTTTCAATGATCTCCCATCAGCCCACTGAACCACAGTAACCTGAACAGCCAGAGGTAGCAAAGCCAAGCTCTGTAGGAGGGATGCCACCTTCGTGCTGACAGCTTCCTAGAAGTATCTGGTTGGCCTTTGTGGAGCAGTGGCATGTAGGGCTGGATCAGTCTTAGCCTGGTGCCTTCCAGATGTGCTGGATGACAACCCTCCAGCTGGATTGGAGAAGGCTAGACAGAACCTTGGCTTTATCCAGTAGGGCTGTTCTCATGTTCTGAATCAGACATTGGTCACTTTTGAACATTTCATTTGCTGCCCAGACAGGATCATTCCTAACCCATTTGGTCTAAAATTAGGATTCCCCAGGCAATCAGCTGAAATGTTGGTCATGGCAAATAGAGCAGCAAAGGCATAGCTGGATCACCATGTTTATCTCACATTTTCTCTACTGTTTCTTCCCCACCTATGCTAATCACCACATAATGTAGCAAGCCTTTCTTTTTAACAAGCTTACTTTTGAAGAAATCTCTGGCTGTGTAATGTTGTTCTCTAAGAGCAGCTTATGATGCCTCAAACAAACATCTCTGGGATGTAAGCCAGAGGATATTGCAACTCCCTGCACTTTCATTTGCCATTGAAGAGCTCACATTTGCTGCTTTGAAGATAGAGGAGTTGACCCAACACCTAGCTAACTTCCAGTTTCAAAGATGAAAGTGCCTTTTGATGCTATTCTCCTGATTCAGCAGTTCCAGCCTCCTTACTAGAGCGACAGCCCAGGAGGTCTGCTGATGCACCACTGCTGTAGGTATTCCGCAATGGAGTCCTCTGAGGATCTGAATTTAAGGACGTTTTGGCAGCCATAATTTCTGCTAGGGATGTGAGAGGACTCTAAAAGGGGAATGAAAATCTGATGCATTTTCTTGACTCAGCCCTACAGAATCTGTTCTATCAAGCTTGGGCTGGTGCTGATCCAATCTATTGTAAGCCAAGTCAGGACAAGGACTGCCATTTTAAAAATTGGCCATGATTTGTGTAATATAATTTTTAATTGGGGAAATTTGTATAAAAAGTGGGTTTCCCCTCTGCAATTTGTGCAACCTGAGCTAGAGATAAGCAGTTCACTGATCCAAATTTGTGCACATGTTTTGAACAGTTTCACAGAAAAAGAAAAGAGACAATCCTGGACTTGGACCACTTTTAGCTAGAAATGTGTCAAACTCAGCTGGGTCGCTGAGCTCAAATGGCAGGATCCCTAATCTCAGTGCATGACCATGGAGAAAACACCACACTTTCTGCAGAAACTAAAGAACCAGTTCATGCAAAGATGCTATTATAACATATGTGAATGAGGGCCATTAGCCATTGAATGTCTGACCTTTAAAGTGATAAAAGGAACCATGCCCCTCACTAATTCGAAGTGGAACCATAGTGGGGAGGGTGTGGGTTTAAAGCTTTTCCTCTTTGCTGTTGTTCCAGCCTGGCTCTGCCCTTCAACCCTTGGCTCAAATAGGCACTTCCCTTCTAGAGTTAGTAAGAGAAGCAGGAGTCCAAATCCAAACAGCAATTGCCATGCAGGACAAAGGTGTAAAGTCCTCTTTCCCCCACCAGACTTTAAATTCAGATCAGGCCTCAATTTCTAGCCTTAGAAACTTAACTCAGTTTCTGGTCGTGTGAAGAGCATCACATTTAGCCCTGAAAATGTGCACATGCCTTTGTAAATATGCAGGTATCCATGGTGCTCCATGGTGGAAAACCTATTTTGGGGGTGAATTTCAGCACTGTGGATAGCTCCCATAATGCTCAGCAGTACCCGGAGGAGGGCCTTCTCTGCAGTAGCGCCCCACTTATGGAATGCGCTCCCCAGAGAGGTCCGTCTGGCGCCATCATTATTTGTTTTCCGGTGCCAGGCCAAGACCTTTTTATTTAAACGTTATTTTAATTGTTGAACTTAAATTTATTGATTTTATATCTATGCTGGATGTCTCCAGATTTTTAATGTAATTGTATAGCTATTTATTTGTATTGGAAGCTGCCCCGAGGCTTTTGAGAATGGGGTGACATATAAGTGTTCCAAATAAATAAAATGAAAGCTGTGGAAGGTAAGAAGTCGCACTGGCATAGGACTAACTACTCCTCCTTCCCTTTAGCCTCAGTTGGCGCTACCTCTTAGAAGAATAGATAAGGCTTGCTGAAACTCCTAGGCCTGATACCGAGTCAAGGTATGGGTCCATCCAACTCAGGACCTGAAACCTACATTCAGGCCATATGCTCTAACCATTTATATATGACCCTTTTCTCTTCCTCCGCCTTTTCCGGCCTTTTACTGCTTGCTCATCTGAGAAGGGTAGGTAAATCGGAAACAGGGCAAAGATCCGCGTCTCTCTGAGGGGGAACGCGCACCGACACGCTGGAAGGGCACCTGCGGAGCTGGCCGTGGTGCTAAAACGCCTCCTGCTCCAGACGCCCAGCCCACTCCACGCCTCCATCGCCTGGGGCAAAGGAATGCCGGTCACTGACTCATTGCTCTTTTGCTTTTTAAGAGGAAGTGCTTCATATTTTTCTTTTTAAGAGGCGAGCCAGTGTGGTGTAGTGGTTAAGAGCATGGGACTGGGACTCAGACGATCTGGGTTCTAGTCCCTGCTCAGCCATGGAGCCAACTGGGTGACTTTGGGCCAGTCACAGACTCTCAGCCCAACCTACCTCACAGGGTGGTTGTTGTGGGGATAAGATGGAGGAGGAGAATGATGTAAGCTGCCTTGAGCCCTTTGTAGGAAAAAGGCAGGATATACATCGCAATATAAATAAATAAATATAAATAAATCAAAAGAAAGAGCCTACCCCTGGGCAAAATGTGCATTTGCCAATTTAAAAGCATTGGTAGATGTTTATAAGCCATGACTTGATTTCAAAAAGAAATGCAGTATCACATCCTAGAGGGGAAGGTTGTGGCCAGGTGACCCATGTGCCTGCCTGGGCTGTTGATGAGCAGCTTTGAGGTCCTGCCACTGTACCTTCTTAAGAGCTCTTTACCTGCAAACCATGGAGGAAGACACCTTCAAACAGAGACTTGTCCTTTGCCAACCTGTCAAGGGGCGGGGAGTCCTCTAAAGTGGGACATATGGCCACCCTAATTCTTGTGCAGGTGCAGAGATCCAGTGGTGTGGGATGGCTTGCACCAGAGGTAAACTTATCTTCAGGCAGCGGTGGACAGAGACTGAGGTTTAGTACATCCATATTATACATCTGTACTCAATAATCAAAACTCTCTTAGCATTTTTATTGCTTTTTAAGTAAGGTTTAATAGCATCTTAGAGGAGATGGCTGTTTATAAATGGTTTTAGCAAGGGAAAAACATTTGCAAACTCCTTTCCCTGTGTGTTATTGGGGTGTGTGTGTGTGTGTGTGTGTGCGTGCGCATGCACTCTTTGATAAAACACTGCGAAAAGCAACCTAGATGCAATCAGATTTAAACTGTATCAAGGTTCTTTTGATGAGGATTTAAAAAAACTCTTCACCCATACGTATACTCCCACTGAAAATAACTTGAGCAAAAAGAAATGAAATATACCTTTCCTGGGCAAGGTCTTTGGATGTGTAGCAGCACTCAGCTCCTGGCACTCTTGGAGGACTTTGATTATCTAGATCCATTTCAAGGAATCGAGGCTGGGTTGAGGCCTGGAAACAGCCTTGGTTGCCCTGTGTGATGACCTGCGTGGAGACAGAAACCTGTTGAGTGTGACCCTGTTGATACTTAAGGCTCTCTTGGTGGCTTTTGATACTTTCAGCCATCATATCCTGAATGTGTCTGAGTAGATAATGCTACTTGGATGGAGGATGGATTGCTCCAGAAATGGGTGCTTGGGGAATATTGCTTGGTCTCATGGCTCTCCAGGCTGCTATTTGCCCCACATTCTTTTAACACCTATATGAAACCACCAAGTGGGGTAATCTGGGGGTTTGGAGCTGATGACATGAAGCTCTTCTCCTTTTCATCGGGTGCAACTGTGGATGTACTGAATCAGTGCCAGTGACAGGCTGAGTCCAGGCAAGACTGAGGTTCTGATCTAGATGGGAGTACATGCCTCTTAAAGGAACAGATTCATAGCTTGGGAGTCTTGGGAGTCATTTGTGACTCAGGGGGACTCAGATGCCTGGAGAACCTCCCACCAGCTTTGGCTGGTAGGCCAGACCTGCCTCTACCTGGACAGGGCTGAGCTTGTTTCAGTAATCTATGTGCTGGTAATCTTTCACATAGATTACTGCTCAGTGGCCTTTTCAGAGACACCCACCCCCCTTTGGGCATCAAGTTAAGACTGCCCTATTTTCCGAGGCATCTAATGACATTTAAGGGTATTCAAAGGCATGATGGGCATTTATGTCCACTGTTCTTAACAGATCCAGTTTGTATTCATGTGGTTTTAGCTGTAAAGTGGTTTTCAGATGTTGTGTATTGGGGAAAATGTATGCTGCTTTTATTGTACTTGTGATCTGTGATTTTATGGCTGGCTGTAAACTGCCCAGAGAGCTTTGGTTATTGGGTATCATGTGAATGAATGAATAAATAAAAAATAAGAAAAACCATGAAAGTAAAATAGCCAGAATGGTAGTGTATTTAGAATATTATATGCAATTCTGGTCAGTCTATGAATTATAGAATTATAAGGTTGGAAGAATCTTGGAATCGGCTGGTCCAGCCACTGTGCTCTCTCCACCAATAAGGGCAGGGGCATTGCAGCTGCGGCATCCGAGCTGATTACTGTCCAGCCTCTCCATAAATCTCAGCGAAAGGGAGCCCACCACCCAAATATAGGCCATTTCCTTGTCACAAAACCCTTACACTTAGGAATTTCCATGTTTAGCCAAAAAATTGGCTTTCTGACAATTTCCATGGTTAGTTCTATTCCTGTGCTCTGCAGCAGGTCAGAATGAGTCTGCTCTACAGCACTGAGCAGGGAAAGCAACGGCCAAAAAGGCTTAAGAGGTTGCAACAACCTGCCTTTCAAGAAAGGTTAACCTCTGTGGAGTCTCCAGGTTTGAAGCAGAGAGGAAGAGACAGGAGTAAAGTAGAATGTGGAAAAGTTTTATGGAATTATGGATGGAGCAGAGCAAGTGGGTAGTTTCTGCCTTCCTCTCTTTCATTGCTAGAATCCTGAGTGCCCCAAGGAAGTGGATTGGCATTCTGGACTGACGAAAGAAAGTACTGCTTCACATGCCACTGAATTGGCTTGTGGGATTTGCTACTATGGTAAGATATCATGCTAGCCGTTGGCTTGGGTGACATTCAAAACCAATTAGATAAACTCGCAGTAGTGAAGGAAAAGAGGTTTATTTCTGGCAATAATTGATGGTGCATTAGCAGAACCTCCCTTGTTCAAAAGTGCAATACCAGTGCAGGAAACCCATCATCTTCATCGGCTGCTTATGGCCTTCTGGACACTGGGAACAAGATTCCAGAGTTGATGGGCAATTGGTCTGGTCCAGCAGGGCGAGCTTAGAGGTCTTACACAACTGGGATCCACAACAGACTCCTGCAGTGTGGAATGCAGCGCTCAGGAGTTCCTGATGCTCAACTCCGTTCCATTCCATTCTCTCTCCTCGGGTTTTTTTGTCTCTCCCCAGCAACCCATGCTTGGTCTCTGAGCATTCTCTGTCCTCGCTCAGCTGCCTTTTGTTCTGCAAACCTTGACCTTCGCTCAAGCCTGCTGAGATGTGGATGGTGCTGATTTAGCCACCGAAAGTGTTGCCCCCGAAAATCTGAACAACAGAAGTAAAAGGCCACGAGACGGGCCAGAGTAGGGCAGATAATTCTCACTGATCTTTTTAGCAACTTCTAAGTCAGCCCTGCAATGCAGGTTTGTCTTGCTCCACTGTGTGTAAAAGTTTATCTTAGTAAACTTAGTAAAGTCTTTCCCCACCCTTCTGGCCACTTTAATGAGAGCTGGGTATGACATTTGTGCCAGCAAATGTACATCTGTGTACACCCGAAGAACATGTATCCCAAGCTATAAATATCAAGTGCAGACTCAAAATGGATAAAGACACACAACTCTTAATTATACATACAATGAAGCAGGCAGTACTTAGCATGTGAGCTGTCTGGAAATCGTTGAAGTCCATGGAAGTGGGTATTGGAGAGAGCCAGTCTTTGCAGTGCCAGCAGCCGAGATCACAATATAATTTTAATGACACAGCACAATTCATAAATGTTCTTTTACTGAAGGCATGGCCAGATGGATTTAGGAATCCCCAAGGCACTTGTGGAATAGGGCTTGTAATGCCTATCCCGGTCTCTTCTATAGAGCAGAAATAAAAATGGAAACATTCATTTAAAAAATAAAGGCTCCTGCCCTACGTAATTATAAAGAAAAGTATGGGATGATGTGGAAAGGCTGGACAAGTGAGGGAGAAGGCTGTTCAGTCCTCCAAGTTCAGCACTGTAGAGAAGTTGATTAATGCTGCTCTGGGTCAAACGTGTCAGCAGGTCTTTGCATTTGAGGTTTTATGGCCTGTGCTACTGCTGCTTTCACGCAGACCGTGCCTCCGGGCATCGGGGGTTCCATCTGAAAAGCAAAGGCACATTCAGTGATCTCGGAGACTGAGGGAGTCGAGGGGAACCCAACTCTGCAAGGGAGGAATCCTTTGCAATATAAAGGGCTAGGAGAGCCAGTGTTCCAGCACAACTTTCCCTTGGAGGTAACACCAGAGGACCACCGAAATGCACTGGGCAAGAGTGGCCAGTAGCAAGAGGCTCCTAGAAGGGACCCACTCGCTACCCTAAAGCCTGTCCTACCCAAGCCAAGAGAAGAAGCAAGAACCTCTGTAGGCCTTGGCTTGATCCTGAGGCAGAGGCGAGCGAATGGGCCAGCGCAGCGGTGCGAAGGAGGTGCGTTTACTTACAGAAAGCAGATGATTTAATTCCAGGTAAACGTGCCTAAGTTTGCAGGGTAAGAGTGCAGAAGGAACTGGTTCGTACATGCACTGGCATCCTTCCATGTCCTTTCCCTTGATTGCTCGACAGAGAGGCACACGCTGAGCTGAATGTGTGGAGCAGCATTCTGTTTCAGTTCCCATCACAGGATATAGGGCCTAGGGCTGAGAGACCCCTGGCAAGGGGACCTCTCTTGGCCCCCAGCCATATTGTTGGTTGTCCAGGCTGCGGGCTTCACTAGGCTCCTTTCTAAATTTCCCAGAGCACTGTATGGGAATCTAAAATGGTGGTTCATAGCCACTAGCCTCTTCCACAGGGTGGATACGTGTGAGTTCTAGGCGCCTGGTTAGCTGACAAGGCCTATTTGAGTACAATGCCCAGATATTTGTCCCCAGACGTGGCTGTCCCCTCCCTGAATGGATTTTCAGCATTCTATGAAGTCTTTTTCCCACCTTGGACACACGTTGGGTTTGATTCATACTTTCCCCCCAAAGTATGTTCCCCTCAACTGTTTTATTTTACTGTATTTTGTCCTGTGAAAGAATGTCTGTGATTTAGCATGTTAGAATACATCGATGCATCCTATAAATTAAATAATGTGGTTGTAAGATGACTCCGAGAGGTCCTCCATGGGCTGAAACGGTTTAACACATTAGAAACACACTGACAAAATGCATAAGAAACTGTGGTCTGTGGTCTGTTGAATACTGGAGTAGCTAGAGGGCACAGCTCCATGGGAAAGCGAACCTCTTGCTCCTCCTCAGCCTCACCAGACTTACGTGGGTTGCTGTGAAGACCAAGTGGAGAGGAGAAGACCTCACAGGAGGGAAAAGTGGGATATAAATGCAATGGCTACCGCCACCACCCATCTCCAATTCCTCTGCTTTCAGCCGTAGTATATCAGGGGTGAACAGTCTCATCTCTAAAGGCAGGAACCAGTCCAGATCTCTCGCAAGAACTATCAACCCTTTCCTGGCGACCTGGCGGACAGAGAAGGAAAAGTGGCTGCAGGAAATGTGGTGCTGGCACAGGGACTGAGAACCAAGGGACAATGTGGTATGTTCACTCCTGCAGCGGCTCCCAAACGGTGTTCCATGTAACCCTCAGGTTCTGCAAAAGCCTCGTGTGGGTTCCATGGAAAATCTCTAAAATAACATTTAAAATGGATTTTAAAATGAAACCACATGAGGCCAACTATTCAATTGCCACTTGGTGTCCAAGTAGCAAACAAGAAAATGCATCATGTCATTTGGTTCCTAGGACTCGATTGTGTAGTGTTCAGAATAATCGAAAGAATTCATTTGGGATAGGATCATATAATTGTCATATTAAATTGTTTTCTCTTTCTCTCCAAACCTACTATGTTATGCAAAGCACTCAGGCAGTAAGAGCAGATGAAAGAAGGAAGAACGTTGTGGGTTCACAATGCTTAGTAAAACTCAGGCATAGAGTTAGAGATCCATGGGGGAAAATGTCTTCAGAAAGGTTCCATGGCCAAAAAAGTTTGGGAACTGCTGCGCCACTGGCTACAGTCTCACCTACAGATGTCACATACCCCCGAAGGAATTCACCTGGACACGTGGCTCTTGATAAGGGGTGCCCACCTCTGCAGTACATCCAGGCCAGGCTTGTATCCCACAGCTTGTCCTGGCTGCCACAGGGCAGAAAGAGTTCCATGCGGAGCATGAGCTGGCTGGATGAATGGAGAGATCTGCATCCTTGTGCAAAGCCCCTTCCAAAGTACGCGTTCTGGGGAAGGTGGTGGGTACGGATCACTCCATCTTTTCTCTGCTGGCCCAATTGGTGGAAGGCATTTCATGAAAGCCTTGCTGGCCAATATGGCTCTTTCTGTCCTCCATGGTAGACGCGAGAGTGCAGGCTCTGTGCAAACGACTAGCCTCTTTCACTGGCTGGTTTAAAAAAGACAAAAACTTTCTTGCACTTATGTATAAAGCTGAGTATGGTCTATTCCACGTAAATAGAATCTTTGTTCTTTTAATAGAGTCTTTGGCACTGCTTTGCTCCCTGAAACGGTTTTTTCTGGTGTTATCCCTAAATGAATGAAGTGTGTGTGTGTGCACGGTTAATTTTGCCTGGCCAGCCATCTCTTGAATATTGAAAAGTGATAAACATGCACGTGTGAACCAACCAGCCTGGCCCCAGATGCACAAGCCACGCTTTGAAAACGGCACACGGTTCCCTTTTCATGCCGCTTCAGCTGCCTTAAGCTTATGTGAGCTAAAAGGCGACTGAAGAGGGTTCATCGATAATTTAACGATATAATCTGCAATTTCAGTTCTATTTCAGGAGAGGCACAAATATGATGTTTCGGGGCGGGGACCCAACATTAAATCACTGATGAGGAAAACCACTGGCAGACTTTTCAAACGATCTCTCCCTATGTGCAAAGGGATGGTCTCGCTAGAAATGCTCCACCACAGCCAGCCAGCCAGCCGCTTTCTTCGGAGGAAATCGTTTCCGGCTGCCAAACGCAAACAATACCTTTGCAGCCCCGCTCGCGGGTCCCGCAGCCGCACCTCGTGCCGCTGCAGCTGCGAGCCGAGCCGGGCGCTGGCAGACCGACGCTTCTCTTCTCCTGACCTCGGCAGCGAAGACAAGGGAAGAGCCATTCCTCCACCCGCCTGTCTGGCTGGCAGGGACAGGGCGTGGGCAGCCGCTTCGCAGCAGCAGCGGCGGCGGCGCAGACTGCAGAGGCTCTGCCCGCTTTTCCCCCCCGAAGCCAAAGCAGTGCGGGGCCAAATCCGGTGCCGCCGCACCAGCCCGCGTGTGTGCACGCGAATGTGACTTAGAGGTACGGAAGAGCAGCGACTCGGCGGCGCTCGCGGGGCCCTTTTTCTGCCAGCAGCCTCGGGCAGCGGCATTTGGAAGCAACCTTGCAAAGATGAAAGGAAGCCCCGCCCCTTGGCTGCTCGCTCGCACTGCAGCCTCTCCCTGCAGCCCGAGCGGGAGCAGCCGCGGCGGCAGCGACGTTGCTCGTTAGCTCTGCCTTCCACCTCACGGAGAGCGCCAAAGGCTGCAGCCCCGCGTTCAGTGGCTCCTTCATTGCGCCACTTTACATGTTACCGCTCGGCTCGCTTGCGATTGCACGGCAGCTGGCCCTGATTTGCATACCACGGGCAGTCGCAGCCAATCGCGGCTGGAAGCAGGACGGCCCGCTCTCTAAGGAGCACAAGGGTGTGGCACGTCGCGCAGGCGCAGCGCGGCCTTCCTTGTGCTGGGGCTTTGATTGCCGTAGCGAGGATTCTCTCTCGCGTCTGCTCCTCCTCCGCCACTTGCCTTAAGACTGGGCTGGGTTTGGAGCAGAGGGAAGAAAAGGCGCCGCGCGAAGATCGCGATCCTTCTTCCTGCGATTTTTTTTTTTTGCCAGGCGGCAGGGCCAAGCATCTCCGTTGTTATTTCTTGCAAATACGAAGCTACAGCAGCAATCCCCCCCGCACAAAACTCTTTCGCATCCCTATTTGCTTGCTTTCTTTTTTCAAATTGTTCTGCTTTTTTCCCTCCAAGTTTTGCAACAGAATCCAGAGCAAGGCCGGGCGTTTTTTTTCTTTGAGTGGGGGTTGGCGTGGGATCTGTTCCCCAGGAGCGACCGAGATGTCTTACCAAGGAAAGAAAAATATTCCACGCATTACGGTGAGTTGCAAGCCGTGCCGATGGTCAAAGCGTGGGAAGCGGGCGGTGGTGGCGGTGGTGGGATGGCGGCGATGTGCATCAAATCCTTTGTGTGTGTGTGTGTGTCATGTGTGTTTGGGGGGGTGGGGTAAAAAAAAGGCGTGCAGGCAAAGGGAAACAAGCGCGCCAAACCTGCAGGCTCGGATTAGAATAAATAACATTAAATCAAACAAACAAAATGGTCGTGGGAGCGGGAAACCAAGCAATGTTGGTACAGGAACAATGGTTGCTTGGAAGTTGCATAGCGGATGCAGATCCTGAAGCCGCTGGCGTCTCTCTCGCTCTCTCTCTGCTGTTTTGTCCGCCTAAAAGATGCTTCACGTCGGTGGCCCGGATCTTTGCAAACGGACGGCCGCTTTCATAAGACACGCGTCTGGAAAGCGTAGGGCGACAGAGCTGTCCCATGACTGCCCGCTCAGGCTGGGCGGGTTTCATAACCCCTGCAGATCGCTCCTTTTGGATCTTCCCTGAAGGTCTGTTCGCTGGTCTTGTTTTTAAAAAAAGGGGGGAGGGCAGGACAGCAGCCCTTCAGCCCCCCCCAAATCTGGCTTTGCATAGCGGTTCTGTGTAGGGGATCTCCGATGCGAAAGGATGGAGATGGGTGATGGTGCGTACGCGCCCTGCGGTGGCGGCGAGGCGGGGAAGTCTATTTTTAATGCTATGCCTTGAAACAGGGATTTTGCCGCCGGGGGAGGGGGCATAACGCCAGTGCCCCTGGTGGGTGGGAGCTTCGTGAGACTTGCCCCAGCCTCTGCCCCTCGCTGGGTGTGGGTGCGGGGAAGGGCCGTGGGGAGATTTCTGGGCCTCGGATTCATTTCCCCCCCGCCCCCCGCCCCTCACACATTGGAAGTGGGGCTCGCAGAACAAGGCTTGCTTTTTCCCCGGCGGAGGTAATGGCGCTCGCTCTGGCTAGATGAGCAGATGGGAGCTGGCTGGCTCCCTTCATCTTTGTACTTCTTCCCTCGCGAGCAAACAATGTTGAGATGAGGGGTGGGGTGGAGAAGAAAAGAATGGCTCTTTATTGGTACGGGAGACCCCCGCCCTCTGCTCCACATTTGCACCCACCCGATTTTTCCAGCTCTTTAAGGACAAAATAGGGTATAATTCTGTTCTGGAAGGGTCCCCCCCCAATCATTCAGGATGTCCCGCCTCTGTTTCTGTTGGATCCTAAGGGAGAAGAAAGAGAACAGTTATATAAAAGTCGGTGTCCATTAATATGGGACTCACTTGCCATGCAGGAATCAGGGATAGTAGCCGGATCATAACAGACCTTCGTGGAAGATGTCACCTAATATATTGCAGTGAGGTGCCCTAGCTGGTGAGAGTCTTAATTTTAGCTGTCACATCACTAATGACTAATAACTAGTTTGTCGGTAGACAAACTCAGGGCAAATCTTCTGCTACCAAGCCTTTTTCTTAGAGTATTCAAACTGAGGGCGTGTGAATGGGTTTTTTATTTTTATTTTTGAGAAGCACCTCCAACTGCTTCCTTGGACAGCAGTCTTCTTACATAAACCAGCTCATTATATACATTGGTGGAGTCGGTAGAAGCTACTCAGCGAATGTGTATTTTCTTGCCAAATCTTAATCCAAACGCTTGGAAGACGAAGTATTTAGATCTATGAAAGGTTGTGCTATATAGCTGGTTAACCACAATGCAGGCCTTCAGATGCACGGTCTGTTTGGTTGCTCGCTTCCTTTTTGATCAAGGGGTACTGATCTTGGCAAAGGGATGCTGGCAATAGAGAGAAAGAGGGCAAATCAGTAGGATCTAGTTCTTTTCGGTGCATCTGCCTAGAATAACTCTGCAGGGTTAATGGTGTTACAACAATGGAAAAGAACTGAAGCACGTGATTCAGCAGAGGGCAATTTTGCCAGAAGCAACACTTCTGCATCCAACAATTAACAGACTCGTGGCACTGTGATGCCTGGATTGGGTTTGAAATGCATTTTGCCTAGCGATCTTCTGCTTCTCAACTCCGTAATTTATATTTAATCTTAACTTGCAATGGGGATGGAAGGGTGCATTTTTCTGTTCATTGTCTTCTTCACTATAGATCTGGCTTTGCTCTCTTGTTCGCTTCTTTTATTTCTCTAAACTTGCCATGACTACATTTTGGAGAGACTCAGCTGGTCTTATCCCCTGTCCTACAGTCATTACTCAGTTGCTGGTTACGACCCACTGGTTGAAGGCCAGTGGTCTAGCTCATCCCCTTGGAACCGGGCATTCATCAGAAATCCCAACACCCTAGCTTGTTTAATTCAGATTAACAGTGTATATATGCCTTTCTGTGAGATGCCATGTCGAATGATGCTTGGAGATGCCCAGAAGGCAACCTTGATCTTAAATAGCATTGAGTGGCTGATCCTGGAGAAAAGGAAACTGAGACAAGACAAGACAGTCCTTTCCAAAGGCATGATACGTTGTCTTATAGAAGAGGACAAAGTTCAGTTCTTTGCTGCCACACAGAGCAAGACTAGATCTAATGAGTTTAAATGAGGTTTCAAATGAACATTAGGAGAAACTTTGCAATGGTAACATCAGTTTGGCAGTGGAAGCCATTAGCCAGGTGGGTGGTGCTCTCTCATTGGAAGTCTTCAGGAAGAGATTAGACAACAGTCTCTTGGTGATACATAAGCGCTGGGTTTCCTGGGTTGAGCATGGGGTTTGACTGGATGGCCCACCCAGCCCTCTTTCAAGACTATGACTCTCAGTCAGGCTTGCTGTGTCCAGCTGCTTCTGGGGAGGCATGTCTTAGGACTGAAGTCTGCCGAAACAGCTCTAGAACCATAGCAGTGGTAGCCAGTCTTTCTGGCAAAGGGGTCAGAAATCGGGTGTGTGAGAGTCAGGTATACAGACCACCTTTGCCTTGAGTTGGAGCTGCTGCTGAAGAAGGTCCCTGCACAGAGCTAAAGAAGGAGGCGAGAGCAGACCTGGATCTCCGTTGAGCCCAGAGATTCCTTCTGGGCAGGTTCAGAGGCCAAAATGAAGGAGCGCTTACATCCTTATATGCCCAGCCGCCCCCTGAGATCGGCGGGAGAGGCCCTTCTCCGGGAGCCCTCCATGGAAGAAGTTAGGAGGGTGGTTACTCGGAGGAGGGCTTTCTCTGCGGTGGCGCCTAAGTTATGGAATGCGCTCCCCAGAGAGGTCCGCCTGGCGCCGTCGTTATTTGTTTTTCGGCGCCAGGCGAAGACCTTTTTATTTAAGCAGTATTTTAAATGTTAATATTATTGAATTTTATTTGGCCAGGGCGGCTTGTTTTATAGTGTATGTTTTATATTATATATTTGTATTTTATTGTATGTATTTTAAAATGTTATTTTATTTTTTTGTTGTAAGCCGCCCCGAGGCTTCGGCGAATGGGGCGGCATAAAAATGTTTTAATAAATAAATAAATAAAATAATAAATAAAATCCCCCGCTCTTTAGGCCACTGCAGGCATTTGTTTCATCCATATTTGGTAGGTCAGCCTTCTCCAGCCTGGTGGCCTTCAGAGGCATTTGGACCGCGGGTCCCAGAATTCCCACCCAGCAGGGCCATTGGCCCGGCATTCAGGTTGTTGCTATCCAAATGCGTCCGGAAGGCACAAGGTGGGGGAAGTCTGCTGTATGTAAAGATAAGGAAATCTACAATTCTGTATCCTGTAAGATTATGGAAACACACCAGAAGCCCAGTTCTAAACTCAAACATATTTGAGAATTTTGTTTTGAGGCCAGGGCAGGGATGCACCAATGCACTCGCTAGCTCACCCCTGGTGAGTACATCTTTTCTTCCGGAGGAACAAGCTTGGTGTAAAAACTAGGAGAAAGTGGGATCTTTCCAGTGTCACGCTGAGACTTGGAAATGTGCCTGCTGAGGTGTCTCACTGCATTCTGGGCATATTTTCAAAATTCAGAGACAAGACTTCGTGCCCTTCCATCGAGACAAGGTCACTGGCAAGCACGTGCTTGATCTGGCCACTAAGACTAGCCCAATTCTGTGGATGGTTGTGGCCTTGTTAGGACCTTGAAAAGGGTCTGCCTCTCCTTATTTTGATTCCAGATCATCTCTTCGCTGTGTCTGATAGATCAAAGCTCGTCTGTGAGCTGCTTCTCATGTGGCTGGAGTAACACTGGAAGCCCCCACCTGGAAGAGCAGTTGTTGCTTGCAGGGTCTTGGTTGCCCCAGGGCTGAGAGGGTGAGAAAGAAAGTGCTAATTCTGCGGGGAAAGGGCTGGGTTTTTGTCCCTCACCACGGGAACACTTGAATGCCACCCCAGCCACACATCGGTTGTGGACCAGCAGCTACCCTGCAATGCTTTCCTGATTTTATTTGTACCCCACCCTTCTACCAAAAAATGGCACTCAAGGCATCTTACAGAACCGTTTAAACCTGACACATTAAAATGCAATCAAAACATACCACACTCACACATTTATAAACAGCACCCAGCCAAGCAGCCCCACTTACAGGAAAAATGGGCTCCTAAAGAAAGCAGGTTTTGCTTGCCAGTGGAAGAATACTGAAGCGGAAACAAAACTAGCCTCTCTTGGAAGGAAATTCCATCACTTTGGAGTGTCCCTGGAAAAGGTCCTCTTTCAGCTTGCCAACCAATATGCTCTGATGGCGATAGTCTGGAAAAAGGGACGCCTTCAGAAAATCTTGGGAACTGGTCAGATTTTTGGGTGACTTCCAGGTCCTAACGGATATTTGGCTGTTTTTGGTGCATCTGGAGAATGAGCATAAAAGCTGTCCTAGAAACATGGGTTGGGAGAAGTTACCAGCCTTCACTCCTTGGAGGATAGAGCTTCATGTGTAGCCATCTTCTTCCCCAGAGACAGCCTCTATTTTGGCTTTGCTAGGGACAGGACGTGGCCCTGGCCAGAATGAACATGGGGTCTGCATATCCCACCCTGTTGTTAAAGCTTTGTGCTCTTCCAAGCAGTCTGCAGCATGCCCGGCTGAGCACACATCCTGTGGGGTCCAAGCAGGGCTTTTGAGTGAGCATGTGAAGCATTGGCTTGAGAAATCTGGCCATGCGCTACAACAGAATGCAGGTTTGGATATTCAGAATGGCTGTTTAGATAAACCACAGTGGGCTGTGGTGATCGTGCAGAGCAGATCATGGAAGCCCACCTGGGGTCCTGACTGGAGAAAAAAGCGGGATATACATGTAACCATAATATGTTTTTCATGCCATGCCTCATTTTATAGCTTACAGATTTGGCTATACCTCTCTCAGCAGGGAGAATTCATCTTAAAAGCAGGTGTGTGTGGGGGGGGTGTGTTCCTATGTGTAAAATGCCAGTGCAGTTAACATCCATGGATTGGGACTTTGCACATTAGGATATAACTTTGTATTGGTAGACTAAATCAACTAGATCCTCTTCTCTTGTCCTGGTGAAATGGTCCCATGTGAGCAGATTTCCCGGTGTGGTATCCTCCAGATGAGTTGGACTAGAGCCAGTGGCTGTGTGAACTGGAAGTCATGCAGATTGGATTCTGGCACTTCTGGAAGGCTGTTGGTCAGGCTCTTTGAACCCCAGTCAGCAATTCCAGTGATGTTCTATTATGTGCAGGCAGCACAATGGGTAGGGAAACACACAAATCAGTGAGAAACTTGTAGCCAGCCTAATGGTTGATGTGCTGTACAATTACCTAGCACCACTTGCTTCCTGTGTGCTCCTAGAATGAGCTGTTTTACTTCAGCCTTGTAAATAAACTCGCAAAAGTTTCTAGCCTGCAAACGTTTGTTTTACCAGCTTGCTAAGTGGCTCACATCTTTTCTTCCTCAATGGGGGGTACAGAGAGTGGGTGAGCAGCCTCTTGGCAGACTAGTAAAAACAAAACCCAGCTTTCTCCTAAGTGGAGTGGCAGAGAAGGACTGTGTTGAAGAGTGGGACATGAAATGCATGCATAAATAAAAAATGTAGGTGCCACAACTGAAAAGGCCTTGTCTTTGAGATTCTCTTGAGGCTTTAGAAGCTAGAAGGGAATATTGGATGGGAATATTGTTTATTTGTTTGTTTTAAAGTAACCAGACCCAGGCAGCTTTTATGGGTGAGAACCTGGTCCTTGTGTACAGCCTGGAAACGGTTGGGTGGCCAGTAAGGACTGAATAGGACTAAACTGGTTTGTTGCAGCCAGCAATTGGCTGGCTGGCATTTTGGCAGGTTACTGCAGCACAGATCGGTTTCCACAGGTGCGGCTTTGTCACAACAAACAAAGCTATTGTGGCGCAGTGCCCATGGAAGTTCACTCCACAAAAGCTTGTGCCAAAGTAACGGGTCTTAATCTTTTATGATGGCATACAATTCTTTGTAATTTTGGCCACATGACTGACTGGTTGCTGAATGCAGCTGGTTTTAGAAACAAGCACACAGAAAATCAGGGTGGCAAGAAATAGGCTGGGCCTGGATCTTTCCTGCTGACTTGCTGCTGTGTTGTCAAGGAATGGCAGTCTGCAGTCGTGTCATGCTCGCAGATAGTATTACTTGCACACCTTGGTGAAGACTCGGACCACGTGGGGAGAGAGAAGGTGGCTCCGTCCAAGCTTGGCCCTTTTGTGCTTCAGGCAACTGACACAAAGAAGTCGTGCCTAGAGGAACCCACGTGTGGCGTTGTCCGTCCCAGATGGTGTAGGATGCCGGGCCCGGCTCACTCCCTCAGGAAGTCCACAGCTTCTAAAGGGGACCTTGCTTGTGACATCAGCGGAGCTCCTGAGATGCGTGGTCATGGCCTCCTCAACAAAGCATCGCGGTAGCCTTGGGCAGTAAGAGGAGCCAGTGGGTATGTGGAGATGGGCGCTTGCAATTCCTGCAGTTTTGCCCAGGAGAGTGTGATTCCCCTGCCTCTGCAAACTCTTTCCTGTAGGCAGCAGGCATCCTGTGCTGCCAAGGCATGTACATAGGGCAGTATGGTTGATTTGAATCCCGCCCTTTCCTGCGAGGCTTGCAACCCATGGAAAAATTATCCAGCTCATGAATGCGGTCCAGATTGCAACTTCAGATGTGCCAATAGATGTGCCATGGCCTGTTGTCCCCCTGCCATGCATCTGGCAAATCTGTGGGGCAGGGGACCCCCTAATACTGGCCTTGTGGTGTTTGCTCAGTTCAGAACTTATTGCTAAGCAAGAGCTTTCATGTTTGCAATTAGGTTAGAGGAATTTGCATTAGGAGGAGAGAACTTTGAGCATGGAGCTATGGAGCTTTTCCTTTGAAGAGTGAGCTCTAGGGAGTCTTTGGGTATGGAAACGTTGCTTTAAGGTCATTATCCAAAGCCCACCTCAGTGTTTGCTGTCAGACACAGCAGGTCGGCAGGCATGAAGGATGGGGTCTTTTTGGTTGTAGCCCCTAGGTTTTAAACTCCCTCAAGGTTCTGGGGAGTGCTGGCTATTGGATTTTATTACTGTTCTTTCAGGATGGGCTGAACACTGTTTCAACTGTAGTTATTGTTCTCTGGTTTTGTTACCTCATTGTGTGCAGTTCATTGTGTCTCTGGATCAGAACAGATTTTATTTGGTATGAGGTTTTCCATTGTCTAGAAGGGCACTGTCCTGGGAGGCAGTCTAAGCACCCTTTAAAATAATTTTAAAATGTGCTGCAGAGTTTTTAATGGGTTTATTAAATGAGCACCGCAATGAGGCTGAGGTTGGACACATGTGGTCCTTCTGGTCCTTCCCTTCCTGCTTCGAAAGGGACCTTCGTTCAGCTTTTGTCTAGTGGCGGTGCATCTCACCTAGCATTCTTTTTACCAGCCTTTCCCGAACTGGGGCAGTCCAGATGTTTTGGACTGCAACTCCCAGCATTCCTGCTCATTAGCTGCTTTGATTTAGGATACAGAAGCTGAAGTCCAAAGCGATGGGAAGGCACCAGGATGGGCTGCTTAATTCATATCCTGAGTCTGAGCCTGTTCCATATCAGGCAGATTTCAGGGAGGGAAACCCCATCCTTCTCCAAGGCAAGACATGTGCGCTCCGACTGATCTGGGACCACTCCCCTCTCTTTGTTCGGTGCCTCACTGCTGTTATCTTAGAACAACCTTCTACCTATTTGAAAAGGATCGCTGCATTCCTCTGTCATCCTTCCCACCGCCTTGTTTATTTTTTGAAAAGCATATTGAAAATGTTTGCCTGCCAGCCCATTTGCAATAGATTCAGAGGCAAACAGCAAATCTATCAATAAATATTTGAGTAACTTTAACAGTCACAGGAGGCAGCCAGAAAAGCCAAATGTTACTCTTGCTTGCTGTGGAGTGGGCAGATTTTGGGCTTGTGGGATTTATCTTATCTAAATACATACATACATACATAAAAACTGTGCATTCTCCCAGCTGGAATGTGGAACAAAATAGTGTCTTGGGTGTGGCTGGAATGAGTTGCAATGTAATGGGTGGCAGAACTGCTTACATTCTGCCTTCTGGGAGGCGTACGCAGGGATGAGATGCCTCCAAAAGCCAGGTCTGCATTCGAGAAACTACCTACCTGAGTTAGACTCTACTGCAGAATTCCAAAACCAGTCAGCAGCACTGCACAAAGACTCGCTCAAAGACAACCAGCCTATGCACTGATTTATTTGCTATATTCCATGCACCTTTTTCCTGCATGGAATTCAAAGAGGCTTGCAAAATGCTCTTCTGTCTGAGCCTTACAACGACCTGGTGAGGAAGGCTAGGCTGAGAATCTGTGACTGGTCCAGAGTCACTCTGTGACCTTCAGGCCAAGTGGAGCGAGAAGCCACATCTTCTGAGTTCCAGTCGAGCACTGTAGCCCCTAGGACACAACCGTTCCTCATCTGTAAAATAAGAAAATAATTGGCGTTTAAGCTCAGTTTAACAAATGTACATCTGCCTTGCTGTGATTGAATTGTTGGGGACTTGGAAATCCTCATGTTTCTTCAGCTTATGATCCGGAGATCTGTATTACGACTCAAACTACTTTCTCCCCGCCTTGAGTTTACAACAAAGAGCATGAACAGGCTGACCTGCACAATAGGCTTAAAAAACAAAACAAAACAAAACCTGGAATCGTGAGATCCACCAGAGTCTGGTGCAACAGCCAAATGCAGCCCCAAAATTTGTTTGAGGCAACAGGGTTGCATTGACAGCCCTCCATAAGGGTCTGACTCCTTCCGTGTGAAGGGTCCTTCCACAATAAAGGAGCAGCGTGGGGTGAAGGTTAGGATCTTGGTCTGGGACTCAGGCGATCCGGGTTATAGTCCCCTTTTGACCATGACATTCTCTGGGTGAGTGTAGACCAGTCTCTGACTCTCAGCCCAGCCTATCTCACAGGGGTGTTGTGAGGATAACTTGGAGAGGAAGGGGGTCTTATGTAAGCTGCATTCCTCCAAAGGATGATGGGTAGGTTGTAAATAAAGCAATGAAATAAAATAAAATGGTAAAGTTGTCTTCATTTTCAGCAGTGATTTTGTTGCTGCTGTTACTAAATGCTCTTGTGAACTGGAGAGCTTTGGCTGTTGAGCCCGATAGACATAGTATTGCTACTGCTGCTACTAAAAATGCCCCTTTTGCAAATCCCCTTTTTACAGTATAGAAAAGAAATGTGCCTTCTTTACAACAGAGATTCCAAGACGGTGTTCGTTGGCTGTATTGCTGATACAATTTCAACGTTTGTTTCTTACCACCGTAAACATTTTCATTTACATGAAATCTAATCCTTTAGGTTTCCTACCTTTCTCCCTCTCCAGCTAAAGTGACTGACTCTGCATTTGTTTTCACTGGAATAGACAGTAGCTGCAACGAAGGGAGATGGTATCTGCTCAATTGAATCCTTTCTAGAATCGAACTGAAAGGGTTTGTTTGTGTTGTAAGCTCCATGGCAACAGACTATGGTCAGTTTCCTTGACAGCCTTTGACTGGAAACAGGCCAAGTGATGACTTGAACTTCTTTGGGTGTCTTTAGGAAGTGAAGTTTTCAGCTTAAACTGAAAGCAAGTCTTTCTGGGGAATGATTAATTTGCCTTCTCTAAAATGGTGTGCATCTCTTTAGAGTAGCCAAATCTTTGACAAGTTTTATTTTCATTGAGTTTGGGTGTGGCTTAAGAAAACAGGTGAACAAATCTCGTAAACGTAGCCTCCTTTTTTTTAAAAAAAACCAGAGTGTATGTGTTTACAGCTTCCTTATTGAAGGCTAAATTGATGAAAAACATCTGCCTTCTCGTTTGAAGAGTAATTTTATCTTTCTAGTTGAAAGTACAGTAGATGACTTGTTTATCTGGAACACTCTTTGAATAATTCAAATATAGCTCTCCCCCAAACTCTGCTTTTTAATCTGGCATCGCACATCGTCATCCAATAATTGTCTGATGTTTCTCTGTTTCAGAGTGATCGCCTTTTGATCAAGGGTGGTAAAATAGTTAACGATGACCAGTCTTTCTATGCAGATATTTACATGGAAGATGGATTAATAAAGTAAGTACCCAGAAATTTTGTTTTTCTAGTGGGAACATACGAGGGGTCTTCAAAAAGATTCCACACTTTATATTTTACATATTTTTTGCTGATGGCATTAAAAAGTTGGTATGGAAAACTGGAAAAATGCATCGGAAAGGAAGGTGACTTTGTAGAAAAGTGATGCGCTTTGTTTTTTTAAATTCTTCATAAATGGAGTTTTAAAAAAGTGTGGGAACTCCTTGAAGACCTCTCATATATTGGAAATGTCAGATCCTATAAAATAAGCTGTGACTTAGCCACATGGCAGAGTTTAGGGCAGGAGTGTTGGGGAGTTCTTCAGATGTTGTCCTGCAGTTTGCGTCAGTTCTCACTGGTCCTGCCAGTGCTAGGAAGTGGTGGACTTTTTGGCCTGACGGCATCTGGAGGCTACATGTTTCCCATCACTGGTGCAGGAAAAACAAATGACGAGAATGCTGTAAGGCTGCAGTCCTCTGCATGCAGATTTGGGAGTAAATGCCGCTGAGTTCAGTGGGGTTTCTTGCAGCATAACCATGCAGAAGACTGTACTTAGCACAGGCAGATTCCAAAGTGCTGCTTAAGGTTTGACTGCGTGGCTGCACCGTAACCAACGATGGTTACACAAATGCCTGTGCTCTGTGAATAATGTTTTCAAGCATCCCCGCACACCAGGGGTGTGTAATCTCCTTTCAGCACAAGGCGCTGGGTCTGCCTCCCAGTGATAGATGAGGCGAGATGCAAAAGGCACATATCTGAAGTCCAAAGTATATTAGCACCTTTGAGTTTTGAGGCCTGAGACTTAGGAGAAAGCAGCCTCTGAGAGCGCCTCTAAAATGGAGCTGGGCTCTCGGGCTAGAAGATCATTTGCAGCTCTGTTTGCAAGCTGTGCCAACACAAGCAAGGAATGGGCCACTCCTCTTGCATCCCGACCTGACATGCAAGAACCCAGCTTGGCCCCTATTCCTATGGCTTTAAAAAGGAGTTCGAACAAATTCTGGAGGAGGAGTTTATTAGTGGCTCCAGGACTGGGATGCCAAATATTTGCTCTTGCACTGGGGTAGGCACTTCCCCACTAGTATAGATTGATTCGTCTTGCAGCGTTCCCTTCACTGCTGAATGTGTGTGTGTGAGTGTCCTGTTTCTTTTTTAATGCTCTCTTGTGTTTTCTGCAAACTTAGCCACCTTATCTACACCAGGCATGCACAGCTTAATTTCTAGGTGAAGAAATCAATGTTCACATTGCCTCTACTTCTGCTGAAACCTATCCCACACTCCAAAACCTGCCCTCTTTTGAAGACCCTTGGGGAAGTGTAGGATCCAGCTGCATAAATTAAATGGGGAGTTAAGGCTGCATGGAATGTAGTCCAGCCGGTGGGGCAACGTGGAAAGCACCATCCGTTCTGCCTCTCACACACACATACACTCTCTTCATCTCAATATGAGGAAAAAATCCCGTAATGATTCTGGGTCTCTCATCAGTTCTAACTTAATCCAGCCTCAGGTTTTCACTTTTGTTGTGGCCTGCTGGTGAAATGTGTTCTTCCTTGATTGTTAATCTATCACAGGTGATGATACAGTCAAGCCTTTTGTATTTGAGAGGAAGTGTGTATGGCACCTGTTTGGTTTGGGACCATCTGGCACTGTTGGGGGGTGAATTAACCTTGACCTCCTACCAGTTTTCCTCCACAAATCCCCCCATTCCCAAATGGAGGTTTCAAAAAGATGGGGAAACGCTATATTGGCATCATTGAGGCCCTCTCTGATATCTATCTATTTATCTATGGCTGGGTGTAGTGAAGGGGAGATTCTGTTCTTCCATTCTGTTGTGTGTATGTTTCAATCTTCATTGAATCGTGTGCACTTAGTCCAGTGTGATAAAAATGCAAAGACTCATTTTCATGCTATGCAAAAGAACGTTTTCACTTCTTTGCCTGTAGTTAAGTCTTGCTCCTACGACAACATATTTCACTGGATCTTTCCCCCTTCCCACAGGCTGCACTCCTTTGATCAGATATTTGAGATTGTCTGATGTAATGTAAAGTGGTACTTAATTTCTGAGTACAGAATTACCGTTTTGGTGTAGAGTGGAGTTGTGCAGTTCTGGGGTGGGGTGGGGTGGGGTGGGGGACTGGAAATGAGGAAAAGTCTTTTTTTCTGATTTTCTTTTCTGTAAAAAAACTCCTTCCCCCATTTTTCCATGAAAAGGGTCGTCAGATGTATAATTGCAGCCCACCTCAAATCCATTGACTTCCGTCTGTATCTGCATTAGATTTTGAGACTTTGCATGCCTCCAGCGCCTTCTGACATAATAACTCTTCCGGAGTTCTTGGAATCAAAAATTACTGTGGGGAGGAGAGAGGATGGAGGAGGGCCGCACATGGACCGTTGCCTGTCTTGGCAACACGTCCTTTGCATCTGTTTTGTAACTCCAAATGCAGAGTTGGAGGCCATGGTGACAAAGACATAATTGATGATAATGTGCCATATGCAGCTTCATTTAAAAACAGCAGCAGCATCAAAGCCCTTAAAATGAGTGCTTGCTCTGCAGCAGAAATTTGGTAGTAACCATATGTCTAGATTGCGAGTGCTTTTCACACGAATGGTTTCATGGAGGCCTTTCCAGAATGGCTTCAAGCTCAAACTCAACCACTTTTCAGCTGAGGAGCTGTGCAGAGGACCTTCTGGGACCTTCATGTTCAGCAGTAGATGATGCCAGAGCACAAACTGGGCAGAGCCAAACTCAAAGGTAGGTGTGGCTAACACCACACCGTATCCTAGGCACGGGCATTATAGCCCATGTGCATCACATCCAAGTGTTAGCATGGCTCACAGATTAATTCAAACATTTTCCGCCCGGTGACTCTAAAACGATAAATTTGCTCCAAGCAAGGAAGATCGGATTGATGGAATATTCAACGGGATAGCACACATTTGCTGAAAATGAAAGTTTTTACTCGCAGTGCCATTTCAGTTCCTTCTTTGAGAGTCATGCTGCATGGAAACAAAGGGTGTGTTTGGACAAACCAAGCAACTCTCCCCCTACCCCCAGTGCTTCAGGAATCCTTAGCTCAGTATAAGTTCACTTCTTCGTGGTCTCTCTGCATCACACCTGGGCACCTGCGCAGAACTGATCGTTGGGAAGCTTCTATAGCTAAGCTTTCAATGGGCAGGAGCCCTTCTGCTTCCTGTTCCCACTGGTAGCTTGGAGAGAGTCTCCTGCTTGTCCCTTCCGGTCCTTTTCGACTGCTGTCATACCTAGATCGGGAATTGCTTCTCTCCTACCACTTTAGTATTTACTTATTTATTTAGACGACTTATATGCCGCCCCCTTCGCATATGCCTCGGGGCGGCTTCCAATCATAAATAAATTCCATATACAAATGCATAAAAAAGTGGAGACATCCTGGCAAAATTTTAAAATCAATAACATCAATAAATAACATTAACAATTAAAATAATGTTTAAATAAAAAGGTCTTGGCCTGGTGCCGAAAAGCAAATAACGACGGCGCCAGGTGGACCTCTCTGGGGAGCGCGTTCCATAGGTGGGGCGCCACCGCAGAGAAGGCCCTGCGGGTACTCACCCTCCTAATATCTTTCACGGAGGGCTCTCGGAGAAGGGCCTCTGCCGCCGTTCTCAAGGGGCGGGAGGGCATATATGGACGCAAGCGCTCCTTTAGGTAACCAGGTCCCAAGCCATTGAGGGCTTTATAGGTCATCACCAACACCTTGCATTGGGCCCAGACTTAAATGGGGAGCCAGTGAAGCTGACGGAGGACTGGGGTTATATGAGCACAACGCCCAGTCCCCGTCAGCAACCTGGCAGCTCTGTTTTGCACCAATTGAATTATCTGGACCGTCTTCAAGGGCGACCCCACGTAGAGTGCGTTACAGAAGTCTAATCGGGAAGTTACCAATGCGTGAGTCACTGTCGCCAGGCAGTCGTTCTCCAGGTAGGGGCGCAGCTGATGGATCAGCCGAAGCTGAAGGAAAGCGCTCCTCGCCACCGCTGTCACCTGAGCTTCCAATGTCAGCTCTGGGTCGAGGAGCACTCCCAAGCTGCGGACCCTGTCCTTAAGAGGGAGTGCAACCCCATTCAGGACAAGGTCAAGGTCCCCCACCCCGAAGCCCGACCCACCTACCAACAGGACCTCCATCTTGTCTGGACTGAGCTTCAGTTAGTATCCAGTATTCTTTTTCTCCCATTTTCTCACTTCCTTGTTAGAACATTCTTTCTCCCCTTTTTCTCTTCCTTCGATGAGCCTGTTTCACCCTTGTTACTATTTAAAAAATTCTTGCAAAAAGAAGAATATTTTTACCTACTTTTCTATCCACTGCTCCTCGTGTCCTCTTCTGAGTTGCCCTTGTCTTTTTCCTCTCCTTTTTCGCCTTCCTTGTCTCCTGCAATGGCATCTTTGGCAGCTTTTCAGAGCTGTACTGCCCGCAGTAGCAGGCTGCCTCCTTCTGACGGCTGTTCCCTGCGCCTTCTTTGTCTGGGCAAGGGACACGTGGAGTCCATGAAGGAGACCTGGAGACATGGGGTGGGTCAGCTCAAGGCTTAACTCAGGAGGAAGGCCCTCCAGGCCTTGAACGCCTTCAGAATTCCACAGGAGCATCTTTCTACTTCGGTGGCTAGAGAATCCCCAGCTGAGCCATAACCACCATGATGGCTCCATCTGTCAGGCAACCATGGGGCCAGGAAACCCAAAAAGCACTCCAGGAAGGTGGCTGCTGCTGCCATGCTCACACAAATGCCGTGTGAGTCCCCGTTGACCAGTGACCTTGACCATCTGGTCCCAATCACCTGCTGACCAATCACAGTCCTTGGTGGTGAGGGAGGGAAGCCTGGAGTGAGAACCACCAGGTCACTCGATTGCCAGTTGCCCTGGACTTTGGCACCTAGGAGGCTGCACTCCCACGAACTGACCCTGACGCCCTTGGTGACCAGCTCACCTCCCCACCTCCTGGGCACTCTCATGAGACTAATGCCACCATGGCTGGAGAATGGCCTTGTGCTTGCCAAACTGGCTTCAAAGCTACACTCAGGTGCCAGGAGGTGCTGTGACCGATCCTGCTCTCTCGTCGTTGGCTGGGCCCAGGCCTCTGACTGGTTGCCCTCATCCTTTCACTCCAGAGTTGAGTCGGGTTCATCCAGGGATGATGGCCACGGCCCCCAGTACCAGGTCAGTGCCGAGCCTAGACCACAAGCGATCAGATGCTGGGTGCTGCAGGCACCGGGGTGAGACTTGGAAGCTTGAGCTGGCGTCGACCCTCAACACCAGACCGATCGCAGGAGCGCTCCGTGCCGGTTGATCATGCGATGTGCCTGTTGGGTGGCTTCACAAGGCAACTGCGCATGATCTCATCCCTGGGACTGAAAGTCTCCAACTGTGAAGCCACCATGGCCCAACACCAGTTATTTTTATAGACAAAATGTCTGGCAGCCCCCATTCCTTGGCATCTGCTCCATACCAAGCCCTGATGCTGGGCCCCTGCACCAGGCCACCACCCGTCCTCAGTGGCAGAGCAGCCTGGGGTTTGGTATTGAAGGGAGGCCAGCCACCATTGCCAAGTTGACGCTGGGCCTTGGTACCTGGTTGGCACCTGGTACAGTGGATCTTGAGGCCCTGGGGTCAAGAACTCCATTGCCATCATCCAGCTTAGAGGACTTTGCATTGGATCTGTAGTCAGTAATTTTGTGGTCCTCATTGCAACTGTCCCTGGATTCAGCCGTGTCCACTCAAGACCCAGTGACTGCTGCAGGGGGATGTTTCTTGGGGCAAGTGCTCAGGATGGCCTTGGACCAAAGACTGAGCAACCACAGGACCAGGTTGCTGACCCAGCCTTTGGTGACCTGAGCTCTGAGGACCTGGCACTGGGGGGATCCCGTTTTGCCCACCCTGCTCCGCACAGCCAAACACTTGTGGAAGTCTCCTGCTGCATATCCAGGAGCTGGAGTTGACATCGTGGCTGCTGGGAAAGGATGTCCCATTTCAATCTCAGCACCTGAAACTGGATTCCGTGTTTGTCGAGTAGGCCCGGGATGTCACAGTGGGAGCGCTCCCTGCCGGTTGATCATGCGACATGCCGGTTGGATGGGTTCCCAAGGCAGCTGTGCATGATCTCATCCCTGGGACTGAAAGTCTCCAACTGTGAAGCCATCATGGCCCAACACCAGTTACTTTTATGAGACAAATAAGGTCAGGGGCATATTTGAGTACCTGCTGGACGACTTCAAGGACACGTCGCGCCTCCTCCACACTGCGGCCTCCAAGTTCCAGATTGCCACAGCCAGTCACCCACGTGGCCTGCTGTGCAAAGGCCATGATGGGCACAGTGGCCAAACACAGATATGCCTGGCTGCTGGTCAGCTGGTCTTTCTCAGGAGGTGCGCTTCTGCATTGAGGACCTCCCCTTTGATGGGAAGGGTCTCTTCAGTGCACCAACAGACAATGGAAGGACTCCATCCAGACAGCAAGGTTGATGGCCAGGCACCTGGGGTTCCAGCAGCCCACATCTAGGCCACGTAAGTGGTTTGGGACCTCGTACCCCCAACCACACAGGTGACACACACCAAACATCCCCACAGCCTCTTACCTGATTCCTCCCTGCATGGAGACATCAGACTCGTGGGTCATGTCCATCATGGGAGGAGACCACTGGATCAAGTTCAACACCCTTCTCTCGGTTCTATAAGAGGCAGATTGAGAGAGTCCACTCCAACTTCTCCAGAGGTGTTTGCTCTCAATACTTACGCCACCAAAGTGGGGTGGGGGACTTAGACTGATCCAAGACCACAGAGGCGTCAGTGAGTTTATCATGCTGAGGAAATCCTTCCTGTACTGCAGCAGATAGGCCACAATTACAGCCATTTTCTTTGCTTCCCAATCGGGGAGGAGACATTCCCGTTCTCAGTCTTTCCAGTTGGCTGGGGAGCACCCTGCAAGCCCAGGGGTCATGGGATCACAGAGAGGCCAGCAAACACGCCAACTTTCTGTGGATGCTGACCGTCTGCAAGGCATTGATTTCCTTCCAGTCCAGATTGCCACGGACTACATGCTGTTCTGTATCAGCGCGCAGGGAGGCAAACGGTTCATTCCACCAGACTGGCCCTCAACATCTGGGGCTGGTGCGTCACCAGGGACAGCACAATCCCAGCAAGCCACGTGGTAGGCAAGAGCAACATTCTTCTTGTTGTTGTGAGCCGCCCCGAGGCTTCGTTGCGATGGGGGCGGCATAGAAATGTTTTAAATAAACAAACAAACATTCTGGCAGATGGCCTCCACCACGCAACTCTCAGTCTGCACGAGTGGCAGCTGAATGAGGCGGCCGTCCAAAACCTCTGCAAGAAATGGGGATGCCATTAGTGGACCTCTTTGCCATGGCCCACAACGTGACGTGCCCCCCGTTCTGCTCCTGGGCTCCCTGGGAACTGCCTTTCTTCTCCAGTGGTGCAGGACCCTGTGCCACACATTTCTACCTAACCCTCAGGGTGATTGCTTTTCCCCAGGATAGATGGGATGGACTGCATCCTCCTCACCCCGTGGTGGCTAGGCAACCATGCTTGACCCAGCTTCTTCAGCTTTCCTGGGGGGAACTTCATCCGTCTCCTGCATTCCCAGGACCTGGTCTCACAGGACTAACTCTTCACCCTAGTGTCCGAACCTTGTTTCTCATGGCCTGGAGAATCACCCTCCAGAGCAGGGGGCTCCCTGACAGCCAAAGCCATGTTCATACCAGGCATGGCACTTAAGCTGTCCACAAGGATGTCCAGCTTGGCAAAGCAGAACACCTTCACAGCCTTCTCACACCAGGAAGTGTTTGATCCTTTGTGGTCACCACTGAGCAGATCCTGTCATTTTTGTAGATCTGCTTCTAGAAAGGTCTAAAGCCCTCCTTGATATGTGTGTACCTGCCAGACTTCTCTTTTCACCCTACAACTGGAGGACCATCAGTTTGTGCACTTCCCCTGTTGTGCAGATTCCTGAGCCTCACCCCCAGCATCTGACCTTGCACCCCAGCATGGAACCTCTTTGTGATGCTAAAGGCTCTCCCGGAAAGAAGCGTCAGGTCCCGGGCTGCAGCTGATCTGCACCTCCCCTCCAGGAAGGTGGCCTTCTTGGGGATGGCCACCTCCGTCCGCGGTGCCAGCGAGAAGCGCCAAACATTTTTCAGGCACTGCTGGCTGGATGTCTGTGCAAGGACAGAGTGTTCCTTTCTCCGGGCAGTCCTCTCCTCCGTTCTCCAGTGACAACAGCATCCCTCTGTCCTTCACCAGTCACCTCTGTGTGTGACGCACAGAGACCACAGAGAAGAGCGGCAGGCCGCTTACCTTTAATTACCGTTCTTTTGAGTGGTCCTCTTTGCGCTCACACAACCTCTTGCTGCTGTACCTTTGACGCCAGGTGCAGCCCCCTCACTCACCACGGGCGCTGTGGCTGGACTGGGTGCATGATTTCTCCTCCCTTCGGTTCTGAGACAGTTGAAGAGGAACTGAGGGGGTGGTGGGGGGGGAGCCTCTCCCCACACTTCCCTGGAACAGGGAGGGAGAAACTCCCTCCCAGTGGACACTTCGCTATGGACACTTCCCCATGATAGGGTCTGCACAGGCACAAAGCCCGTATGTGTGAATGCACAGGTGACCACTCCGAGAACGACAATCACAGGTAAGCAACCTGCCTCTCTCCCTCTCACCAAGCTGGTGAAGAGGGCTTCTCTTGCTGAGCCTGCAGCTTGGTTTGTAAAATTAGGAACAAGCCCCGATCAGAAAATCCTGGGTCTCGTGTGCTTTTCCTTGGGTGGAGTTTCTTCTCCCGCTGGCGGCACTGACTGGGAGTTTGCAGAGGATGGCACAGAAGCATCTACTTCAGGGTTGTGTGTGCGTGTCCATGGCCTGCGTGCTCCATCTTGTCAGCCCGTTCTCTCTCTCTCTCTCTCTCCCTCCTGCCTTTGGTTCTTAAGTCTCCTGGCAAGAGAGAGCATCTCACCGCCTTCCAGAAATGTTGGCCGTTAATACCCAACAACCCTGACTGTTGCCTGTGCTGGCTCCAGCTGAAGGCAGTCATAGGCCCGCAACTTCTGGAGGGCTGCAAGTTGCCCACACCTTCATTATCATGCCGCGGGGCTGTTTGTCATTTCAAGGGGAGTGTTTCTGCTGAACGAGGCCTTCCTCAAGACAGGGCAGTTCTGCTGCAGGTAGCGCTGTAGCTCACAGCCGGACGCAACCTCCTCTTTGGGGCTTTTCCGGCCACGCATCTCTGTTGGGTTATAGAAGTGGTTGCAGGCACAGCAGAGGTATGAAAGAGCTGGTTCTTATGCCCTGTGGGTGGCACTGGTGGCTCAAAGCAGCGGTGGTTCACAGGGCCTTGTGGCCTGCCGCATGACCGGAATATTCTAGAAAAGTAGAAAGGGAGCTGCATCACATGCAGAACTGTAGGCACCCTGGACATGGGTTTGATGCTGACCTTGCAGTTTGAGTGCAACTCTGCCTAAAACATCTTTTCTCAGGCAAATAGGAGAAAACCTGATTGTTCCAGGGGGAGTGAAGACCATTGAAGCTCACGGACGGATGGTGATCCCTGGAGGAATTGATGTCCACACTCGCTTCCAGATGCCTGACCAGGGGATGACCTCTTCCGATGACTTCTTCCAAGGGACGAAAGCGGCCCTGGCTGGAGGCACCACCATGATCAGTAAGTTCTCTATAAAATCTAAATGTGATAGATGAAATTACAGGGGACTTCAGTTCTTGTGACATACAAGAAGAAAGCGAGTTTGTGGCTTCTTGGACACTGAGGGAAGTACCTGGTTGAGACAAAGATGACCCTAGAAAGGGGTGCTTCAGATGCAGAAATGCACTAACACAACCTCGCCTTTAGAAAGGAGGGGAAAAACATGAGCAAAAAATGACTCCTTGGAGACTGCCAAGATTCTTCCGAAAGAGTTCTGTCAGGGCTGTACCACTTGTGACTGCTGTTGCAAGTTCACGTGATCAAACATTTCTCCCTGCCCGTAAATAAATACATTCTACAACAGAGAGAGCTAGCAGTGGGAAAGGTTCAATCAGAATGTCTTTCCCCTCTCCTGCTAGTTTTCTGCATGCAGGGATTTCCCTTTCCCTTATTCAAGGACATTCATACATGGGGGTCCCACAGGTAGTTTGAGGAAGTCCATCCCAGGTGAAGGCCGGTCAGAGAAATGTGTTCTGGGAGAGGACCAGAACAGTGTCTCTTGCCATGTTTCCGTGTTTTTCATGTTATGGTGGGGAATCGGAGGGTTTTACATCTTACTGTGCTGAATGGGTGCCCAAGAAGAGTCTGTACACCCCAAATGGTAGGTGATTGGGAAACTGTATAGCAGTTTGAATGGGTAAAGGCATGGGACAAGGAAACCGCAAGCTGTGCTTCTCTTCCAGAATGGGGAGATATGAGCAATAAAATAAAAACAAATTAAATAGCTGAAATCCCTCCACCCCACTCCTCCCTGTAATGTTGAAATGCAGGGGATGAGGTCTTCACTTCAGGCCTAGCCTGCTAGAGCGCAAGTTGGACCCTTCTAGCCATTGGTCCCAAATTATACACTGTTCCTCCTTTGCCTCTTTGATTCCTTCACCTCAGGGTGATTAGCTGATTAACCTGTTGCTTTTTATAGACTTCCTGGTGCTTGTCTCTCGTAGAAGTGTGAAATGTACTCTCAGGAGCTGGGGCAGCAGCTGGGTTGCTGCAGTCAAAAAAGACTTCTGGAGCACAGAAGTGCGATCCATTAAGTTAACGCCCAGCGTGCAGCTAATTTTTTTAATGCCTTCCAGGTATCCAGATACATAAATAGTTCTGCATCTGCAGAATTTAAGCAAACAAAACTGAGTACATTGGCCTTTGGGTACTGCCAAAAGCATTGCAAGATGTGTGTTTCCGTAGCATTTGGAATTAATTAAGAAAACTGGAAGAACATATGCAGATTTGCATAATTCTCCCCTGCTCCATTTTATACTTGCCTTCATTACAACACGTACAGTAGCAGATAACCACTTTTTAAAATGCAACTCCACATACTAATCACTGGAATATATATATTTTTTAATTCCAGACTTCAGTAATATGTTCCTAGCTTGCATCTGCTTGGGTTTTACAAGATGCACCCTTTGCAATCTTGTTTTTTTAATTGTAGAGACTACTGTGGATGTTTTTATCTCGGGAGCACTGACATCTCAAACTGTTCCTCTCTTCCTTCCTTTCACAATGTTGGAGAGAAAAGGATCTGTTGGTATTCCATATCTTGAACTGCACCGCCCTCTTGCCTGCCATTAGTTTCTTTCAGAGCAATTATAGTGACTTAAAATTACAGCTCGCTGTGACATGCTCCCCTGGCAGCCAGTTGCTTCTGCACTTAATGCCTGTGACTTAAAACCACAAACAGAGACCTGGAATCTCCTCTTTTATCTTCATCAAATTGGATTCCTGCTGGAGGTGAAAAAGCTGTCTTCCTCTGGAGGCAAGAGCCAGGAGTTTGACATCCATGGCTTTGGAAGGAGTGCAGAACTGGGCCAACTCCCAGTTACTGCAGGTCCTTGGGAAGACACTCTGGGGGGCTCCCCTCCCGGGCTCCCATCTCCTGCCGCTTCCGCTCACCCCCACTGTTGTTTGGGCCAGAGGAGAGGCAGGGGACAAACAGGTTGTGGTAGCCAAGAGAAGTGCTAGTGGACTCTTCTAGGGAAGGGGCTGCTGGGATGTATAGATGGTTCTGTGCAAGGGGCTCCTCTGGGCATTCCGGCCTCCGTTATTGTGATTTTCCTTCAGTCAGAAGTGAGCAATGGCTCAAAACCTGGTTTGACCAGGAGATCAAATAAGCTTTCCACACTCCCAGCTTCTGCTTGTTTGTCCGGTTTGTATTTTGTCCCCTGTTCATTTTTGCTTTGGGCCTCACCCAGCACTGAAATGCAGCCCCTGGAAGCTTCCGTGTAATGGAATTTGGTCCATGGCCTGAAAGTGTTTCTTCATTTCTCCACTATTTTATTTATTAATCACCTATCTACTTCATATGTTTATATCCCATCTTTTTCCCCTTCCAAGATATGCGGGCGTGGTGAGGCGAGTCCAAAACCTCTGAAGCGGGCCAGACAAACGGGCACGGCAGGCTGGATCCGGCCCGCGGGTCGTAGTTTGAGGACTCATGTTGTAGTATATGGTGCACACTTTTAACATCGTCCTGCTGATTAAAAGTCAGGATTTATTCTTCCCTTGGAATAGACATCGCATTTAAAATTCCTGAAATGGCCCTTACATGAGGACAAATGAGGCAGATTGCAGTAAAGATGGACTCATCGGGCAACACCTGGGGAATTTGTCTGCAAAAGGGCATGAGTCTGCCGGCGGGTTGCACCGCATGTTACAAGCGGGAAGGTTGGGTGAGGGTTGTCGGGCCGCGAAGGGTTGTGGGGCTGCGAAGGGTTGTGGGGCCAGGGCGGACAAGCACCTCCATTCTGACCCTGCCAAGTATTGTAGATCCCCTGATGAGGCCAAACTATGGATCAGACACAGTGGTTCGCTACCAAGAAAGTGGCCCTTTTGGTACTGGCCCCTCTTCTTTGGAATTCCTTCCCCAGATTTTTGAAGTGCCTTAGCAGCACAGGCAATTACGGTTCTTTTCAGCAAAGCCTTATTTATGGTTTTATTCTTCTAAGCTTGTTTATTTTTCAGTGTTTCATTTGATTCTATTGTTTTGTTGTTCTGTGGGTATTCCAACTGCATGCTACATATATTGCTTTGAACTTGTAGTAGAAAAGCAGCAACTACATTTTTTAGATAAATAAAATGAAACTTTATTGCTCCATTCTTGCATCAAATGTTCCTGCTAATCTATAAAAACATGTATCATTTAACTTGCATGTGTATGTTCCATAACCCAATTCATTTTCATAATCTGCAGAATGAAAGTACTTGGACACTTGCAAATTTAGAGAAATGAACGTGCAAAGGGCTTTCGTTGCCATTTTGTTTGAGAGGAAGGAGACTAGAGAACTAGAAAAAAGGTTGTAGCCCAAATGTGTGAAGAATTGCATCTGGCAGACATAATCTCCTGGTTTTTGTTAGCTTTTCCCCCAGTCCGCAAGGTTGAAATGCCTCTGATAAGGCTTAGCTTTTGGCAGAAAGGGCCTAAATACGCTTGGGATTTTGTGCGCTTGGTCCCACCCCCTTCCTTCTAGCTCTGCCCTCCACTGCAATGTGGCTCCCCAAAACTGAGCTTGGCCTTCGTGGTGGAAGAGCCTTTGTGTTGTGCAGCATCCCCTGCTCTGATTGATGGGGGCTTATGGAGGTTTTGGATGGCCTGAATGTCTGAGTCCTTTTCATCTGGAAGAACCAGGAACCGAAGATGGGAACTCGCGTGTGCAGTGCTGTCAAGGCAGCGATGGGCCTTTTTGATTCCCCACCCAGACTCCAGTTTGTTCTGTAAGGTTTCAAAATAGGTGTGATGGATTATGTAAATTGGGTTCTGTCCCAGTTATGGCAATGAAATGCAAATTATTGCATTCACGGAGATGCCATGCCAAGGAGCAGTGACATTCCAGCTTATGCATAGTTCTGTTATTGGTCATATATTGACGAAGTTGACTGTAGATGATGGAAGTCTCTTTCTCTCCCTGTTCCCACGGCAGGATAAGGGAACCTGTGACCTTTCATATATTGTTGGACTCCAGATCCTCTCAGCTGCAGCCAGTATGGAAGGAGAAATCGGGGATTGTAGTCCATTAACATTTGGAGGGTCACGAGGTCCTTAATTTTTGTTCCCATTGATAAAATTCTGCAAAAAGCCCCAGTACTAATATTGATAGGATTGTATTGCATGGGGATCATTACTGGTGCATTGGAGGAAAAAAGCACAATGTACAGGAAGAAACTTGCTGCAGCGAATTGCACAATTCCATCAGGATCACTACTTTTCTGCCAGTGTTTTCCTCAGTGCACAGATCCCCAATATGTACATTGTAAATGTCCCAGAGAACCTCATCTATTGGGTGGCATAGAAAACAAATAATAAAATGAATAAAGGAATTAACATATGACACACTTGATCTACTAGAATATATAATGCTGCGTTCAAAATTGGAAATATAAAAAGGATTCTTAATCATTTGGTTCAATTTGTTGTTATTTATTAAAATAATGTATAAGTTACTTTTCTGCAGACCAGGGTCTTTCAATTGCATTACAAAAGAAAGAGCAATATAGGCAATGAAACAATATTTTAAACAAGCCCAGTAATACAGAAATCCACCAGAATCCACCAAATGCCAAATAAAACATTTAGGAACCAAAACCCAGATGTTTGGGGACCTCTGGGGAGGAGAATGTAAGAAGCATCTCTCGGCTCAATCCTGAATAGCACCAAGAATATCCTTCCAAAATAGAAGGTGATCTTTGGATTAAACTCAGAACAGTAGTTAAGCACCAGGTTGGTCACCACAGGTGCACAGCGATTGCGTGGAGGCGAATGACTGGCTTGGCAGAACAGGGAGGCCACCCTCTCTTTCCTTTGTGCCTGGCCCAGAGCCCACATGGGCTTCTAGAGGAGGGAATCCACATGTTCTGCATCCTCTGTAAAAAGGCAGTTTCTCGTCCCTCCTCTGCCATTCCATAGCAGGCTCCTGCGAAAGTTTTTAGCAGGCGAATCTTCCTTATGGGTTTATTTACAAGGCTGATTCCTTGTCGCTTTGGCTTTGGTGACGCTCCCCAGCTAGTCCTTCCTCCTTCCTAACTCCAGGGTCTTTGGGGCATCCGACCCTGATAATGCAGTTCTAATAAAGGAAACCATGTATTGTCTCTAGGTTTTTTTCTGTAGCTGTTCCTGCCTCCTTCAAAAATACCCAGTGGTGTTTTTCTGGCTGGTGCAATTTTATGGAATAATGCTGGGATCCTTTCCTAGATGAAAGCATTAATACAGCGGCCTGCTGTGTAGCTTGCCAATTAGCACAGAAAGAAACAGCTATTGATCCTTCTACCTTTTTCCCTTTCCCTTTCTTTTCTCCCTTTGCCCTCTTTTGCGTCTGAGCACACCGATAGGATTTATTAGGTCTTTTGTCTTTGGGTCGTCCTGCCCCCAAAAGCAGGAAACAAAAGATTAGCACATGAGACCCAACCATGTATTTCCAGTGTGCTTCCTTGAGTTTCTTGCGGTTGCACTTCTGCATCAGCTGCTGCATCTTGCAAGCATCTGCTGGTCTTGCTGAAACCTGTCTGGACTACAAACAGCATTCGAAAATAGGGCCTGGGGCCGAATGAGATTTGCTACTGTTGAGGTTTGCCTCAAAATTGAAATGAGATTTGAACTTCAAAGCGCGACTGCTTTGAAAACTGCTCTGCACCTATCCTGAGAGATTAAGATGTTTTAAATAGAATGGTAGCAGCAAACCAGGACTGGAACAATTGTTGATTTTATCACTGAATATACTTTTTGAAATACCTGGATAATCTTTGTACGGCCTCCTCTTCTTCCCGCGTCTTTTGACCTTCCTGCAGATAACTTGCACACGCAGGCTGCATCTCTCTCTCACCTCCATCCCAGCAAACTGTCTGTCTCTCTGCTACTGATAAAACACTGGATATTTATGCTCATGGGCTTTGACATATGTTATATCCACATGTTAGGAGCTCTTTGCCTACTGTGTGTCTATCTAATCAACACTAAGACTTGCACAATCAGCACTAGACAGAACTGGGTTTTGCCCAAACCCTGACAAATCGATTTCCCAAACTCTGAGTCAGGGAGAAAATTGTGAGCTGCTTCGCATAGCTATGGACCCACATTTAAGCACCATGTGCACAAGCTGGAACAAGCCAGGGTTCTCCCATGTGCCTTCACTTGCTGCTAGGAGGAGGAGGAGTTTGGATGTGTTTGCTTTACTGCTCATCATCTGCAGCTTTTATCTTTCAGAAGGATTGGCTGTACAGTTTAAAACAAGCCACACCTAAAGGGTGGTTGCTGAAGCTGGCTTGTTTAAAATAACCCTGGTTAATGTTAACCGCACTTCTGGGTTGGGGTGATACAGCTATCTCTGTCTGATCAAATGTGGAAGCGGAAGGTTCTGTACTTCTCCCGGCTGCATGTAGGAGAAAGGAGCAGTGGGAAGTGTTGTAATTGGAAGGGTTGCTTGGAATTGTTCTGTCTTGGGATTGCTATGATAAGAACAGCCTGGCACAACCTCCATCTGGTGTTGGACTGCAACTCCCGTGGTCCCAACCATCTACCATGTTGACTGAGGTTCACAAGAATAGTGGTCCCAGGCACCTGCAGGACAGTCCGCTACCTGTGCTGTTAAACTCTGGGTTAGCATAGTCGTGGGGAACATGTGGTCCTGAAGAAGCTGGGCTACCGCTCTCAGCATTCCTTACCATTGGCTGTGCTGTCTGAGGCTGATGGGAATTGGAATAAAACATCTGGAGAACCACAGGTCTAGTATGCTGTGTAAACATGAGCTATATTTCTGACCATGCTTGGGAAAGTAATCTTATTTATGCAAATTTGAATGCATCCATTCATATCTGCATAAATAAATGAAAGTATAAATAAATATTCCGGGAGTGGTCAACCTTCTTTGATCCAGGAACCAAACTCAGTTGTAGGAAAGCTCTGGTAGCCCAAATTCCAGGGCTGAAGCTGAAATGCCAGCATATTTGAGATTAACGCTCTTACTGCTGCTAGCTAAATTTTAGGGGAGGCAGTTCCCTCTTTAGAATGGGGGAAAATTATGCAAATTTGAGAAATGCCCAAATAGGTGGTGGTTGGGGAAATGGGGGGATAGGGACTGTGGAACACCTGGAAGAGATTTTCCCAATGGGTTTTGGAAAATGCAAATCCCATTTTAGCCTTGTTGAACACCATCTCCTTGAACACCCTGATTGCAGAGGGATAGTAAGGAATGGAGAAGGAGCATCTCAGCCTTGGAGAAACTGGGATGAGGACGCTTGAGAACGTCTTTGTTAGCTTGCCTGGCCCCTCTGAAGCGGCACTGCTTTCATGTGTATCATCTCAGGAAGATAGGAAACAGCCTCCTACTCCATCGGCTCCTTTGTCCATCTAGATCAGTAGTACTGACTCTGACTGGCAGCAGCCTTTTCGACTTTTCAGACAGGAACTTTTCCTGCCTTACCTGGAGATGCTGTTAATCAAACCTTTGACCTCCATGCACAGCATGTGTGAACTACCATGAAACTATGAACACTTCCTTAAAGGAGTAGAGTCTTTTTGAAGTGGTGGATTGTGTCCGATCATGTGCCACTGTGGCTGATCATTTGCTTGTAGCTCCATGGCTGTTTCTTTCGCATCCGGTAAATACTTCTTCCTGGCAGTGGAAAGGGGGGCTGAGTTTTAGTGATGGCTCTGCTTTTTGTGGCACACTGCCTCAATGCCTCTTGCTATGCAGAGGTTTTTAAATTCTATAATGAATAAAGTAATCTTACAATCTAAAGCAAGGAAGGGAACTAGAGGTGATGGATACATCTCGTGGGAACAAATTGCATTGTTTAACTACATGTTTTGAGAAACATACTTTTTAACTCTTCAAGAAGAGTGGTGAGATGCTGACCAATAGCAGACCAGACTGGTTTGGAAAAAGCACAGTATAAAATCTAATTTAGGTGTATTTTGGAGGCGAGTGCTTTTGCCTCTGGCAGCCGTTTTGGAGGGCCAGTCCTGCTCAGCATGCCTTCCTGCCTTATAATCATTAACAGAGGGCAAAAAGATTGAATGAAATTTGCTTGTCGGTAAGGAGGCAATGCTTTGTTTCGCTTTGCTAAGCCAACAACCGATGACGGCTTTCCCTTCGGCCTTGTTTTGAGCAGATGCATCTAGATGGCTGACCTAGATATTTCCTTTCACCCCGTTTTCACCTCCGACTGCCCCCAAATCTGACAAGAAGGATTTGGCATCTTTTCAGGAGGATCAACCACTGTTAAGTGCTTTGTACGATATTATGTAAAATCCCCCCCCCCCCCGGCAAACTCCTATTATAGAAGTCTCTTCCAGGCCAGAGTATCCTTCCCCAAGCTGGTGCTATCCGGATGTTTGGAACTATTTGGCTACACCTCCTAGCATTCCTAGCCATTTTCTAGTTTCCCGTGGGCTGATAGGAGTTGAAGGCAAGAACACCTGGACAGGACAATTCTGATACACTTTGCTTCAGCACCGCATCTACCACTTGCAGAGCAGCTTGCGCAGTACGGCATTTCCTGCCCATGTATCCCAAACACCCACCAGATTTGCTGATGAGTGGAGTCGCAAGCTGCAGTGCTGCGGGTCAGAATAGTGTTTAGACTGGCCCCTTGTGGGAGATCTCACACAGGGCACTGGAACAGTAACGAACTCCGTCGTCCTTCTGGCATTCATCATGTTGCGCTAGCAGAAACTTTGCAGAAGAGGGAGGATTCAGCGACGGTGCTGCTGGCGCAAGTGGAACTGATCGTTAGGTTTGCAGAATCTATTCAGCAACTGAGTAGTGTTATGTTTGCAAAAACTGTTCTGGAATTACTCTTGTGCCACTGCTGCACACCCCGCTTCAGTGGGACGCCGTGCAAGCAACTGCACAGTGAAACTGTTTGCATGAGTGGTTGTGTAACAGACGGATTCTGCAGAGCTTTGCTTGTGCTTTCTGCATTTCCGGGCTGTGTCCTGGGAGACTGAGAATCTCTCCGCAGAAATTCTGCTTGGCCCTTGTGATCGATTGATTGATTTAGAGTATTTGTGTGCCGTCCCATCGCACAGCCTCGGGACGGCTTGCATGATTCACTGTTGAGACTACGGCCCTTTTGGAAGTCCACCTCCCTCTGGCTGGCTTGTGCATCTGAGGAAAAGCACTGCTTGTATCTTGGAATGGATTGATGGAAAAGTAGGAAGGATGGAGCAGTGAAGACACGAAACGGGAGAACACTGCTCTCTGGCAGTGCTTCGCTTCCAAACCTGTTTTAATAACCCAGTGTGGGTTTGGGGCATGGGGAGCTACGCAGCTGTGTGCTCCAAAACTTCTTGTTGTGGGAATTCAGTGAACCTCCTTGTGTGAGCTTAAGAAACATGATAAACTGTCTTACATCAGACTACTCTCCAGCCCCAGGACGTTTCTGATGGCAGCATTTTGGAGAATTGCTCAGCTGCAAACAGTGTTTAGAGGAAAGTGTGTGGGTCCAGAGGAAGGGCATGGCCTGCTAGGGAACCCTGGAGTGCTGGAATTGGTCTGCAGGTGGGCTGGGTTTTGCCTGCAGGACTTTGAATCCCCGCAGCATTTGCTTCTCTGTAAGTGGCTTGAACTTGCTCTCTTCTGTATTCAAAGCAAATTCTCTCCTGTTGCATTACAGGCTTCCCTGGAAGAATGGAAAAGGCCGTGTTAATGGTAGATCTAAAAAGATCTGCACAGGATTCTGACTCAGCTTCTGGCAGGAGAAAGTGGAACTCTTTCTGGGGTAACTTTGGAACTTAGATGTTAGGGCAAACTGCACTGCAAGAATAAAAAATAAATCCATGGTTGCCTGGGAACATGCAAATGGTTCTTCCCAGTCTCTTTTGAGTTGCCCCAGCAGTGGCTGATGAGCGCATCTTGGGGTTGCTAAGCACCCACAATACACTTTCCCCCCTTCCTCCCACAACGCTCATAGCATCTGTTGAATCTGGGTTGCTGTGGACTGGCAGCGTCATCCTTTCTGGGCAACATGATGTGAACATTGGCATTTGCTTTCTTTCTCTCCGAGTGTGTTTATTGCAAAGCTATTTTACCGTTGACTCTGGGTGCAGTTGCCAGCTTCTTTTCCAAAGGGCTCCCTTTGGTTTTCAGATTTATATCTGTTTGAGCTGCTGCACATGGTTTCTCTTTTTTTCTTTTTTATAAATAGACATCAACTGCTGAGTTGGCTGAAGAATACTGCTTAATCCCTTGATGGTTCCTTAAAAAAATGTAGCTTTTATTTAAATGGTCCCTCGAGATGCATAACCTAATTGGAAGCATACAAAAACAAGAGCGAGAATGAATCTGGGCTTTTTTGTCCCCCTCCAGCAATATGGCTATTTTTATTATTTGGAAGCTGGAAAGAATAACTAATAGTCTGGGGGAGCCCTTTTGGATGCAAGGCTGTCTATTGTTTAATGTTATTTGATCTGGGTTTAATTTCTTGCTTTTTGATTTTGGAACTGGTTGCCAGCGACTCGGTATGATAGCAGCTCCCGCTGAAGTTACTCCGGCGTTACAGTGCTTGTCTCTCTCAGGCCAGGATGCATTGCTGAATCCCCCCCCCCCCCGCCCCCATCTCCCTGAATCACATCCTGCTCCTTTGAAAGGAGAAACTGATGCACTGCATCTAGCAGACAGAACGAGCCAGATCATTGTTTTGTCTCCTTGGATTCATTTAGAATGAGGAAGAGAACAAACCATCACATCTGCAGTCGGTTTGTCACGGCATGGCATCCTCCCACATCGGGATGGCGTTTTAAGCCATTCGCCTGAAGTTTTAGTTCTCCGAGGAGGCATGAAGCAGGTTGGTAGCGGGGGCTGTCTAGTTTAGAAAGAGGAAGTGAAGTTGCAGATATGCCGTGAGCACATGTGGTGGTTTTACTTTCTGCGGGTTGGTGGCAAAGCAGCAGCGGGAATGTTAATCACAGTGAAGGGAGTGGGAGCCGATGACGCGGTTGCTTTGGTGCAAAGTCATCTCTGTCAGTCTTTGGCAACAGTTGCGCATGTCGAGGCAGAATGAAGTCCTACACCTCCCAGCATTCCCTCGGCTGGGGAATGCTGGACGATGTAGGACTTCTTTCTTTCTGACAAAACACGCATAGCATTGGGCCCTTAGTCACAAGAAAATATTGCATTGGTACCCATGTTACCCCTTGGGAAATACAAACAAGATTCTTGCATAGCAACGCATGGGGTGAGCATGTTAAGTCACCTTTGCTAAGCTGGAAAGGCTTGGCCTGCAGCCAGATGGGTGACCACATGTGGAAGTGGAGCCGGGGTTTGGAATCAACAGCCTTATAGGCCCTTTCCAACTCTGCTTCTATTCTATTCTGTTCTAAATTCCAGCATCAGTGGCTTAAACTGGAATTGGGAAACCAGGACTTGAAGCAAAGGTGGCAGGCTGTAGCTTGCTCATGTCGATGCTTTAGGGTTACTTAACCAGGGGTAAGGAGAGGGGTGTATGCGTATGTTTTTTTTAAATTTGGAATATTATTTCCCTTGGCAGAAAATAAAGCGAAAAGAAGCAATATAAAATAGAATAATAAGAAGAAAAAGAAAGAACAGGACAAGAAAACAAAGTGGGGAAGACTGGTCTTGAATTTATTCCAGCCACCTCCTTGTTTCCAGAGCTGTAGACTGAAAGTCTTTGTGCTCACCTGTCAATTAGAGAGGTAATAACCTCTCAGGAGACAATTTGTAACCGTCTTCAGCTAGATAAGTAACAGGGCGATAAAAGTTGCTGCAGTTTGGACCGCTGTCTCCCTGGATGTCCCGTATGCACACGGGACTGAATTCACAAGATAACAGTGTTCAATTTCATAGCCTGCCCTCGCTAGTCATTATTAGGGGAATTGCGTGGCTTGCATCATCCCCAAATTGCCATTGGGTTGCCAAGGAAGTGCACAGTATTTGCAGTATTTACTAGACAAAATTAAGATGCTTTTTGTGCGCTACAAAAGGCAGGTGTGCATCCTAGTGAGAGAGTCAAGCGCACTTCGCTAGGGAAGCTATTGACTGCTTGACCCCATTTGGGAAAGCCTAACTTCGAAATGTACTTCCCTGGGAAATGCACATCTCAAAGTTGAATCAAATCTGCTGTGTGTGCTTCAGAGCTATAAATACTCAATTTTATGTTTTCAGCCTTGGAATGTATCATTATCTTAGGCCTTGCACAGATCGCTTGGACTCCATGGGGCAAGTTAATTAGCGCTAATTTGAATTCCTGCAATTCAGTGGGTCTCTGTAAGCTCGACTCTGTCTGGAACCAACCCTATATGAGAAAAGTAGCGCGAGAGCAAAATCCTGTGCATGTTTGGAGCAAAGAATGCCCTGCAGCTCTCGGCATTCCCCAGGCAGCCATGGTGACGGTGACAGGCCATTTGGAATTGTAGGACCTTCAAAAGCAGAAAAAAAAGCAGAGACATCACCCTGCCGGCAAAAATGCGTATAGTCAAGGCTATGGTTTTCCCAGTTGCAATATATGACTGGACCATAAGGAAGGCTGCACGCCGAAGAATTGAAGTCTTTGAATTGTGGTGCTGGAGGGGACTCCTGCGAGTCCCTTGGACTGCAAGGCGATCAAACCAGTCAATCTTGGAGGAGATCAACCCTGACTGCTCTTTGGAAGGCCAGATCCTGAAGATGAAACTCAAATACTTTGGCCACCTAATGAGAAGGAAGGACTCCCTGGAGAAGAGCCTAATGCTGGGAACAATAGATGGTAAAAGAAGAAGGGGATGGCAGAGGATCAGGTGGCTGGATGGAGTCACTGGGGCAGTGGGTGTGAGCTTAAGTGGACTCTGGAGGATGGTGGAGGACAGGAAGGCCTGGAGGAATGTTGTCCATGGGTTGTGTTGGGTCGGACATGACTTTGCGACTAACAACAACAACAACTTCTGTCCAAGCATCATGGGGTGGCACCGCCATTGTGAAACCCTCTACACATCTTTGCAGAGGGAAGTCCCGTTGAGCGCGGTGGGACTTACGCCCAGGTGAGAGAGCACAGCTTTGCAGCTCGAGTCTCTGAGAGCGATCTTCTGTTGTGGAGATGGGCTGAGAAGGTGTCATCTGGAATATGCTCTGATGGAAGTTTGCCACTTCTGAAAGGCTTCAGTGATGCTTCTCTTCCCTAGCGGGAACGGTTGCCTCCATGTGGCCTTTAAACAAGCTTCACATGTTCAGAAGTCTCCTGCTTCAGGCGTGGAAAGAACTGCTTCCCTCTGGCAGGAGAGTCATTCCCAGCTGCTTCTTTTCTTGCATCCCCTCCGCTTTTAGCCTCTCTTGTGCAGTTACGAAGCAAAGACAGTCTCGTCAGGGAAGCAGGATGGGCAACAGCAAACCTTGCCAGATGCAAGACTTTTGAACCGAGAGCTGCAGCTGTCACTGAGAGTCTCAGCCTGTGTGGCTATTCCCAGGGTCTTGCAGAAATCACGGTTGACTCTTCCGTTAGTGCGCTGGAAGGTTCCTAAAACTGGCGTTCTCCAGTGTGATATGGTCCGTCTTGCACACTTGGAAAGATTAGCACTAGGGGCTAAAACAGGCTGTATTTTAAGTCCATACTTGCTGGCAGCATCATTTTTTTGTTTTGTTTTTACTCTAGGGCAGGCAGGGGACCTCAGGTCCAAACCAGGACCCCTAGGGTGGAAGTTTGGAGAGAGGGATTTTAGGATCTGGATTGTGCTCTAATCAACTGCTGTAGAGTAAAAGTGGGGGAAAGATGTAGCTGCTAGATACAGATTTAACATAATGTCATTTTTTGGCCCTAGGCAAGTAAGCCCCTTGTTAATCATATGCATGCTGTACCAGCGGCTTTAGACTCGTGTAAGAAGGATGCCAGCCAGCTATCTCCCACTGCTGGCTTTAATTACATTTTTGTAAAAGGAGACAGCTTACATATTGGTTTGAGTACCCACAATTTCATTAGATGTTGGAAGAGCTTGTGCGATCCAGCTCCATTACAGACGCTTAAAACCCAGATGTGGTTAGAACATACAACTCATTACTCAGTGCTCTGACTGGGGGAATAATATTTGCAAAGATTTCAGTGCATCCTTTTAAAGCATTTATGCATTAGAAATGTTTTGACTTGCAGATGTTGGCTAGCTCTTTTGAACTGGCTTACTCCCCCCCCCCCCCGCTGCCCCCAAAAGAGAGAGAGAGTGGTAGTTTGCTTTTTTTATGGCAGAAAACTTGACAAAACCTGTAGCTGAAACTCAGTCCTGCTAACACAAAACTCCCAGCTTTCAACGTTGTTTGCTAACTGGAATAATGAAGGAAATGCCCTGAATGCTTTTAATGGTTAGCTAGATTAGAACTTAGGCGTGTGAGTGTGTGCAGATATTCTGAGTATTAATAGTAATGTCAGGAAAAGCACAAGCTGTTTGCATACGCAACCAGGATGTCATACAAAAAGAGAGAACGTACTGCAGAATAATAGCAGGAAACTATAAAATCATTTCTCCCCTGCCCATTTGACAATCTGTCCATAAGCTTTTACCCTATCAAATACAGAACAGTTTTATTGTCAGAAGGAGGCACTTGTTACGTATGAATGAGTTCCAGTGTGTGGTTTTTTTAAAAATTGGTTCACATTTGTTACAGCAATATGTTTAAAATGTGGGAGGGGGGTGGCTTCTCTGGGAAACAAACCAGTAAAGTTAGTGGGGTGCATGAATCCTGCTTACTTGATGCATTTGTTTACTGCTTCAGTGTCTAAACACTCCTGATGTGTTACGGTTTAAAAGAATGACGTGTGTTTGAGAGAGCAGGCACAGAGAAAATGGAGGAGGAGGAAGAAAGCAAGCTATTATGAGCAAGCTCCTGTGTGCTTGTGTGGCTGTCTGGGGCAGCAAGGAGCAACTGCCAGGGTAGAACGAGGAGGTATTCCCACCGCTCTTCCACCGGGAGGAATCATCTCCATTCGCAGCGCCACTGGTACCTGAACTGCATCCACCCAGTTCATCCAGTTCTCTCTCAGCGTTTGTTCCTGGTCTTGCTCCCCCTTCCTTGCTGCAGGCTCACGCTTTCACTTCTCCCCTTCTGAGGACCCCCTGATTTCTCTTTCCAGTTCTCCTTGGCCGCTTTGGCTAAAATAAAGCGATGTCACCCTTGCACCTCGCCAGGCATCAGAGGTATCTTGATGGGATTCTGTTTGACGGGATCTCCTGGCTGTTTCTCTTCTCTGTGTGTGCATCGTAGAACCTAGCTGTGCAAGCGCTCCAGAAGAGCGACCAGCTACTTCACTTCTGTCCCGCTAGGTGGAGGCAGATCAACTCGGCGGTGCTGCAAAAATGACTCCCTTTAGTTAGTCTCTTTGTTTAGTTAGTTCCTTTGCAACCAGCTAAAGGCTTGCCAGTGCAAGGCAGGGGTTTACGGGTCTCATCTATACCCATGCTGCACTTCTGCACAATTTGCATGGATCGCCCCTGCTCTGCCCTTATGTGGAGTGTGGGGAGAAACATTTTGTTTTTAAATCTGTATCTGTCCTGCTTTTTGTTCCCCTTGCAAGAAGACCAGGGTGGCTTACAGAATCCTCTTCCTGCTCTCCATTCTAGCCTTATGACAGCCCTGTGAGGTCGGTTGGGCTGAGACACATTGACTGGCCCAAAGTCACTTCCTGGCCAAGTGGGGACCAGAACCCAGGTCTAGTGTGTCCCGGTCCAGCGCTCAGAACTGCTGCTCCAAACCTGCCCGGCATTGGCGCATGATGGCTTTCTGATGTGAACTTCATAGCTGCAAAAGGTCTGAAGAAACCTGGCCTCATGAAGGAGGCCCCAGAGCCTTCCCTGTGGTTCTGGCTTTCAATTAAAACAATAGCGTGTTTCTAGCCCTTTTTATTTCTGGAGATACCAGGGAAAATGGAGATGTGGGGGTTGTATATTTTGGCTTGCCAGCCTTTTGAGCTATCTCGGGCAGGGAAGTAACTGTCTCCAGATTTGGACAGAATGAGAAGACAGCTCTGTGAATCTCAAAAGCTTGTATTCTCTCACTTGGCAAAAGATGTTTCTCCAGCAGATGACAGCAACATCACCCTCTAAATCAAATAACTAATAGGAGATCAGCGCCTTTGTCCCCATCAGGCAAATAAACTTAGCATTGGCCATAGAGCCATGCAGTTCAGTTTGATTCTTTCTGTACCAGGAACCAATTCAGCTAACCAGCTATTGACACTTTCTTTGCAAAAACAGTAGGGTTTCTTGTCTTGATTTAGGGACCATTCAGCCTGCTGTGTCAATAAGGGTCCAGATAACTGGGGCATCCTTTGCTTTTGATGGGCTCTTGCAAAACAGTACCCATTAGTCAATTAAGAGTTCTTGGAGACTTGGCATACCGCTTTCTTGATTGGCTGCTCTTTTGCTCATTAAAGACACCAGTATATTATTATTATTATTATTATTATTATTATTATTATTATTATAACATTTCTCTGCCGCCCCTTGCCGAAACCTTGGGGCGGCTTACAACATGATAAAATACATTGAAATACAATAGTACATAATAAATTACCATTAAATATAAAAATATAAAAAATACATTGATTTACAAATACAAAATTAAAATTATCAGTATAAATATTAACCACTTATTAATTCCAAAAGCTTTGTGGTTCAGAGAGATCTGTGACGGGTATCCAGATTCCCCACCACCAGTACCCTCACACACACTAAAAATGCTACCTTGCAGGTGCCTCGGATTTTGACACCTCATTGCAGGTTCCCAGTTGACCTGAGCCCAGGGGAAACCTCATTGGAGGGAGGTTTGGGATTCCTCAGAAACCCCATGCCCCAAGAAGCCATGAGTCAGCCTGAGCAGTCCCCTCATCTGCGGTCCTAGTGAACCCTTCAAACTCATCCTGACTCTCCACCTTCATCTCACAGCTCATTAGAGCATCAGCACTTGAAGGACTAATTGGGATGTTTTGATGATGTTGGCATTCTCATCTGGCTGCCAGAAGACCCCTTTGCCCATGTTTCACTTGTTAGCGAGGGTCCTTCCATGAGGGTGGAGAAGACCCAGGTGCAAATGCTGAAGAAGCGGACTGCTGCAACTGGTGGACCAGGAGCAGCTGTAGATAAATGCACAGTCTTGCTGGATTCACAGTTCTCCTTGTGGTTCCTGCTCCAACTGTGTGCTCACTTTGTCCAGAAACTACCATTCCTCTGTGTCTTTGCACCATTTGGAACTCAGTATGAATGTCTCAGCTTACATGGCACCTTTGTGCAGAGAAAGCACCATCCCTGCAGACTTAAAGACAAGACTGGATTTCCCATCTCTGCTCCCAGGTGAAGTCTTGGTCTGCAGTTGAGTGAAATTGCTGCCTCAAGTGAGCTGGTCCTAAATGTGTTATCTTTAAAGAGTTTTTTTTTAAAACAGAGACTGTTATTTGGAGAGCTACAAGTTTAGAGAAAAAAAAATCATTTCTGGTGGTGGAGTGGAGACTGACTTATTTGGAGGCATCTGTATGGTCATTGCATGCTTCCAGCGGCCTTCACGGATGAGCCCAGTGATGCTCATTTATATAAGAGGCGGAGAACTGCCTTGTGGGCTGAATCAAACCCACAACATCGTTCAGAGTGCCCTACAGAGCTGGGCAGAGGGAACCTTAGCTCTTCCCTAGAGCTGAAGATAACTCAAGGGATGCAAGTGGTGATGGACTCGCACAACCAGGGGAACTCCTGCCGTCGTCTCCGATCTCAGCTGGACAATACCGGCATGGATGTGGTCATTGGTGGAATAGCGTTGTCTGAAAAGTGCATGGAGAAGAGCGAAAGTTGAGGTAGGGCAGGGCTAGAAGGCACCGGTGGAGGGGCAGCCCACCACTCTGCCCAGACCTAGTTCAGCACCCTTATCTATACTAAGAGGTGAAAGCTGTCCTCACCTCATCTGTGATTTGTATAATCTTGGTGACCCCCTGTGGAGCTACTCTGGTTTTGTCTAGTGTAGGTTTGTGTGTGGTACTTGCGTGTTTTATTGCTTTGCTTCTGTTGCTGGTGGCTGCTATATAATGACTGTTTCTGTGCAGAAGGCAGGATATTGATATTTTTCAATATGTTCTCTCCTAAGAATGTACCCTTGTCTAATAGCTGTCACCCAATAGAGCTCCCTCTGGAACGCTATTCCTAGATTTCACTTGCTCCCTCTCTGAGGCTGAGGTTTGTGAGAGGCCCCTTTCAACCTTGCTGCTCCGGATTTAGTACGGTTTACCCATGTACCCCGCCCCTGAAATAGCAGCACAGTTCTGTGTTAAACACATAAATAGTGCTTATCTTTCTCAGCCAGTTTATCATCCTCATCCAAGCAAAGCATGTAATGTTTCTGTTTGGCTCATGATCAACTCTGCAACATAAAGCCACCCGGATAAGCTAAATGGTGATTCACCTGGTGGATTCACTTGTGGTTAGTTTACTCAAGGGGAGGTGGAAAAGGGAACGGGAGAGGCAAAGGAGGCGATCAGTAGGTAGACCAGGGATAGAGGGAGGAATTCTGCCAGGGGCAGTCTAGAGCTTGGAGCACTTGCTTTGTCTGAAGAAGGTCCCAGGTTCAGTACCCCGATCCCCAGGTAGGACAGAGGTGAGATGGACCAGTGATCAGACTAGGTGTGAGGAACATTGTGTGTTCTTAATGGGAACCAGAACGCCTTGGCGATACCTTGGAGAGCTAGCTAGAGTCACAGAACAAACTTCTGAGAGAATCAGAAAGGGTTGCCGGCTCAGTGGCGGAAGATCTGCTTCACCTGCAGAAGTGCCCCAGGTTCGGTCTTTGGCGTGCACGGTTCCTGTCTGGAGGTGGGCGCTGACAGTCGTATAGGCTACTTTGAGCTAGGGAAACCAGTGGACTGGGTAGGATGTAGCCTCCCAGGGACTGGAATAAGGCATGGCTTGGAGCTGGAGGTGAAAACAGAAGGGTGTGTGTGGGAGGAATGAGCAAGGTCGAGGAAATCCACTCTCTCTCTGGGATGCCCCAGGGAGAGAATGCTTGCGTTTTCTGCAAGAGATCTCAGACTATTCTCCTGGATGCTCCTCTGGATTATTAAGGAAGCAAACAGTCCAGCATCAGTACTGAGCACCCTCTGGTGGGTGATGTGGCCCTAATGCTTCAATGGGGCTGACCAGTGTTGATGTCTCACCTCAGCCCTCAGCTGTGCAGGCCCAGTTTGATTTCCCCCTGAAGACTAACTCCAGGGCATTGTGGGAGATCAACATGGCAGCTCCGTTGGAGCAATGGGTTGCCCAGGTGAGTCCACAAGCGAGGTCTACCTGTGGGTAGTTTGCCAAGAAGCTGGTCCTCGCTGTTTATATGACAGTCGTAAGGATCCCATAGATACCTGTCTCCAGGGGGCTTTCTCAGTGTGTGGCCCACCCACCGTCCCACCCACCCTAAATTGAGGCAAGTGTCCTTTCCGCTGTGGCATCCAGATTGTGGAATGCCATCGTGAGAGAGGGTCCATGTGGCACTGACTTTGTGGCCTTTTTAGTGGCAGGTGAAGATCTGACTATTCCAGGCATTTTAATCTTGCTTTTTATGCTGTTTTTAAAACCTTAGCCATATTTTTACATCGGTACGCTCCTGCTGGTTTTTACTGTGGCCATATGCTGTCGTTCTCAGCTTCTGAAAGTTTGATATTTGATATTACATTTTGGTGCTGCATTCTGTAATTTTCATTGTTGTGAGCCATCCACAGAGCTTTGCTTATGGGGTGTTACAGAAATGTAATTAAATAAATAACATAATAAGTAAGTGGAACAGAAACAACCTTAGGCTGTAAGTATGTAATTTAATGGAGATGAAGCTCAAAGACTTTGGCCACCTAATGAGAAGGAACCACTCACTGGAGAAGAACCTGATGCTGGGAACAATAGATGGGAAAAGAAGAAGGGGATGGCAGAGGTTGAGGTGGCTGGATGGGGTCACTGGGGCGGTGGGTGTGGGCTTGGGTGGACTCCGGGGGATGGTGGAGGACAGGAAGACCTGGAGGAATGTTGTCCATGGGGTTGTGATGGGTCGGGCATGACTTTGCGACTAAACAGCAACAAACAACATAGAGTTTAAATCTTTGGAAATACAGAGGGATGACTCTAACTAGAAAAACAGATAAATAGATAAAATGTTTGTTGTTGTTGTTACCATTAATATATTGGCTGGTTTGCTAAAAAGTCCTCCATGTGATAGACAGCAATTTAAAGCTATAAAAACCTTAATACAAGAAAAAACATGAAATGCATTAACACAACTAGACAATTTAAAAGTGATCCTTTGCCCTTAGATAGCACTTAGGGAGCCCTAGGATATTGTGGATTCCTAGGTCTAGGATCAGAAAAGCTGCCGGGAGCTGGGGACCTGGATGGCGATCCCTTTCCCCAAAGCAGCTGAGGTGGAAAGAGTTGTGTTGGTCGCTTCTCTAGAGTTGCAGAGCTCAGGGGCCGTGTGGAGGAAAGGAGAGCATCTTGGAAGTGCTCCAGCTGCCTTGCCTCGCCTGTAAAGAGCCTCAGCTTGGCAGGAGGACTGGAGTTCTGTAGCAGCCTGAGCTGCTGCGTGAATGGTGTGTGTTTTATCAGCGGCTTCCAGACCGGAATGAATAAGTGGCTCCCTGCCTCGGCTCCGTACAGCCTTGAAGCATGAAAAGAGCTTAACGGGAGTTGTGGGAGATGTGAGAGGGTCGCCATGTCCCTCCGGTCTATAATCCAGTCTGCTCTGATGGAAGGACTTTGGAGAGCCACCTGTGCCTAGCATTCCCCACCGATGCAAAGAACAAGTCTTTGCCCTTAATGCACGTTCTGTGCAGCCTTGTGATGTGGGGATTTATCATATAAGAACAGAACATGAAGGAATGTGCTGGATCAGACGTGGGTCCATTTGCGCCCTCACTCTGCTCCCACTGTGGACAGCCAGCTGCTCACAGGCTCCTACAAGCAGGGCTTTGGTGCAGCAGACCCCACCTCAAATTCCCCAGAACTGCTGCCCCTGGCTTACTGGGCCTCCACTGGAGCGGTATAGAGCCGTCAGGACTGGTAGCTGCAGAGAGCTTTCCCCTCCAGTCTGGAAGGTGTCCAGTCCCTGAAAGCTGCTTACATCTCGCGGAAGTGAATTCTCTAGTCTGACTGTGCAAAGAAGCCCTTCCTTTTATCTGCTCCAAATCTCCCACCAGTCAGCTTCACAGGACGATTCCAGGTTCTAGTATTACGGCGGAGAGAGAGAAACATCATCTGATCCACTTTCTCCTTACCGTGCATAATTCTGTATACCACAACCATGCGTCCCCGTCCTTGCCTTTTTTCGAAGCTAAACAATCTCAGCTGTTGCAAACTTTTCTCATAGTCGCCCTTTCTGCACTTTTCAGCTCTGCAAGATCCTTTTTTAGGTGCAGTGATGAGGACTACATAGCTTATTCTCAGGTCAGGGGCACGATAGATTTGTATAAGGGAGATACAGATTGGCATTTTTTCTCTTAACTTTGTTTCTTAATTATGTCTAACTCAATATGTGCCTTTTTCATAGCAGACCCACCCTGGGCTGGCATTTTCATGGATCCGTCCACCACGACCCCATGATCTCTGTTTTCCTCAGACACTGTTAGTTCTGGTTAACATCGGTTTATACTTGAAGCTGGGAGTTTTGGCTCCTGTGTGCATCACTTTATACTTGCTGACCTTGAACTGCAATTGCCATTTCAGTGCCGATTTTTTCAGTTTGGAGAGATCTGTTTGGAGCGCTTCACAATCCCTGTTTGCTTTAAACACTCTAAAGAAATATCACTGTTCTCTCCTAATTCCAAGTCTCAATTGAAATGTGCTTCTAGAACTGTGAGGAAACTAGTCATAGCTAGTGATGGTGAGAGATGTGTTCAGCTGTTTATATAAGAATGTAGCATTTATACGATCTATCTAAAGCTATTAATAAACTGAATCTCAGTTAAATGCAGCCATCTGCACATCATAAAAGCATGTGAAAATGCATCTGGAAATGTGTGTACAAAAATAGAGAAGCATAGAGAAGAAATGTTATATCAGAAGAAACTGTGCTTTAGATTAGAAAAAATTGTGCAAAAAGTATATAAATGTGTCCAAATTATGTGCATTTTATTTATCTATGCATTTATGTACCATGTTTCTTCTGTACCATTGCAGCTTTCTGGGTGGTTAACAAGAATTGAAATTAACCTATGGCAACACTATGAAAGTTTAAAAGTTGGAAACTACACTATAAAATGGAAATAGAAACCAAGAATCAGTGTTAAGATTAAAATGCAGTAGCAGATTTAAAACAGAAACTGAAATTTCATAATATCTGGGAGAATAGGAAGGTCTTCACCAACTGCCAGGAGGACACTGGGGCCAGGCGGGCCTTTCTGGGAAGCTTCTTCCACGACCAGGGAGCCAATGTGAAAAGGGTTCTCTGCTTAGCAGCCAAATACTTCACTTCCTTTAACAGGGTTTCTCACAGAAGGGCCACTGAGAAAGACCGTAGGTGTGTGGGAGCAAACAGTCATGGGAATACGGACACATCTTCATCCAGGATGACAATTAAGAAGGATGTCCTGGAGATGCAGGATAGAATGAATGGGTCAAAAACCAAGAAAATGGACTAAGTCAAGCTGGACAGGTTTGTCTGTTCCTAGCTACAGTGGACTAGATGATTGTGGAAGTGTTTGCCGGGTTGGTGATCATGTGGTTCTCAGCCCTCTGAGCGTGTCCATGTATGCATGCGTGTTTTTGTTTCTCCAGTTGACCATGTTGTTCCTGAGCCGGGCACCAGTTTGCTCTCTGCGTTTGATCAGTGGCGAGAATGGGCTGACAGCAAATCCTGCTGTGATTACTCGTTGCATGTGGATATCACAGAATGGCACAAAGGCGTTCAGGAGGAGATGGAGGCCTTGGTGAAGGATCACGGTAAGTCAGAGCGGGGCTCATGCTTTCTCAGTTCTTGTGGTTTTTCCAGGCTGCCGGAAGGCCAAGGCAAGATGTGCATCCTGGAAATTCTGTTTTCTGCATGCCCGGGATTGCTGTGTGTTTTGGGGAGAGGAGGTATTTCAGATCAGCGGGCCTGAAGGAAGAGTGATGGGATCAAAAATGCCAACTTAATTCACTTTATGGCTCTTGCTTTAGCAAGTAAGGCCCGGAGAGGGCCTTTCCGCCTATTAGAATGGGGGAAAATGGCACAAAAGCTGAGAAACAACCAAACCATTGGTGTTTAGGGGAGGGTTGAACCACAGAAAGAAATGTGGCCTCTGGAAGCGCAAAGGGCCTGCGTTTGGCTTGATCTGGAGGTTCTGTACATCTTATTTAAATAATATTTATGCTGTTTTCCCACCACTGCTTCCGTAAGCATGGGAGACACACACTGTCAAACAATACTTTAATAAAGTAGGATCTGCAACCCCATGCTGGCTTGTGGGGATTATGGGTGTGAAGGTCAGGTTGGAATCAAGCTCCCTGGCACTCCCTGGACTTCTTTCCCATGCTTGGCCCTGGCTGGGAAGCAACCTGAGTGAAGAGCAAGTCCGTTGACGCTTGGAAATGCTGGTGGATTCTTTGTGCAAAATACTGAGGACGCTGTTAGTATGGGTCAGGTAACAACAGCAACCAAACAAAGAAAATTCAGTCGTCACAGCAACTAATGAGTTAGCCAGATGTCCTCTGGGCTCCTTGGGCTTTTCACTGAGTGGGAAACAGTGGAAAGAACAGCTCCTGGTTGGTTCCAGGATGGAAAGGGCAAGTCCCGGGGACGACAGTCACGGAGGCTATCACTTCCCTTAATGCTTGTTTTTGGAGGCAAGGCAGTCTGACCATGTGACTGCACCCAAGTTAAAAGGATCATGTGCTGTTGAAGTGTAGATCCTCGCGCTGGCAACGCTAAATGGGCTGCTTACATTGGAGAAGTTGGTGCCTTTTCTTTCTTGGACTGTTGTGTCTCTTTTTCGGTAGCATCCAGAACGGGGGGCATTAGAGGTGCAGTGGGGCAGTGCTTGCGTGGATGATAGGCATGGCTGTTATGCCCGTTGCAACTAAAACTTTGATGTCCTTATGCATTTCCATTCCTCTGCCCAATAGGCGTGAACTCCTTCTTGGTGTACATGGCCTTCAAGGATCGCTTTCAGCTAACCGATTCTCAGGTATGCGAGGTTCTTGACTTTTGTCTCTTTGCTCCTTCCATACTCCCTCCCTCCCTCCTGCCTTCCTGCCTTCCTGCCTTCCTTTCCTCCCAGAAGGGACGGCTTTTCTGTCTCGTCACAGCATGCAGTACGCCGTCGTTGGCTGCGTGGACTCTGGATGTAACTGCAAGGGCATCTCATCTCTGAGCCTTGGCGACAGGCCAGATCAGTGGGCTGCTGCCGCCGCCTTCTAAAGGCGTCTCTGCCAGGGGATTTGGCAGGCGCTTGCCGCTCAGTGGGGGCAAGTGCTGCTCAAGCAACAAACAGCCTTTTAAGCCTTGCAGTGCTTGCGGTCAGGTGATGCTTTAGGAGTCTGGAGCTGAGAGCCTTCCAAATGTTCTGACCTGATACTCCCACCATCCCTTGCTGTTGCCTGTGCTGCAAGGGCTGATGGGAGTTGCAGGCCAGAACCGCTGGAGAACCACAGGTTGCTCACGCTTGGCCTAGAATGAGAAAGTAGCACATTAATTCGTTCATATATTAGATTTATATCCCACTTTTTTGTTTTTAAAGAATGCAACATGGATTCCATCATTCTCCTCTTGCTGCTCTCTATCTTAACTCCACAGCAGCCACCCTGTGAGGGAGGCTGGCCCAGGGGTCCGTGACTGGCTCAGCGGCACCAGGTTGGCTCCAGGGCTGAGTGAGGACTGGAACCCAGGTCTCCTGAGTCCCAGTCTGGCACCCTTAACCACTGCACCACACTGCCTCTCAGTGATCTTGATCTGTTTATCCTGTGGTATTGAATTCCCTCTTGTACATTTTATGGTGAATCTATTTATCATTATTATTAGATGATGCGCATTAAAGGCATGAGATCCAATTAAAGCAATACAAAATCTAACAATTGGCAATATTCCAGCAAGGCACACAGTAGCAGAATTGAAAACAATGTTAAAATCAATAGCCACTTAAATACCTGATTGAATCAAAATCAATTTATAGTCTACCTTTTTTTCTGAGGCAGAACTCAAAGCCGCTTACCGCATCCTTCTTCTCCTGTTCTCAAACTTATCCCCACAACAACAATCCTGTGGGGTAGGTTCAGCTGAGAGTCTGACCGGCCCAGAGTCACCCAGTTGGCTCCATGGCCAAGAGGGGGCTAGACCCAGATCCTCTGAGTCCCAGTCCCAGGCTCTTAACCACTTCCCCACACTGGCTGCCTTGTTCTTATTGGATGGTGGGGTCCATGCATTTGAGCTTTAGAAGTCGGTTCTCTTCATGTCATCTTGTCCTCCAGAGCAGGGTGAGAGACAGATCGGGGATTCTCAAAGTGGGGTTGGTGAGTGGCTTTTGGGGGATCTGCACTCAGGTTTATGGAACACATAAAAACGCTTCTACTTGGTCCTGCCTTTGATTTTCTTGCAATTGTTACTCTGATAATGAACATCATGGTTGTTTTGACCAGTGCTCTAGGTTTTTTTATTTTCTTAGAATGTATTCAGTTACACCAATACAGGGATCCTTCTCAAGCAATCTTGCCCAAGGCCAGTGATTTTTATAATATGCTGTTAGTATGAATGACAGAGCCAAAGAGAAGAGACACAATTAACATGTAAAGAGGGTATGTTGTTAACTCTAAACGCAAATATACAATGGTCTTCCCAGTCCACAAAAAGCAATTTTCAAGTCCTCTCTGTCTCTCTGCCTTTCTCTCAGTCTCTCTCTCTCTCTCTCTCTCTCTCTCTCTCTCTCTC
>NW_025335762.1:4979370-5009078 GCF_004798865.1 Varanus komodoensis
CACACACACACACACACACACACACACACACACACACTTGAGAAACTGCCCAGTCTTGAATCTCTTACTAAACTTGAGAAATATATTGACTCATCCAGGCAATTGCTTGGAATGAAGTTCTGTTGAGTCCAAGAGACATCTGTACTTGGGTACGTTTGGTTGAGCTTTTAAGAAAAAGCAATAGAATTGGGGGCATCGTTCAGGAAAAAACACTGCATTTCCTTTCTCTCTAGATATACGAGGTGCTGAGCGTGATCCGTGACATCGGTGCCATCGCCCAGGTCCATGCTGAGAATGGTGACATCATTGCTGAGGTATCTTCTAGGAATGTGTGATATTACGAGGGCCCGTTGCTGTGAGCAGGTCCTTCGCTCTTTCCTTCACGCAGGAAAATCTTCCGAATGCTGTTCTTCTGCTGAAACTTAATAGATTACAGAACCATGTGAACGCTAAGTGGCTTTCTGCCAAAGTTGAGGGAGAAGCATCTGCCCGTGGAAGGACTGCATCCAAGCTGGCAGTTTCCACTCCGTCCCCGTCTTTCAGTGAAGCCTCAGGGTGGCTCCTGCAGCTTGAGGCTAGATGGTGTGAAGGATGGAGGGCCCCTAGTTGGGGCAGCTGCTTCGCTCATTGCCTCCTTACTGGGGCAAGGATGGGGATCTTGCATCGCCTTCCTCTGCCCGCCTGAAAGCCTTTCTGGTTCTTCCAAAGCTTGAGGACCTGCAGCCTTCCAAGTCCTCTCCCTTGCTCCTCCTCCTCCATAGAATTAGACAATGAATCTTTCTGGGCAATTTCAATGAGCTTGAGATGGGCCAATTCTACGCACATCCAACCTCAGTCTAACCTGGTTTTCAGAGTACCATAAGGAGGAAAGAAGAGAAATGGCTTCCCCAAGGAGCTTCCAATCTAGGCTTAAGCGTGGAAGAAGGGTGTTGAGGTCAAAACTGAATTTTGCAGATGCTCCCCAGGGCAGAGCCAGAGGCTGGGTCCAAAACCAAAGGGTTGTATTTTAATTTGTTACAGAAGAAGTGCCAGGAGCAAGAGATGGGTAGGTAAACTTGGACTTTGTGGTTTTGCTTTCCCTTTCCTCAGTCCTTTGAGAGGGGTGTGTCTGTGCTCAGATTTCTGGTGTGTGGAGAATTCTGCAGGGGTGGGGGACTGGAAACCTCCAGCTGGGCTGCCATTCCCTTCCCATTCCCAAATGTCCTGGAATGATGCTGCATCTGGAGCATTACAGGAAAATCAAATCCTGGGTACCAGAAGGCAAGTGCTGATAACAGCTGTATTGCTGCCCTCAGGGTCTCCCCACCCCGGTGAAGTTAATAAATAGTGAGACAAAGTCTTTAATAATGAAAATGAATGGAATTAAAAAAAAAATCCACATCCTTACATGAGACAATTATTTTCCAGTGGATGCATGCTGTTCAGGTTGCTAGAAGCCATCAGCGTGGTGATGGGGTTGGACTATGTAGACCAGAACTCTTGGTAGGTTCTGTAACAGTTGTCAACGAGATATGCTTAGGATGTGCTCCTTTTCTTTATGTTTCAGGAGCAGCAAAGGATCTTGGAACTGGGAATCACTGGCCCTGAAGGCCACGTGTTGAGCAGGCCTGAAGAGGTGAGCTTGCGCCTCAAGCTTTGCTTGTTCTTTTGCAGACTTGTAGTGGTCTCTGTGTAAGATGCGGGCTGCTTAGCTTAAATCCTTTAGGCCTTCATCTTCAAAGCAGGGCATCGTTACAATGCGAGCAAGGCTCACAGGGCTGCTGCGCCAGCACTTTTGGGTTCTTGGGGACCCCTTTCTCATCTGCCACGCCCTTCAGTTCCCCCTTGTCCCCTTGGGGCCTTGCTGGAAGGTCGCACAGGAGAAATGCATTTTTCCTGCAGCGGTACATTGTTCCCGAATGCACCACCAAGTATTTTGGGAATGCTCATGGCTAGAACTGGTTTGTTGGTACCAGCTCAACACAGCTGCCTGGATTTTCCGCTGCTCCTCAGGGCCTGGCTGTAGGGGGTGTCAGGATGAACCCTCCACTCCAGAATCCATACTGCACCACTGATAGTCTCCATGCTTGCTCCTAAATGCTGCTTGCAGGTTGCTGTTTATTCCATTCGGGCTTCATTTTCAAAGGGGACATACCACGGAAGACATTTCTTGCATGGGAGGGGGGGCGGGGGACACTCTCCTTGTGCTCAGGCAGATCTGAACTCTCTTTTCCCTGTAGGTTGAGGCCGAAGCCGTGAACCGGGCAATAACCATTGCCAACCAGACCAATTGCCCCTTGTATGTCACCAAGGTGATGAGCAAAAGTGCAGCTGAAGTAATTGCCCAGGCCAGGAAAAAGGGTAAGTCCTATTAATAGAAGCGTGATGGAAACTTCCTGCTAATTCTTCCATTCTGGTTTCCTTGCCAAAGTTGTATGGGTCCCTCTTGCCTTGGTTTGCGTTTGCTGTCTGGGTTTTAACTTTCTGAGTAATTGGCTTTCAGGGGGTGGGGGCTTGTCGTGCTACCCAAAAGCAGTTTGTTGGGACGTTGACTTTCCAGTCCAAGTTTCCCCTTTTTGTTCCACCACCTGGCCAGTCACCTTGGTAACATCTGTTTGCAAATACAAATGAGTAATCCAGCATTTAGTTCTCTTTAATCACATTGTAGGCCGACTCGTCAACACTGTCTTGCATCGTTTCTCCAAAATCACCCACCACCACCACCCACACACGTTTTCTGATGCATTTTTCTCCAGGATCCCTTCCTGCTGTCACCTGTCCAGAAATAAACTCGGTTTCCAGATGGGACAACAGCTGGCAGGAACTAGTATTTGGTATTTATTGTTTTAGTGGATAAGAACTGGGATAACAGTGGTGCTTAGTGACAGGCATAGTCTGGATGGAGATAAATTTGGGGCGAGTTTTACTGCCTCCGGATGCCAAGCAGAGGGTAGCCTTCTTCATGTGTGCACTGCATCTGGCGGCTCGCTAGGCTGCTTTTCTGCCATCGAGTGCTGGAGGCAGCAAGAGGCGCAAGCAATAAAACGTTGTAAAACAGGAAAGGAGAAATTCTGAGGTTCTTGGAAAAAGCTTTTCATTGGGCCCAACATGTTTTAGAAAGGATTTTCCATCTCTGTTGAGGAAGATTGTCTGTGGCGTATTTGGAGAAAGACAAATGGCCCCTGAAGATCCCTTTCTGAAATGTGTTGGGCTTTATAAAAAGTTTCTGCAGGTACTGGAGAATATCCTCGGCCCATTGAGTACAGGCCCCTGAAAAAAGATTCCAGTCGGCACTTGTTTGTGTGCAGGAATATCTGTGCATCCGCTTTCTCAATTGCGTGGCGCTCCTGCATGCAGGCTGCTGAAATGCAGAGTGGCGGTGTTGAGCCTTTGGGCCAAATCTGCTGGCCCAAGATGCTCCTCTCATGTTTCCAGGGATTACCTGTATGGAGAGCCAGTGTAGCATGGCAGTTACTGAACTGGGACTCAGGAGATCCCGGCTCTAGTCCCTACTTGGCTGGAAAGCTTCCTGGATGACTCCCTGTCTAGTCTACCTCACAGGGTTGGTGTGAGGATAAAATGGAGTGAGGCAGAAGGAGAATGATGGATACTGCCTTGGGTTTTTTACAGGAAAAAGTGAGATTTGAATATAAGCAGGGCTTTTTTTGTAATAGAACGCACCGGAATTCCGGCACCTTTTTTTCAGTGGATTTTACGAAGTGATTTTGAAGTAGCAGATCAGCAGCAAACATCATTAACATAGTGCCTGCGGGCTGCTGTTGTGTCTGCTGTCTGATAGTGAGAGAGAGCTGCTTGGGACGCTGCTCCTCCGCTGCTTGGCCTGGGATTGGTGTGTGTGCTTCCTGCTGGCAGGGATGTGAGTTCCGGCACTTTTTTTTTTTTTCAAAAAAAGCACTGAATATAAGTAACAACGGTTGCAGCCCTTTCTCCCAACCATCAATTGTATGTTGGTTTCCTGGCTTTTGTGCAGTCTTTTTGCAACTCTAGGAGGTTGAAATGCTGCTTTGCTAAAGCTTAGTGACTGGCAGTCGGCGGCCCAAGCTCAAATATGCTTTTTGGATGGAGGGTTTGGTTGTGTTTTTGCCCTATTTCTTTTGCTTTCAAATGTGTACCCCCAAAGTGTAATTCGGCCCTTAGGTTGAAAGTGGATCTGTATCCCAAAGGGGTACAGGGGCTCCTCTCTGTGCCCAGGGCTGGAGCAGGAGCAGGGACCAGCTTGCAACACTGAGGGCATGGTCCCGCTCCTACACATGAGTACTTTACGCTTGAGTAACACATGCATAAGGCTGAAGATTCCAGGATGCCTAGTAAGACATGGATTCAGCAATGAGAGGCTGGCTGTCAGAAAGGACAGTCCTGCAAAAGGAGGAACTAATCCTGAAAGAGCCCCTTTGTTGCAGAAGAACCGGTCCCTGAGCCTGCAGGGCTGTTGCAAGACAAATACAGGGAGGGGACAAGGTTGTATGCTGCCTTGAGGTCTTTTGCAGGAAAGGTGCCATCTACCAGTCCTGTCAGTGTGACTCCAAGCATTGCTGCAGCGTATGATGTGATATAACTAAAACAATAACAGATCATATCAAAGCGATAGAAATTCAGCAAGAAGGATGCACCTAGAGCACCGAGTCTGTGGAGTGACGACGCAAGCAAGCAGGAGCGTTTGTGGCCCTAGGCACGTGCCAAGAAGGAGCGTCTGGAAAACGTGGTGTTAAGCAGTTCCGTTAAACTGGCAGCAGTGGCTGGGAGGAAGCCAGAAGCCTTGACCTCGAGCCCATGGGAGTGGGGCATGCAGGAGAAGTGAATTGAATGGTCCATTAAAGTGGTCCAAATGCTGCGGCTTTTCCTCTTTGACCAAATGTAGAAGGCTGGTGCCACACGAGCCCTGACACTCCCAGGCCGCTGTATTTAGGGACCGGTTTGTGCCTTTTGTCACAGCAGCCCAGGTTTGCCATCGGGTGGGATGAACAAGGAGTGGTACCCGATCCCGGCTTTCTGAAGGATGTGACTCGTCTGGTCAATGCGCGTGTTTACGCAATGTCCCTCTGTCATGTTCATGCTGGGTTCCAAGTGGTTTTTTTTCAAGTGGCACCTGTGGCGGCAGCTGCTGGCGTTCGTCTCTGCCAATTGTCCCCTGGTTTGGCATGTGAGGCTTTGGGGGACGTGGCCCAAATAAGCCATCTCGTTATGCTCTAGCCTAGCATTCTTCTACTTGGACTCCTTCCTTTGAATTCCAGCCTTGAGGGAATTGCTATTCAAACAGCTCCGGTTTTTCTCTCCCTTTCTTTTCCCTCATGAGCTTTATCGGTTTCTATTTAAAGCATCTCTCCGTGTGGGTGTTCTAAACTGAAGAATGCTACTCCTTTCCAAAGAATTTGAATTGAACTGTGATGTAGTCTAAATAAACTCAAATTAATGAGATCATTTTTCTGTGTGGGGGATGTCACCACAGCATTGCAAAAAAGTTGATTCTTACCTCAGTAGAACATGATTACTAAAATGCAACCTGAAGGGGAACAAAGTACCTGTAAGCTGTTCTAACCGATAGGCCTCGTGGCTAGCTTTCCTCAAATCCACAGGGTGGATTTCCACTGGAAGGGAAGGAGCCCTGTACATGCTCAGAGGCACTCTTTTGCCACTTTGGAAGCTCCTCATCAGAGCCCTGGCACTGTAAACCTGGCTCAGGGGCCAGTCTGCACAACTTTGAGAGGTGCAGGGGCTCATTTCTACTCCCCTGATTGTACCAGAGTGACTCTAGAGCACTGAAAAGGTCAACTTTCATTTGTTTTCCAGCTGTTTTAAAACCTTTGGTGCTCTGTAGTAGTTACAGAGCAGTAAAAGTAGTCCCTTTGGGGTGGGACAGTGGAGACTACACTGGGGGGCAGCCGGACCCACATGTGGCCTGTGGGTCTCACACTGCCCACTAATCTTATTTCTCCAAATGTAAGTTTCAGTTAAGCTAAAGAGGGACAGAGGTGAAGGCTGCAGGATCTCCAGTTATAGCAAGCCCAGGACTCTCTCTCACAATTTGCCTTCAGGCCCCAACCTTTGCCCTACCCCAGCCTTAATTCAGTCCATTTAGCTGTCCAAACTTCCTGTTCCTGTAAAAACATCCTTGTAAACAAGTCCATGGGGAATGCCTTCCTAAGAAACATGCAGCTTGCATTTCTGAGTTTGATTGTGGAGAACAGGAGAAGTGCATGAAATCAGAAATTCAGTAGTGGTTGCATTTATCCTGTTCATGCCATCCTGATCTGCAGGCACGGTAGTATATGGTGAGCCCATCACAGCAAGTCTGGGCACGGATGGATCACACTACTGGAGTAAAAACTGGGCCAAAGCAGCGGCTTTTGTCACCTCTCCACCACTGAGCCCTGACCCCACCACCCCGGACTTTCTCAATTCTCTGCTCTCTTGGTGAGTAGGATGAGGACCTCCTTGAACAGGTACAGTCTGCACCTCTGTGTCGAAATTCAGAATTCTGTGACTCGTACAAATGGTTAGGGCTGAATCCAAACAAGACGTACGTGTTCCGCTACTTCCTCTTTGGCAGTAGTTGAGGAGAAGCTGAGAAATGGGTTGAAAATATTTGCCTGTTCAGAGTGAGGGCAGGAAGTAGAGCTCACATTCTGATCTACTCCCAGGGTTGTTATGGTGCTGGATCTCATGGCTGGGTTCGGCACCATGGTTTCACCGCACTGGCCACATTGTTGGGGATGGAAGGGGCTGTTCTTGGCATGTGTTCCCAGCTCATGCCAATCTGAGAAGGAGGGAGAGAGGGCCTGGGAATGTGGGGCTGGAGCCTCTGAGATGAGAAAAGCAGAGGTAGTTTTTGCAAGACCCCCCCCCCCCCACAAGGGCTTAGGCAGGCTCGGAGGAGCACCAGGATGTACAGCTGTCAGGTACGGGGAGTTCTCAGAGTCAGGTGGAGCTGGTACGACTCTTGACCCCATGAGCTGGCATTGGGAGAGAGGGGCTAGCCAACTAGAGGGTCGGCATGCAGAGAAAGGGAGTGCTTGCCTCCTAAAGGCACACTCAAAAGGAAGGTTTCTGGACGTTAGTTGGGTTCAGCAAACCACACTGTGTGCTCAGAGTTACATCCTGTGACGAACGAAGTTATTGAGTATACGTTGGTGAATCACGCGCTTTTGCAAAGGGGCAGTCTGTTGCCTTGAATGTGCAAAGGAAGGAAAACGCAGCTCAGACACACACAGCTACTGTGCAGTGCGGGCCCATGTGCATCACTCATGCCTTCCAAGAGAAATTCTGCGCCCAGGCATGGCTTTTCTTGGGCCTTGAGTGGCTGAAGTGGGTATAGCGATGCAGGAATGTTGCTCTGAGAAGAGCATTCATTGTTTTCTGTATCCAAGCCAATACCTTGTTCCACTCTTGCTGTGGCCTCCATTCGGGAGCGGGAATGTTCCAGGGTTAACTAATTGTCTGCCCGAACACATTACACAGTTGCCATCTCCACCCTCTGGCGCACTCAGCAGACCTCTGGCTCTTAACGTCGAATCCCCACACGCCGATTGCTCACTCATAGGCTCTGGAAAGCATCCCCTGCCCCCGCCAAGCTTTCTTGGTCTTACTTCTTAGAACATCTAGCACAATTCGATGTTAAATCAGATGCATGAAGATACATAAAGTCAGACAAGACCAGTGCAGTTTTAGCCTGTGGGTTAGTCCTTGGTAAATTGGTAAATTTCCTGGGCATTCTTCATACCAGTGTAGGATGTTACGGTCTATGAAGAGGGACCGCCAGGCCAGTATGGCTGATCAGGATGACCAGGATGGGGTTTTCAGACCAGAGTTTTCCGCACCCTGCCTGGGGTCCCTCTGCCATTCACCTGGGGCCCCCTCCCATTGGCGTACAATTCTAGTCCATATGGTTCTGAGTAAAGGGCTGATTTAAAGGAAATGTGTGATGGAGCAGGGCTTGCCTCGTGCAGCCAAGGGCAGTGTGTATGTTGGCGTGTGTATGTCTGTATCTGTGGAGCACTCATGATGGCCGTGGGTCATGGAGTATCTCTTGCATTTTGGTTTTAGTGGTGATCTCCAGGTTACCGGCAGTGGCCACTGTACCTTCAACACTGCCCAGAAAGCTGTTGGGAAGGACAATTTTACCATGATTCCTGAAGGAACCAATGGAACCGAGGAAAGGATGTCCATCATCTGGGATAAAGCTGTGGTGCGTTGCCTTGGGGAAAGGGCTGCTGGCCATGCTGATGTGACATGATGACGTTGGCTAGCCTGGTGCTCTTCAAATGCTTTGGTCTCCAAGTCCCATTATTCTTTACTATTCTTTGTGCTGGTTGGGTGGGCGGTCTGATGGGAGTTCTGCTTCAACACATTTAGACGGTTCCAGGTTCGGCTCCCCTGGACCTGCTGATCACTGCTGTCGTAATGAGGGACACCCATTTGGACAGTAACATGGATGCACAATGTCTGGAGGTTTTATTTTGGGAGTATTTGAATCAGCCAGGGACTCATTTGGGGATTTCACTTACTTGACTTGGCATCAGCCACACCTGTAAGCTGCTGTGGGCATCCATCCAGTTATCTCATGATTTCCTGCACTTCACTATGGTGGGGAATTGGTTTATTTATTTATTTACCCTTGGGAGAATACTGGGTTTAGAGCAGACTGACTTCTCACCCAAGAATGCCCAGTGGTTTTTCTTAGTGGTGTGTTCAGGGGGAAATAATGTCTTGAGCTTCTAGGAAAACTGCTTCCTTGGTTCAAATGCACAGGTACCTAGCTAGAAATTAAGGGCAAAGCATGGAAGTGGGGAATCATTGCAGAACTTTTGCTTCCAATTTTAAATCAGCCATAGCTCCCCCTTTGTATCCATGCTTGGGCAACTGTGGTTTGTGAGAACAAGCCAGGATAAAATTCAAGCTTTGGGTCCTGGCTTGTTCTGAAACTGTATTTTAAACAAACCACTGTTTCCCTAGTCTGAATGTAACAAGGACCTGAGGTTTCTTCAAAATCAGAGGTAGATGCTTCAGATTTCAAGGCTGTGACAGTTATGGGCCAGAATGTGAGAGATGAGGCTTGCTAGGTCTCGTTCACATAGCAGGAAAATACATTTCCCCATTACTTGGGCCTTTATTGCTTTTATAAGCAGCAACGAGTGAAGATGTTCCAGTGATAACATATTTATCATGATCTGATCTCAAGACCCCTTGACACGAATCTGAGAACTCAGCCAAGAGTCCGTGCAGTCCACTTCTTGGAACATGATACTGCATAGTTTAGCACCATTTAAACATAGAGTTACCTGCTTTTGCCTTAAGGATCTAGGCAGCTCTGTATGTGGGTTCTGTGCTTCTAATGGGGCCACTGTTCCCTTTTTGTTTGGATTAGGTGACTGGCAAGATGGATGAAAACCAGTTTGTAGCTGTGACGAGCACCACCGCAGCCAAGATCTTCAACCTGTATCCACGGAAGGGGCGCATCGCAGTGGGCTCTGATGCTGACCTTGTTATTTGGGATCCGGACTGTGTCAAGACCATCTCAGCCAAGACTCATAACATAGTAAGTGACTTTTGCAGATGCCCTCTTCTTTTAAGCACAAACCTCCTCTTGCAATGGAAGATTGGGGTGGGGAGGGACACCCGAGTTGTGTGAGCTGTTAACAGAGAAGAGACTTCTCTGAATGTGGTGGATTCCTTTTCTTTAAAGGTTCTTAAGCAGAGGTTTGATGGCCTGCAGGTCGGGGATAGGTCTGTAATAGTAGATTTCTTGCATTGGCAGGGAACTGGGCCACACAACCATGAATGAAACAAAGCAACACAACAAGTCTGAAAGGGCCTCCTGGGCCATCTAGTCTGATCTCTGGCTTCAGCCAGCTCTGGTCATGTAATTCCCAACGTGTGTTTGTCTAATCTTTCCTTGAGCACCCTCACTAATGGGGCCTCAACCGCCTCTCTTGGAAACCCATTCCATCTCTGAGAAGTTCTAACCATCAGGAGGTACTTCCTGACATCCAAACTGAAACTCGGTTCCTTGAGCTTTGCTCCATTCAAATGTGTCCTGCCCTCCACTGCAGGGGAGAACAGGACATGACCCTCCACTGTGTGATACCCCTTCATATGCTTGTAAGTCACTGTAGGATCCCCTAAGGATAGAGGTGCTTGCTTTCTGTTCTCTCCCATAGCTGAAGCTCTCCGAGCCATTCAGAGCCATTCATAAAAATTGCAAAGCACAATTGCAGATGATAAAATGCAACAAAAATGCAATATACAAAACTCAAAGTGACCGAAACAGCTGAAAATCATTGCAACAAAACACTAGCTGTATTACAAGGCAGTTGACAAACTGCCCTCAAACAGCCTGCCATTAAAGGACCAGGAGCTGACAGCCTCCTCAGCGCTGCCCAAGGGGACAAGGACAGTGCCAGGCAGGCCTCAGTGGGGAGATCATCCCGTAAGTGGGAAGGACACCTCTGGCAGGGCCCTCCCCATTTCCGCTGCCCACTCTGCCCCATGGAACAGTGGAAAGCCAACAAGAGGCCACATTGGCACTTCCTGGTTTTCATTCCCCGTCAGGGTTATGGCCCTTGACGTAGGCATGGAAGTACTCTGTGGAGGCAGCTGCCACGGGGAGGGCCCCCGAGAGCCCAGGACCACGTGGGAGGCCCCTGGAGTTTCTGAGCAGGTGTGCTTCAGCTGCTGGAAAACAGCAAGTTCCACATTAGACAAGATCAGAGAATGAACTGAAAATAAAACTGCTGTCTTTATGCATATTCACATTGCTATCCTTCCTGCGATATACTCTGTGCAGTTCTGAGAACTGCATATAAAAGGGATTTGGAAAAAGTGTAGAAAAGAGTAAGCAAAATGATCAAGAGCCTGGAGCAACTCTCAAAAAAAGACAAGTAAGGGACCCACAGTGGAGTTATAGAAAATTATACATTGTTTAGTTTTAGTGGAAAGCAGGTTTTTATCTTTCGCTACTATTACATTAGAAGCCGGGTCATCTCATGAAGTGGAATGGTATTTTTGCTGCCATGTCAGGCTGATAAAATAATATTTTATTATTATTTATTCCATTGCTGTACCACTCAGTGGCCAAAGCTCTGTGGATGGTTTACAGCAATCCATAGAAGACAATCCAGTACAAAGACAATTTCATAAAATCAGAAAAACCCAAGAAGTTTAAAACAACTCAAACAAACAATAACAAATAGTGACTCTAGTGATTGGTTGAGTGATTTAATTTGAAGTTAAAAGAAAAGACTTCTTCACACACAACTTAAATGAAACTGGAATTTGCTACCACGAGAGGCAGCGATGGCCAGCACCTTGGGTGGATTTAGAAGAGGAGCAGACGAATGTATGCAGGGCAGTGATGACGGTTGCATCCCATGTGGGGGGGCCTCTGCAGAAGGACAGTGGTGCTGCATTTGTGTTCTGCTTGTCAGCTTGTCACAAGCACATGGTTTGCAACGGTGGAATCAAATTACAGGACTAGGAGGGCCTGACCTGGCGTTGCCTGGCTCTTGTTTTGTTCTTTCCTCTCTTGGACTCTGTGATCGCCACTTGTGTAAGTAAAAGAGAAATACAAAAAGGCCTTTTTTAGTTAAGTGAGCATGTCTGCTTAAAAGTTTAGGAAGACATTCCAAGCTCCTGCTTTCAAAGTCTCCGTGGTTTAGTTGATAGCCTAAAAGGAATGCTTCCAGTCTTTGGATGGAAGTCGATGTGCTTTCTGAAATAAAATTTAAAATAATACGTTCTTGAACCAGGAGATGGCCCCCTTTAGAGTATATCAGGAAAGAGTTTAGTATTTATTAATTTATTATTTATTACGTACATTTATACCCCATCCTATTGCTTCAAGTGCTCAGCATGGCTTGCAAGAAATAAAAAATACAATAAATATAAAACTACTATATAAAACTTTAATTATTGAAACAATATAAAACACATCACTATAGAAAATGCAACTGAGAAAAAAGTGGGGGGGGATCCTAAAACGTCTAAAAGCATTAATTGTTAAAATAAGTGGGTGCAGAGTTCCACCTACTCTGCCTCTGTGGGAACGCTGTTCAGTCTCTGATTCTTCACATTTTTGCATCAGGAGCCATTAGATCATTCATTTCCCTCCAGTGGAGAGGTCTTCCTGAATTAGGGGAAGAGGGCAGGGCTAGAACCATGAATCATGCAGAGATGCGCTGGAGAGCCTCTTTGTAGAAGCTTTGGGTTTTCAAATACTTCTCAGTTTTGGATGTTCAAAAGCTGGGCTGCGTAACATGTGACCCTCCAAATATTGTTTGAGTACACCTCCTATCAGTTCTCGCTCACATAGCCAATGGGAACCGCAGTCCAGAAAATACGCAGGGGGCAACAAAATTGTTTTCACTTTTAAAGTGTTGCAGGGAGCCAGGAGGAATTGAGAGCAGGTTGCTACCTCGAAAGCCTGCAGAAATGGATGTGGACTGGAAGGGACCCCTGCTTTTGCTTTTCTTAAACTTACAGTAACCTACTTAATACATGGTTTAAAATTCTGTATTATAAATTTTAATGATATTTTAAAATATATTGTATCTTTTATTTGATTAAAAAATATGTTGTGAACTGGCTAGAGAGCTTCAGTTATTGGGTAGTATAGAAATCAGATCAAATAAAACAATAAAATGCATGGACAGAGGGGGCGTTTGGTAAGGGACCTGAGCCTGGCCCAGTTAACAGATCACTTTCTTGACATGCAGGTGATTCTATTTGTTTTATTTATGTTAGTTTATTTTTACTGCCTCATAATAACAGCAACAACATACTTCCTCCAAAGCTGTTTAGGGCTCTCTGGGTGTTGTACAGTCCAACCTCGGTTCAGTCCCTGGGATCTCCGTCCGACAGGATCAGGCGCCTTGCGATACCTCCATCATTCCTCTCTCAGATCCTGGGATAAGGCAGATTCTTCACCTAAATTGGGATAGACAGCTCAGTGCCTTTCAGCCATTTGGTGCTATAAACCCATCATCCCCAGCCAGCGTGGCCGAGTTCAGGGCTGAGAGGGTTTATAGCAAAGCATCTGCAGGAGACTTTGGTGCATACCTTTGATCTAAATCATCTAACAGCTCCCCCAACCCTCAGTTGGAAAAACGTCAGAGGGAACCAGGGCTGCCGCTTCCAACAAATTCACAGCCTTCTGTGCCTGTTTGTAAGGGGGGGAAAATTCCATCAAGCGCACCAGTTGTGAATCTCCCACATCACAGCTGTTCTTCCCCTGCAGAGTCCGGGGCAGAGCGCTGGCAGAGAAGCTGGGATGCAAGTGGGAGGCAAGGGAATGTTGGAACTGACCTTTAGGCGATGTTGCACGGACAATTCCTATTCTGAAAGAGAGCAGAGCAAACTTGTGTGGGCTTATTTACATCTCTTCTAGCTACTGGCGCAAAGCCATGCGATCCCTCCCTCCCTTTTTTCATGGTAGGACCTCTTTGTGTGTGTGTCCTTCATGAATGCTCTTTCTCATTTTGGGCTAAAAGGAGGCAGTTCTTCCTCCTCCTTTTTTTCTTTGCAAAGATCTCCAAAGCTGCTTTGGCTGGAAGCTTGTAAAAAGCTCAGTAAAGCTTCTTTCCTTGTTAGGGTTTCCTTAAATGCTGTTTGATACTGATGGGTGATTAATCTGTCATGGGAGAACTCTGAGAAATGAAAGCAGGCGCAGGGTGGAAGCGGGTTGGCAGCAGGCTGTTGGGTGAAAAAAGAATCGTAGTGAAGATAGGCTGTGATGTTCTTCAAACCGGATTCCCGCAATTCCCTGGAAGTTTATCAGGACTGCCTGGCCTCCTTACACCCTCAGAAGACCAGGAACTGGCAGGCCACCTTCTTGGAAAGCATGGGTACCTGCCACTTTCCGTCTTTCTTGGCTGCGTGCAGTTGAAGGAAGTGTTCATGTGTTTGTAGGTCGTTCAGCCAGGTAGTTCAAGGGGATGATGCAGCTCAGGTAGAAACTCTGGGCTGCAGCCTACTCCTTTCCGGAAGACACGCCACTCTTGCTTGTGCCTCTTCTTGGAATTCCTCTGGGGATGGCTTAGGAATTCCCTCCAAAGGCATGCCAGCAATCAGAGAGAGCTGTGGCAATTGCCCAAGAAGGCATGCCAACCTCCTTTTTCTCGGTGGTGAGAGACTCCCTGCCCATCCTGCAGGCGCCAGATGAAATGCGCCGTGTCCCAGTGAGAGTCTTATTCCATCTGGCTGCATGGGGGGGCCCATACTGCCCTGCATTTCTCCTATTGGGGTGAGAGACCGGTGTCCGCACCCCGTTCTCGAGCAGGACCATGGCATTCGTTGCAGCGGTGCAGAAGAGCCAAGAGGGAGAGGCTGGGAAGGCCCGTGTGATGGGCCCAGGCGGCTTACGAGGGCCGCGGGTTGCCCACCCTTGATTTAGCTAGGGAGGGAGTGGAAACCCTTATCAAATCTTCAGGTGACAAAAACTGGAAGGAACAGTGAAGGCCACAGATTTCAGAATGTGGAACAACATTCAGAATGGCTGTAGTGGAACGGAAAGCACGGGGAAGGAGCAGAAACCCAACCTCTACACATGTACCAACTCAGGATGGCTTGGCATGTGAAAAGGATCGCAGGATTGTAGTTAGTCAGAAACTGCAGATGAGCAACGTCAAAGAGCAGCGATGTATCCACATCTTGAGAAGTAGTAGTTCCCCTTTCCTCTACTCAGTTCCACCTGGAGTACTGTGCCCAGCTCTGAAAAAATCTTACAGACAATTAAAACAACTAAACAAACGGGCTGGTAATATGAAATACCTACGGATGCTCTTTAAAGGAACGAGCAAGTTCTGAAAAAGTCTTTATCTGGTACAGAGAAGGCAACAGCGTTGGTGAGGAGCTGATCTGTGGGTGGAATTCCAAAGACGGGGTCTTTTTGGTCGTGGGACTGTGTTACTGCAGAAATTCTGGCTTGGCCCTGATTCATAGTGGCCGTAACTCTCCTTTTCCTCCTCTAGTCAGTGGAGTACAATGTCTTCGAGGGCATGGAATGCCGTGGGTCACCGCTGGTGGTCATCAGCCAAGGGAAGATAGTGCTGGAAGATGGTAACCTGCATGCAACCGAGGGCTCTGGCCGATACATTGCCAGGAAACCCTTCCCGGACTTCGTGTACAAACGCATCAAGGCAAGGAGCCGGGTGAGTACAGGAAGCTGAACAATACGGGGGTATGGCGAATCAGAGAACTTAACCTTCCAGGGTATGGGGTAGCCTTGTTGATCCTGTGCAGAAGCCTCCATTAAGAATCTTGCGGCACCTTAAAGGTGCCAGATCTCTTGTGGCAGAAGATTTCATGGAGTAGATCCCTGCCCCGCACCCATCAGATAGGTGAAAACGGGTATGTGAAACCCAGTAATTAACTTTATTTAAACACAATTATGCAGTAACATCCTCTGCCACTAGGGGAAGACTTTCTAACCAGCATGTGGCTTTGTGGTGAAACCCAGGCTAGATTAGATTAGTGGGGCCAGGGGTGGCGTTCTATGCCTGTCCTTTCCCTCCTGTTGTGGGTCTGGCCCCCTTGATGACGACGACGACGACAGTAGTTTGGAGGAACTTGGCCTTTTGGGACTGATTCCTATATATTTGTTCACTGCTTGATGGGTGAAATAGTGCTTTGGAGCGTGGGCAGCTATTCCTTTCTGCTTGTTTGCTCAGAGAGGATCAGCAGCAACAGCAGGAAATACCTGCAAAGCAGCAAGAATGGGGGCTGCAGCGGGCGCCAGCTGCCACAGGGGCCTTGGGACGTGCCCAACGCTCCCGACTCTTGATGCCGGCCTGGGTTGACAAGCACATGTGCCTCCCAGTCTGGTAAAGCTTGGGTAAAATTGTTAGGCTAGCTTTTGAGAGTTGCTCCTTTAGCAAAGGAGCCTGAACCAGCTGTGAAAGCAATTACACACAGGCCGCAGCACAAGAACAGGGTTTGGCTTTTGTCTTCTGGAGTCAAATCCAGTTGTAAATTAACCTAGACGCACTGAATTCAGTGGTGTTTTGACATTGCCCCTTGGTGTGACTGTAGCTCTTGGCTAGTTAGGAAGAGAAACAACCTCCCAAGCCAAAATGGATCCGTTCCAAACAGTGCCCTCTGCTGGATAAAATCCTATTTTAACTTACAAAAGCAGCAATGAGAAAGGCTGGGCGATTTTTCTACATTTTGGGAGGACTGCCTTCCCGGCAATGCATGTGAGATTGCTTCACATTGCAGATGGGACTGATGCATTGTCAGGATGAAACATCAGGGCTGTGATCCAAAACAACATGTACTAGAGAGTAAATCCCATAAATGCAATGGGAGCTACTTCTGAGTACGTGTCTGTAAACAGGTCGGCAGCCATCCTTGGCTTCGTTCCAAAAGCCCTGTGCTTACAAGTTGTTCAGACTGCAGCCCATGAGGAGGGGAAGAAGAGGGAAGAAGAAGAGCGAGAAATGTGGGTGGCCCTACTCCCGTTTGCTCAGAACTTGCACCTCTGTGGCCCCGCACAGAGCCAGCATGTGGTGCCCAACAGAGGATCCTCCAAGTCTTTGTGGCTCTCAGTGCACAGAAGTGCTGGCCCAAATCTGGTGCACTGGGTTCTCGCAGAGATCCTGTCCCACTTTTGTACGCATTAGGTCACAAAGAGAGCAATATCCCACAGCGCTCTGGAAAGCATGTATTCAGGTCTCGCACAGTGGTCCCTACCTGGTTGCAAGCTCTCTCTGCTTTTTTTTCTCCCCAGCTGGCTGAGCTGAGGGGGGTTCCTCGTGGCCTGTACGACGGCCCGGTTTGCGAAGTGTCGGTGACTCCAAAAACAGTCACACCAGCATCCTCAGCCAAGACGTCTCCTGCGAAGCAGCAGGCCCCGCCTGTTAGAAACCTGCACCAGTCTGGATTTAGCTTGTCTGGTACATAAACGGTTACAGTGACATCTTCTTTTTTACTGGTCTTGGGCTTGCGATCTCCTTATAGGCATTAGGCAGGGTGGGACAAGTCTTTGAATGCATTTCCTGTTCCAGGAAGTGGGTTCAAGAGTGGGACTTGGTCCGACGGCCCACGTTCAGCGTGGGAGTTTTCCTCGGAGCACTGTTCTGTCCCTCGGTGCTGCACCCCTGCTTTGCTCCAAGGCCGATGAGAAAAAGGAGGAGGCCTTAGGCCGTGACCTCCTGCATTTCATGTGGATCTCTCTCCATCCCTACAGATGGGAATTCGGGTGATTTTATCAGCAGACCAAATGCCTGCAATTCGGAGAAGTATCCTAGATACTGACGCCATCCGGCTGTATGTTACAGGATATGTATCTAGGCTGTGGTGGGAGAGTTCCTGCTTTACAGTGAGGGTAGTGATCCTAACCTTCTGCCTAAGAGAAGATAATGTTGACCTGCCAGAGAGGGTGACTTCTGCAGTCACCAGGTGATGCTTATCTGCGTGGACCTTTGCCTCCTGAAGATAATGTTTTACATTTCATATCACCCCAGCCAAAATAAAAATGGTGTGTAAGGCAGCCAACAATAAAATCCAGCTTAAAAAACCAAATCTGAATGAAAAGACAAATTAATTAAAAAACATTAAAACCACAGCCATAAAAGAAATAGCACCCAGCCGGTTAAAAACCTTTCAGCAATAGAGCAGCTTCCATGCCTGAATAAATTGGTTTCTGACTGCCAGGGAAAGGAGAACATCAGAAAGGCCATCGTTCCTCCCTCCCTTGCAGGAAGGAGCAGCCACTGGGGAGACCTGGTTGTGTTCCCACAACAGTTCTTGTGCTGGAGATACCAGTTGCTGCCAGTCCAGGTTTTTGCAGCTTATGGATCAAGAAGCTCTGAACGGTGGACTCGTATATGCGCACAAGCATTCTCCTTCTCAATCCTGATGTTTCTCAAATTAATTCTTCTCCATTTTTGAAGTCCTGTTAGCTGAACAATTTAATCCACTTCCAATTAACAAATTCCAGGAGCAAAACACAAGAAGGAAGCCCCCTGATAAAACTAGAGTTGTAGTGTCACATTTCCAAAATGATCAGGTAGATGAAAGGAGACATAATGTCTTTACATCCCTCTGAACAGAAAGGACAGAATAGGTGAAACTGACCTCACACAGAGCTTCGGGGCTACTGGTGAAAAGGCCCTGCTACTTGTGAATGGAAAATGGAAGGACCATGGAGCTGATAAAGAGTTTGTGATATCTGGGGAGAGGAGGAGGCTCTGTGGATGAAGGTTCCCATGTGCACCTGAGAAGCAGGGCTATGGCTCCTTGGTAGAGCTTTACATGCAGACAGTTCCAGGTCATCTCCTGGCATCTCCAGGTAGGGTGGGGAGAGACGCCTGTCTGAACCTTCTGAGAGCTTTTCCTTGCCAGCCCAGATGGTGCTGAGCTTGATGGAACAGGGAGCATCCTCCCCTGCTTTTGTGATCATGGCTTTCTACTTGTGCATTCAAAAGCTCCAGCAAATGTTCAGGCAGGTTTGACATCCTCAGGAATCCTGGGAACAGGCGCTCACAGGGTTGGGTGCAATTTAAATCTGATCACCCACTCTCAAATTCCCAGAAGGAAGTAATCACACTTCCAGAGGTCCTGGCATTCTGTAGTATTTCACGCAGAACCCAGGTGTCTCTCCTGAGGCTCTGCTGGTTGCAGATGTGCGGATGCTTTCTGAAAACTAGCATGGTGCACTTTTTCCTACTGCTTTATTTTTTCATAGCAGGTCAGTGTAGATATAATCGGTTAACTGAAGCAATTAAGAGGAATTTAATCCTGTAGGAGCCTCGTTTCATTATGTAAAGAGACCCTCAGGATGTACCAGATTTCAAGCTCTGCATGATAGAAACCATATGGAGCCTCTTAAATGAATGATGCAGTTAAATGAATAATTCTATGTACATGCTCAGTTTTTCACCCTATTCATGTTTCTCTCCCCCCCTTCTGACCCTCACCCCCCAATCTCTTTAGGTGCACAGATTGATGATAATATTCCACGCCGTACCACGCAGCGCATAGTGGCGCCCCCTGGAGGCCGTGCCAATATCACCAGCTTGGGTTAAAGAACCGCAAGGGAGAAAACATGGCCGCTTAGCGGATCATGGAAGAGGGTGGGGCCCTTGAAGACCCTTTGTTGATTCTTTTAGAGCCTGTGATAGTTACTGTGGGCAACCGGTGGGCAAGGCCAAATCGAGGTCTCCCCAGCCCCTTCTTTGTCAATCTCCCCTCCCCCACGTTTTCACGGAACCGCTTCACCTTCCCATTCTGACACATTTGGGAACCACCCCTCTGTTTTTGACAAGTGCAAGATGCGAGAAAGGCAAACTTTGAAGAGTAGAGCGTGGGCTTCTGTTGGCATTAACATCCTTTTCTCCCCCCTTTCTTTCTTTCTTTCTTTCTTTCTTTCTTTCTTTCTTTCTTTCTTCTCGGAAGGATAAAGTGAATTTCTTGGGAGCTGCCTGTTCTGTTTAACTTCTTTTTTAAAAGATAAACAAATGAAGGCTTAGGTTTAACTATCAAAAGAAGGAAGAAAGGGTCTAAACTGGATTCTTGCAAACTGGATTTGCAGCCGTGCGACTCAGAACATGGGAACAACAATCCCGACCAAATTTTGCCCTCCTTTCCAGTCGAGCGGAAAGTAGAGATTGCGCTGCTAAGGTTTCAGTCCAAGGGCAGTGGGAAGCTAGGGAGGATGTCTTTAAATACTTCTAGCCCTTTCTGGAATTGTTTTCCTTTTTTGTGTTCGTTGTTCACATACTCGTGTGTGCACTTACTCCTGCATGTTGTCTTGCGTTTTGTTTTGAGATGCCTTATTTTGGAACAGAGACCATCCTTCATCTTTCCTACCTGCATGAATTCTGGGCTCTCCATGGCTGCAGCTCCTTGTGGCCATGCGGTCACAGAATCTGCAGGTTTTCAGTATTACTAGAGATCGCTTTTCAGGGTGAGTCCGAATCAACCATGGTCTTCTGGTTGTACTTCTCATTTGAACTGTTTGCTTTGTGTCAGCCCGAGAATGGCTCTCAAGAGAACCTTCCGAACGACCACTCCTGGTTTGATGGGTCGAGACCTCAAATCAGGAGATCTAGCAGGGAGTTTGCTGCCAAATGACACCCCTTCTTCATTGACATTTGAGTTTCTCCTGCCTTCTGTGGAGCTTGGGCCAAAAAGACATATTTCCCAACCATGCAGTGCTCAGGTCAGTCCTGCCACGGCTGCAGACTGAAGGGGCACACCCAGAGGCGCGGCAGAGCCTGGATTCCACCGTCCTCTCCTGCACAGGTGCTGTGCCAAGATCTTAGGGGCAGTAAGAGGGGCTCTCCTTCCTTTCCAGCCCCGCCTTTCCAAGTCAAGGAAGGCAGCCTCGGAGATCAAGGAGAAGAAAGCCCCCCTGGAGATAGAGACACGCTGCATTGCCATGGCCTGCGTGCCTGGCCCACCGTGCATGTAAGGGGCCGTGGCAGGAAAGGGAGCTCTGTTACGCCAGGTGGCCACCTCCGTGGGGCTTGTGGCAACGACACAGCTGGGTCCCCCTTGCCATTGCCACTTGAATCCCTTTCGCCAGCAGATGGCAGTGCACTTACCCAGCCGATGAGGTGTTGAGTCACAGCGTAATCCTTCACCTGTGTTTGCCCTCATGCAGAGGCACCTCACCTGGTGCCCTTGGTGTTCTCCAAATGGCCCTCCCGGTGCTCAGGAGCTACTCGCAGCCCCCAACAGGTGCAGTGACCTTGTCCTGCAAGGCAGGGCCGTCTCCTGCTTCTTTACCCCATGGAAACAGAACTCCATCTCTTTGTAGACCACAGAGATCTCTTCCCGAGCATCCAGGTGCAGGGCCTAACATGAGCAGCCCTGGTTTCAGGCCTGTGGATGTTGTATTACATGTTCACAACCGCATGCCCTCTTTGGCTTGGCCAGTCCCTTTCTGCAGTTGTTCTCTAGCTGATATTTTCCCCCTTACATCCAGACAGACATTTGCCAATTCTTTGGGAGAAAAAATGGGATCCGTTTAGGGTAGTGTGCTTACCTTGAAATCCGGTGTTTGACGAGGGACTTGTAAAGGGGGCGCTCAAAGCTTCGTCTCAGACTGGGGTGCTCTGCTGCAGCTTGCTTCTGACCACTTACTTTCCGTGGTGAAGAAAACGGTTCAAATATAAAGCAGCAGCTCTTTGGAAGGTTGGGTGGCAGGCCAGGAGCACAGAGAAAACCATTGCAGGAGCAGAGCACAGTAGGGACGGGAATCTTGAATGCCCCGATTTAAACACACTGCAATTTAGGGTGTGAAAAGGGTTTGGAGGAGGTTGCTAGAGCAAAGAGTGCTGGTTTTAGACTGCTGGTGGGCGATTCCATTTTTAATGCTTTGGTAGGTAAAAAAAAACTTCCTGTAAGTAGAAAGCTAGCAGGGAAAAGGGAGAGGGTGCCAAACATTCCTTCTGTATGTATGAGGTGTTTTACACTTGTGCTGTGTGTGTGTGCGTGCGTGCATGCATGCATGTATTAGCAAGCAAGTATCACAAATGGGATTTCCTTCCCAGCTGTTAGTCTGAAGCAGCTCCGGGCCATCTCTTTGCCACCCACGGGCCACCCAGGCTTAGTCCCCTGCTCAGATTGCCGCACTCCAATGGGCGCTTGGCAGGGAGGTGGTTCTGGACCAGCTCGGGGGCTTCTGTTTCCGGAACTGGACTGGCCCAGGGAAAAAGCCATTAATACCTGGCCACCGCACCTGTTGGCTCAGCCCTGGCATCATTCATCCTGCCTATCAGCTGTTAATGGAAAAGACGTCGATTCCCCTGTAAAGATGTGCCGGTGTCCCTGCGCCCCCTGGCAGCTTCGCAGAGAGCAGTAGATGGCCCATTTTATTTATTTTTTTTATAGACGTAGACATGTTGGAGCACCATAAGGGTATTGAGCCTGTTCCTACTTCCTTCACATTTAGCCTGCTGGTGGAGGCCATGCTGGATCTGGGCTTTGGGGTTGGATGGTTCCTGTATTCCAGGTGGTGGAATCCAGTGCTCTGCCAGAAATAGGTTGGGTCAGCTGGCAGCCAGATGCCAAAAGCTGCAGAGAGATCCTAGTCCGTTTTCTCTTGTATTTGCCCTTTCACTCTTCCGACTGTGATGCAGTTTATCATTCCAGACAGTTTCAGTTGGATTTTGGTTCTTTTATTTGCTTGAGATTGCACTTTTTATTAAGGAAAAAAGTATTTAGTAAGTGTAATATATATATTTGCAGCTATTTTTAAAATTTTATTTGTTTTTCCATTGGTGTTTTCATGATGACTTTAAGCAAGTTGTGTGTGGGGTTTTTAAGTGGGGGAGGGCAAATAATTAAAGAAAATGATTGTGTTTGTTTGAGTCCCATGAAACACACGCAGCTCTTTGCTATTCACTTCAGTCTTCCTTTTTTTCCCCCCATATCCGTTATTATTATCGTCGTCGTTTGAGTCATTTTGTTCTTTAGGGGAAAAAAAAGAGAGAAAAAGTTAAAAAAAAATGTTGCAGGTTATGTAAGCATGTTTTTTCCTGTGGGAGCTTGCTCACTTTGTGTGTCTATTTTAATGACTGTCATATGTAAATGCTTAAAAGAAATGACATTGAACATGGAAATAATTTACCGCAGTGACTTGATGCTCTAAAGGAAAAGGAAAGAAGAATTAAAAAACCATGTAGAATTTACTACTAGCTGGATTTTAACCCTTGGATTTGTGCTTGTGAACATGAGTGAAGGAGCTGTAAGTGCTAAGCTGATCATGTGTGTAGACAAAAGAAGTACCACTGTTTTGACCATTCCCTCGATGGTGAAAATAGTGGCATAAAACAAGTCTTGTGTTTTTCTTCCTTACAACCTCTGTGTTATATTACCATGGGAACTCCTAATAAAGACAAAATGTTGTTGTTTCAGTCTGTGTGTCCATAACCAGTGTTCCACGACTGCATGAAGTATGGGCAGCATTTCCAACTTGCTGCCGACTTGGAGTCCTCCAGAAGAAGTTGCTCTGTCACTGCCACAGTCCCTCTCCAGAATGCTTAGAGCCGGTGGGAGCTGCAGGCAACAGTCTCGGGGTGGGTGGGGGGGATACGTGTTCTCCAGCCTTGGGTTAGCTTGATGTGAACAAGGTGGAATGAACCACAGCAAACTGTAGCTCACCTGGGAGAAGAAGAGCAGAACTTCGATTTCTGTCAAAGAACCAGCTGATCAACTGGGTATCTCACAATCGTGTATTTTCAACATAAAACGAAATGGCTGTTCAAAACAAAACCTGACTAAATGTAGCAGCCCTGGATCTTCCATGATCAACATTATCCAAAAATAGGTCCAAACTTCTCTCACCAGTTCACAATTTGAAAACTACAGTATCTTCAGCTGCAAACAATACACATTCGATTTAAAAGAAATGACACAACACATCAAAAAATACCTGCTGAAATGGTTGTTACATGTGGTCAGCTTTTCTCTGATTACGGCAACCCTATAATGAATGCTCTCCAAATTTCCTGACTTTGCTTGTGTAAACTTGAGGCTGTGACTTCCACTATGGAACTGATCCCATCTCCTATCTGGTTTTCCCTTCTCCTGCCTTTGACTTCCCCTGGCATTATTGTCTTCTCCGGTGATTCAGCAATAGACTGATGTATAAACAACATCAGAATTTCAAGATCAGTTCAGTTTCCAACAAGCCAAAGTTGCTGAAATCATACCTAAGAGTAATCACAGTTCCGGGTCCACAAAACAAAGCAAGCCATGGTCCATCATGTGTAAAGCTTTCAGAATCATCCTCTTGGCAAGGATGGTGGGAGGAAGAAAGTGCACAAGTTTGCTTCTTGTCCATGAGGTACTAAACTACTTCAGGACAACCCTTCTAAGTAGGTTGAGCGAAACCTCCCACCGTACTATTTGGGTACAATGGGAGCTGCAGTCCAGGCATCTGGAGGGTTCTAGGTTGTGGGAGGCTGGCTTGAAGTGATGGGTGGGTTGGTTTGTAATCTTAATGAGTTCTGCGGTGAACCATGGCATCCTTCCCCAACTTGGATCCCGCAAGATGACTGCAACCCACTGTCCACAGCACAGTGTTGGAACAGTACTGAGATGGACCCACTTTGATTTCTGTTCATCTACATTTGCTTTATGCGGCATACAAAAGCGTCATATTTAGGCAGTATGTGTTACACAAAGAATGGCAATGTCAAGCTTAATAGAAATATAATCGGTTGCATTCTGTGCGCAGAAGCCAGCGGAGTGCTTCTAGGCCTGCGGGGGCCCCTGTTGAGAACACACGTGCTCACCACAAAATTTACAGCCCTTCCTGGACCAGGTGCCTGAATAGTTGCCTGCTCAAGACACTCTTAAATGAAATGGACTGCCGAGATCTATTTAAGTTGGGATTTAGGCCTGGTTTTGGAATGGAAATGACCTTGGTCGTTTTGCAGGAGGGTATTTCCTGAGAGATGAACAAGAGGAGCACAACACCATTCTCTTGGATCGTTCAGCAACTTACAGTTCTATTGACTATTGTATCTCCCTGCACAGTTGACATGATTTGGGAATCAGAAGAGCAGGGAGTCTGCATGGATAGGAGATCTAGAAGATTGTGCCCTGTCCCTCCGCAGTTAAGCCTTGGGATCCTGGATGACTCTGTTTAATCCTTCGTGCTGTTGGATCTTTCCATAAAACCACTAAGGGAAGTTATGTGGAGTTCTGGGCGAATGGGAAGGTCAGGGCATCCGTGGGGCTGGGGGGATAAATTTAGGGCCACAGGGGGAGGGACCGGAGCACGATCATCTCTAATTCCAGGAAAAGAAACAAGGGTTGCTTAATACAAACATTTCTTCCATCCTCTACCCTTACATTCATGTGCTAAGCCTTGCAATTTAGCTCTCCCAAGCTGCCGCAGAAGTTCCCTGCTGGTTCCTCAAGGGCCATACTTTGTCCCCACCCAGCCAGCAATCACTTTGTGGCTTTCAAATTTTGTGCTCTCCCTTCCTCACACCCCGCAGCATTCCAAAGGCTTGGAATATCTCTCCTGTGGGATCTGGGGGTTCCCATGGCAGTGGTACGGTGCATCCACCCTGGGCTTTAATTGTAGCTTTTAAGGAGCTATCCATGGTCCTGAAGCAACTGTAGGGCAGGGAACAGAACCATGGACAGCTCCTTTGCATTAAGTGCTCTAAACCAAATCGCCTTGCATTAAACTACAATACGTGAGTGGGAGAGTGCTGTATTTTTGGCTCCATCTTCTTGGTCTTTGACCCACTCTCTTCGCTTTTGGTCCCAATGCAGCTCTCAAGACTTCCAGTTCTGACTGCTGAATCTGGCCCACAGAGACAGAAAGAGGTGCAAGAACCCTGAGCTAGGAAGCAAGCACCATTGAGTGTGCAGTTGATTTTGAGTGAGTGTGTAAAGAGGAGTGCTGCATCAGTGCTATTATGCAATGATTGAGCCTTTTGTCATAGAATGGCTTGGCTGATCTCCACTGCCAGGTCCCACCGGGCTTCAACTTGCATCAGCCAAACAATGCTTCTTGGAGAAGAAGCCCATGGGCAGGATGGTTCTTCAACCAAAATTGCATTGAATATTGATGAATGTCAGGAGCCGAGGTGGAACTCCAGGAAGATCTTTTATTTTGGCTGACTGCTTGCCATTCTTCTTGAATGATGGGGCTGCTGGATGCGACTGATGAGCTTCAGCCCAGTGGAAACACTGAGATTGGCAGAAGGGACAAAGCAGGGCTTCAAAGAAGCCAATACATCACCAGTGACCCTATTTGAAAGTCAATGTAAGCACTGTAACACCGAGAATGGACGGGCCATTGTTCCTATGCAATGCAACTTTAGATTGGAAAGGAAAACCACATGACTTGCTGTTTATAGGAAGCATTATTTGAATATTTCCAACTAGCCATAACTCAGATTGACAGTGTGCATTTGGGGACTGTGTTTGGAAGGGAGCAGATTCTCTCAGCTATGGGCTATTAAGACAGATGAGAAGGGAAGTTTGTTTGTTTAAAGTAGTTTTAAACCCAACCTTCAGCCAAAACAGACTCTCAGAGCAGCTTATCAGCAGTCAGTAAGAGACAAGTCTGCCTGCAAGCTTACAATATCAGAACTAAAAAGAAAAAAAAAGACATACAAGGAAAAAGAGCTGAGGAGGGAATTAAAAAGGTGTATGGAGGGATGGCTGGTGCATGTTATGTGCAAGCTGACAGTTGAAAGTAGGAACGTGTGGCAATTAGTCGGGCAGGAAAGACATCAGGTTGTTCTAGGAGTTCTAATTGTTGTGGGTTACCCTGAGAGCATCAGTTACTGGGAAGTATAGAAATGAAAATAGCACTATTGATAGGAATTATAGTTTTTAGCTCAGATCTCCATTTACTTTGCATTTGATTTCATTGTTCTTTGACTAGACGCTGTTGGTTAATCCTGTTTAATCATTGGTGAAAGCCATACCTAAAGGGTTTGAATGCCTTTTTGGTACTTACACTGAGCTGTTAGTCTAGGATAGCCTAGACCAGAACACTTGGCTTATTCTAAGCTCTGTATTGATTTATTTATTTGTATACATCATTGTCAAAGCTGTCGGGATGGTTTAGAGCAATGCATAAAAGAAAACGATAAAATGCAATACAAATACTATAAAATCAAAAATGTTAAAGTGAATTTAATGTTAATTCAAAAAGAGCTCAAAAATACAGCAAAAAAGACCCTGCAGAGGAAAGAATTACTAGGATAATCCCCTCAGCCCCCAAGATCTTTCAAGGCCTTCGCATAAAGGGCTTTCTTGGCCAGGCACCGAGCAAACGGCAAGTTTGGCTTCACCGTGGGCTGCAGCAGGAAGCTTGTTCCAAAGGTGGGGGCCACCACACAGAAAGCCCGCCCCAGGGGCCACTCTCCAAGCCTTCTGTGAGGTTGGCACTTGGAGGACGTCCCCAGAGATTAAGCCTGCTGTCCATGGTTGGAAGAGGCACTCCAACAAGTACTGCCCAAGCTATGCACACAACAGATACCCCTGGAACTGCTGTGAACTGAAAGGAAAATGCAGAAAGGAGGAGCAGACAGACAGAAAGGGACGCGGAGGAGAATGCAAATAATTCAAAGCAAGGAGAAGAAGGCTTGCAAGGTGGATGTCACCTGCAAGCAATGGCATGGGAAGGAACAGCCTTCCTGCTAGTGTAAGGTTGCGAATGTGAGAAGCAAACCGTATTAATATTTACTCTGACTTTCTTTTTCTTGTCTTTTAAGAAAAGTGCAGAAGAGCATTCACTCTTGTCTGTTTTAAGGTGCCACCATCAGTACTATTAAAAGGACAATTTAATAAGGCCCCAGTTAATAAATGGGCAAGTTCTTGTGCTGGGACAGGAGAAACAGTGGATCATGTTCTCTTATATTGTAGCTTTTAAAGGGAAAACAGCAAGAAATCGATTAAACCACTAATAACTGATCTGTATGGGAATATTTCTTCCCCTCTGGTATCCATCTGTTTAAGGGATGTATTCTTTCATGTTATTGGAAATGTTGCCAAATTTTTAATGACGGCAATGCAGATTAGGAAAAATGTCACCCACTTGAGCAAAAATATTGCATAGATCTTGCTTTAATTTTTTTACTGCTATTTTATCTCTATTAATTTTTCTCATCTGTGACTGTAAATAAATTCGCTGCCTATGTCTTAAGAAATAACCTTGGTCAGTTACTTGGTACCCTCTGTATGTTGTTGGACCAAAGTGCCAGGCTCTGTCAGTAGTTTCTTCATGTGGACCAACCTCCCTAGGAAGGCTAACCTGGTGGTTACTGTGATGAAGATGGAGAAGCCACTTATGAACCAGCACAGAAGAAACAAATCACCCCAAAAGAGGACACCAATTTGCATACAATCTGTATTTATTCATGTCTTCCAAATGCTTTTATGTTGTTTGATATGACAGTAGCTTCATGATCTTTTCACTTACTTCATTGTCATTTGAATTTCTCTGACCATTTGAATCATCTCTGACCATTGGCCAGACCATTTCACTTACTTCATTGTCATTTGAATTTCTCTGACCATTTGAATCATCTCTGACCATTGGCCATGTCGGCTGAAGCTGGCTCAGAGGTGTATTCTGAAACATCTGGAAAGCATTGAGTTGCTTACTCTTCTCTCTTAGCTCTTCATGTGGCCCCATGTGCCCAAGCACAAATGGTTTCCCTTGCTCAGAAGGGGTTCTGCTGTGCCGTTGGAACAAACTTGCTCTCAGTGAATCTCATGGTCCCACATTTGAGTTCACTGAAGGGCGATGGCTTGGCTTGATCTCCTTTTACTTGCAAACATTTCCAGTGCCGGTTTTATTATGCATGGACTTGTATTTCACTGAGATGTGAGCAAGCAGGCATTCCTTAACAAAGGATCTGTGGTCCTCGGGACAAAGATGGACTGAAGTACACTTTATGCTGCCGCTGCTTTCTATCTTATCGACTTACATACTGTTTTAAATCTGCTTTCAGACAAATATGGCCTCCAGAACAGCTCAACAAAGAAGAGAGAGGGGGCCCTTCCATCAGACTTACAAACTAAAAGGACAAGATACACAAGGGAAGGGATGTGGAAAAGTTCGGTCCTTCACGGCCAGAACAAAGTGGTTTTCTAGACATGGGCATTTCAATGCACTCTGGGCCAGGCTGGTGCTCTTGGGCTGGACTTGAATGTTCTGCCAGTTTACTCCTGCAGTCCAAGGGCAAATCAGGTGGCAGGGAAAAAGAAGTGAGCACTTTGAAATGGCTCCTTTTGTGGCCAACGGATGGGCTGAACTGGGCGTCAGGATAGGTTTTTCCTTTCAAAGAGCAGCCCACAGCGGGCAATATCAGTCGGCCCTACCAAAGTGCCAGGCTCTGTCAGTAGTTTCTTCATGTGGACCAACCTCCCTAGGAAGGCTAACCTGGTGGTTACTGTGATGAAGATGGAGAAGCCACTTATGAACCAGCACAGAAGAAACAAATCACCCCAAAAGAGGACACCAATTTGCATACTATCTGTATTTATTCATGTCTTCCAAATGCTTTTATGTTGTTTGATATGACAGTAGCTTCATGATCTTTTCACTTACTTCATTGTCATTTGAATTTCTGATAAACTGTTCTGTTCATTGTGAGCTATAAATGTTTTAAATACTTAGGTCAGTGTGATTAGCGGAGAACATCCTTGGTACTTGTTACAGTTTCTTCAGCAAGGAACCATTTCTGCTATTAAATTTACAAGCACCAGAAGGCCCTGAAAGAAAGCCCCAGGTTATGTGAGTAAATAAGCAATCCTGAATTTCTAAATATATAGCCCTATCAGGGATTTGTGCCTCTGGGATTTTGTAAAAAAAATGCTTCCAGGATTCTGGAAGTGCCAAATTTCCCGAAATATTGATCAGCAGTAGATAGTGGAATGCATGCAATATGATATTCCTTTGTCAGGATAAGTATGTGTTTTACAAATGCATGTTGAAGCGTCTTGGGGAGAAATGTTACCCTTCTGAATTGTGTGAGAAGGCTAAAGCAGACATTGCTTAAAGATATAGACAGGTGGCTAGCCATTGCAGACCTTTGCATCCACTCTGGGTCAGTTTGCTTGCACAGGGGGAGGGAATGACAGAGATGTAAGCCTGTCCCATCAAGTTTCTGATACAGATCCAAATTACACATGTACGTTCTCTTGCAAAATGGTGAACCAGACATGAAATGGATTACCATTGTTCAGTATAGAATGCAGGTGAATTCCATCATCTTGATTGGGGGGGG
>NW_025335762.1:5009178-5182610 GCF_004798865.1 Varanus komodoensis
GAGAGAGAGAGAGAGAGAGAGAGAGAGAGAGAGTTGGGGGCAAAGGATTAAAGCCATCCTACTAGCCACACTAGCATCCCAATCTGGATGGGCCTTATTGTGCCTCCTCTGGTGTAAAAATGGGATCAGGAAACACCAAACTGCTAATATACCTGTTTACAATAATGTCTACTGTACCTGATTTCTTATTAATGATGCTGCTTTCCCCTTTCTTTTTTCTGCTGATTTTCTCATTTTCAATGTGTGCTTTGCTTGATCGGAGAGTTATTATTTAAAACTTTTCTAGACAGTGGACTCGGGACAGTTTAAGAGTAAGACACAGTTTTAGGCACAGTCTTGTCAAAAATGCATTCTATTCGAATATCAAAATAATCGTGGCTTAGTGCATTTTGCTAAGCACTTTCCATAATAACTTGCATGCCCGGTTCAGCGGCATGGCCTGCATACTTCAGTATGTTTACTGAAGGGACACACAAGGGACTTGGCTCTGCCGCTTGGCCGCTGGCAGCAGCCCATCTCCAACAAAGTGGAGCAGCTTGAATGAGCCACGGCATGGACACCCAGCCATATTCGTACCGCCTAAATAAGCCATCTGCTCAGGGCACAGCCTCGGCAGCTGTCACTTGCCAGCAGTTTGGAACCTGCACGAACACGGAAAGCCCTTAGCAAAACACGTTAGACCTTTTTTTTCTTCTAAATGAATTGTATTCCAAAAGTGGGGTGAAACTTTGAACTGCTACTGCTTTAGGCTGTCCCTGAATAGAAGCCAGAAAGTCAGGATCAACACGTTAAGAAGCAGTTATGGTAATCATTGTCCACGCCAAGTCCTAGAGAAATTTGTGCAACCCATTGTGTTGGAGAGACCTAGTGACTATCTTGAGCAAGTAGAACCTAGCTGTATTTATGTATTAGTAATGTTCAATTGCCACCCAGTAGCTGATGTCCGCTGGGTGGCTAGCAACTCAAAGTAAATGAGAAATGAAAACGCTGGGGGAATAAAAATATCTCCACCAGGTACTAAAAAGAGCAAAACACAGGAAAGCTTTTCTAGACAGGATGTTCCGCAAATGGAGTGGTTCTACTAAGAAGATTATCTTCCTAGCAGCCATTTTTCTCACATCAGCCCTGGACATTTCTGACCACTCTGGACTGACTTAATTGCTTTTCCCTCACCCCTCAGCTCCAGTTTCTCATCTTTAAAACAGGAAACCAACGATGAGGAAGAACACCTTCAAAGTTTACAGCATGATAAAAAGCGTTGTCACATTATTTTCTTTTTAACATTACTTTCTAGAGTTACCCGATCAGAAACTTCATATTCTTCAGGAATGGTTGGATTGGTGAAGCCCTCCCTGGTTGGGTGGTGGATGGCATTTGTCCTCTGTTATTTCCAAAGCCTTCCCAGTAGACAGTTCAGCTCATCAGATGCATCACCTTACATATGACAGATGAGATGTGATCAGCCCGTCTTTCCAACAGCCTCTTAGGAGAAGACGGATGCAAATAGCTCATTAAGCTTTGCTCCAAAATCATTATCTCTCTTGGTTCCCATTCCCATTCCATGATTTGAAAGAGCTCAACATATTCTCTAGCCAACTTTCCTGCTTTGTGTCCATGATGATTGACTTTCCAGTCTTAATCCAGGGGTTCTTATTTGCTTGTATGGACCTTGCCATAACTGCTTGTGTTATTCAGACAGCTACATAATAAGAATATACTTATTATATTCTTATTAATAATATAATATAATATAATTAATATTACATAATATATTTATTTCAGTATATATAGTATATATTTCCATTTTGCATTCTACTGGAAAAGTGGTCTTTTCTTGTCTTTATGGATAGTGGAGATGAAAGGTTTTCCTGAGATGGACTTAGGTGTGAAAAGGGGGGACATGTTCATAAAATTCAGCCAAGAGGAATCGCAGGCTTTCAGAGCCAGTTTGTCCCATCTGAGTGTTTCATCTGGCACCGACTGGTTCACACAGCATAATAAACCAGACTCATGGATTGAGTATGGTTGCATGTGGGTTGTCATTGAATTGCTGGTTCTTCTGGAAACATGGTTATCATGTTGTCTGGACCCAGCTATACCAACAACTCCTGGCTTGTTAACTGCAAATGATCCCTGAAGAGAAACCATGGTTTGTTGTTGGCTTGTGAACTGTGGGTTGCTCACCATCCTTTACTACCTTGGCTGGGTTCATACAATAGGCTAATACACATTCCAACAACATCTCATGGTTGGATGGTGTTTTCCAGAGCACTATGATCAGCTCAGAAAAGTTATTCAAGTTTTTCTGAATTATTTTGGGGAATTTGGACAATATCTGAGTTTTTCAGAGACGTACTTTGAAGAGCTTTTTGTCTCTGTTGAAAATTCTTCCAACTAAGACTGTGAAAGAAGGATGGTGTGTCCTCAGCTCAGTTGTCCCTGTGTGATGCCTTTAACTGCATCCTGACAGATTTGTATTCCAAGATCCACTGAGTGGCCAGAATTCATAACCTGGATGTTATAAAAATTTCACATTTTTAGCCAGTTCTGAAAAACAGGGTGCCTTTGACTGCCTGGACTTGAGTTTACGAACTTTCAGCTGTGGCAGTGATGTGCTCTTCTTTTCCCCGTTTCAATAAAGAGGTATAAACACAGTCTCTTTCTATTTTTCACAGCATGCTCTGCAGGGGTTTATACTGCATTCTTTTTACATGCCGACTGAGTCAGGCTCTACGGAATCTTTCACAATTTCAATTACTTCATTGTCAGCAGTAAAGTTTGGCAATTCTGTAGTCATGATATTTGCTTTTTTAAATATCCAGCTGCAGCCCATTGGCACGGTTGCCAATTGGACAGGTGGAGAACATGGCCTGATAGAGATACCAGGGACAGAACTCGTCTGTGCTGCTTTGTGAACACTTTGCGCATCAAAAACCTTGCGACGCCCACCTTGTGAATCCCGCCTTGAGATCTGGAAGTCTGGAAACATTTAATCAGATTAATACTTGAGGAAAATGTCATCGACCGATTGTTCTGGGGATCCAGCATCAGATGGCAGTTGTCTATGTTTGGTAAGGCAGGCGGTCCATTTCTCCACCAGTCTCCTGTGCATGCCTGGGGATCCATTTGGGTGATTGACACTGTCCCAGTTTTGTGTTGTTCCCTTTCTGTCTGAAGGAGTGGAGGCTGCTGTGGGCTAAATAACTCCACACTTGAACACTGTGTGTGTGAGCCACTGTCCCAGTTCTTAAACCAAAAGCTGTCTGGGCGAACCCTTAGAATGAGACTGGATGAAGGCCTATGAAAAAGGTAAACCAACATTAACGTGAGTGTGAACTATAAAATTTGCTCATAAGAGAGCTCCAGAGGCATGGAATTTAAGGAACACTTTCTGCTTAATTTGAATGCAAGCACAGAAAAGCAAGTGTGAACTATAAAATTTGCTCACAAGAGGGCTCCAGAGGCATGGAATTTAAGGAACACTTTCTACTTAATTTGAATGCAAGCACAGAAAAGCAGTTTTGCTTGCTTGGGAATGCTGCCAGGCCAAACCACATGAGAGACGGGTGGAATACACATGAACCTGCTCTCACACATGCAGAAATCCATATCCGTGTGTGACTAAAATTTAGCTGTATATTTGATCTGCTACCTGTGGGAGATGAGGTGCTGTGAGGTGCTCGTTTTCCTTGGGTTGGTGTACCCATTCTAGTCTATTGCAATGCCATCTTTGTGAATAAAGGAGGCCACTTTTTCAGAATAAATTATCTTATTCTTCTCAATAAAGTTTGGAGAGAATTCAAGGGGCTACCTTTTCTACCTGGGTGGAAAATGAGTGGAGAGAAATGCTAGCATATGTTAGCTTATGTTTCTCCTTCCAGGAAGTAACTGTCGGGAAAGACATCCAGCCTTTTAGAATGGAAAAGGCTGAACAAAACTGCTGGGAGCCCCTGAGCCGTCCGTGTTCTGAGGATGGGACTGTGGGAAGGAGAGAGGGACATTCTGTGAAACTTGGTGGACCAGACCGGGACCATCAGTGGCTGGTTTTGTCCTGCGAGACTGAGGTTGAAGACCTCAGCTACCTCCTCGAACTAGGCGTGTTCCTCAGGCCATGTTTCCCGTCTTGAAAGCATCCTCACCATGATCAAAACCATGTCAATTGTGGGAAAAAAAATAAGGGCCCAGGGGTCAAAGCTAGGCCATGATTTCCATGCTGCTGCCTCCTCCAGTTCACAAGACCCCCTTCCGTTTCTGCCACACACCCTTCCAAATTCTCCTGGTGGATCACACGATTATCTCAATGAGGCTTAAAAACTGTTTCTCAAGGCAGGACAGTATTCTCCTCAAGAGCTTGCTAATGCTGACCGGTTGATGTCCTATGGCCTCCAGATGCAGAATTCATGCCTGCAGTGAAATTGGAAGCCCTGGCTTGCAGCTTTGGTCTCCAGCAATTACGATAGCCAGTTAGCCAAAGCCTTCAAGGGAACATCCTTATGGATAATGCTTATTTATCCACCAGAATGTCTTCAAAGGTATATGAGTCAAGGATAAAAGAATAGCTGAGATTAGGGGTACAGAAACTGGGGCCAAATCCATCCTTCTGGGTTTCTGCATTCGGCCACATCCCATGTTCACCAGTCACTGGTGTCTTCTTGACTTTGGTACAGTTCTGACCTCCTGCATTCTAAGTTAACCATAGGAAGAGTTTAAGCTAAAATATGGCTACTTTTTTGTAGTTCTCTTTGCCTGTTGCCTCATTTACCACTGGGAAGGAGCCTCCAAGCGTTTCTTCAAAAAGGAATTTGTCCTTGGTGAGAAAGAGGTTCAATTCCGCTCTTAAATGATGACGTGGCATGGCACATCATGGTCACCACAAACTGTTCTTCAACATGGCGGACACTTTGAGAAGCAAAGTGGTCCTGGGGACACGTTAACTGGCACACTGTGTTTAAGATTTCAGCATAGATGAAATGCGGGGAGACTATTATTCTCTTGCAGGGTGAGATGAATGTTATTTGAAAGATGGATTGTTTAATGTCAAAAAGGTTGTCTATTGGCATTCTGAGTAATTTCCATGACATATTTATGGGCATATCATTTATAGAGATTTGTGTGGTTTGTATTGTTGCTTGGTTCCTAATATTATCGGGCAATTTAGCCGTCTGGGGAGGAAGGAAACACTTTTGATTGATGATAGTGAAAGTTAAAGATGTCAGCAAGTCCTTCAACAAAGAGTCCCTCTGCTCCTACTTGCTGTAACTTATGTCTTCAACACATACCACTTTGATTAAAACCTTTCTTTGCAGTAAATCAATTGCACCTCAAAGAAAAATAAGAAAGCTCCCACCTGCCCTACAAACTAGAGTGATGTGTCAAATGTGTTTCTTCTGCATATTCAAATTCTGTTTGCTGGATATTAATAATAATAATAATCATGATAGCAGCTGATTGTATTACTAGTGTTAGTAGAAATCGATAGTGGTATGTCTCCTTATTTTAGAACATTAATAAATCCAGGTCCAGCTAAGAAAACTGTATCAATATTTACGAAATGTGCATTCCACTTTTCAGTGCATTCCTTTCCAGTACAGAAACAATCAGATTTTTAAAATAAGAAAATAAATGCAAAGAGAAAACAGAACAATCATGTCAAATGGCTAGAGTGATGGACAGCAGTTGTGAGAAGCAGGTTCCAGGTTCTAGGTCCCACTTGGCTATGAAGCTTGTTAAGGGACTTTGGAATTGTCTCAGCCTCCCCTGCAGGGTTGCTGTGAAGATACAATGAGGGGGAGGGGAGGATTGAGTGAGCTGCTCGGGGTTCCTTGCAAAAGGACAAATGTTGGGTTATGAATGTGGGGATGAAGATGAGGAAGATGGCCAGTTAATACTCTGCAGGACAACCGTGTTACCTCTTGGTCTAACACTTCCCTTTCTATACAATGTATAATCAAGGTGGGGCAGAGCAGCTGATGAGCAACCTATAAAATGGCAGGCCCAGAATTAAATAAATCTGGGATTTCCAGGAAGGTTCAGCTGAATGAACAGGGTGTTCCTTTTGCTCCTAAAATGTAAAAAGGACACCTTTGAGCAGAGGGCGTTCCCAGCTACGGAACGAACCCTGGCATGAGCTCCCTCCCCACCCAAGTCTTTTGTACCACATGGAGCTTCCTTCTGCCGGCTGCATCGCATCGCACCCCCTTCCTTTGCCGTGGGTCCCCCCATCTCCTTAGCGCTTTAGCCGCAGCTGCAGCCTCTTCCGTTGGTTGTGTGGTTGTGTGGCCAATGCGGCAAGGAGATGCCCCGCGAGGGGAGGGAAGGTGGCCCTGGCAGCTGGTCTCTCCTCATGGCAAGCGACTCAGTGGGAGGGCAGGTGTGGGACACTCCAGAATGCAATGCCACGGACTCGTGGCTCAAGAGGGACCGAGACGCAGCTCTGCCCCCCGGTGAATCAACTACCAGTGTAGCCCCTGCCTGGCAAGCACTGCTGAAGGTGGGCCATTTCTCCTTGGCTCCCGAGGGAAGGAAGAGCTCACTTTCCAGAGAATGGAAGCCTCTGTTCCCTCCCAGCCCTGCAGCCCTTTGCAGATCCCTCCTCTAAGAAGGAGCACCAGCGGGGTGTGAACTTTGGGGGATGGAAGACAAAGCTCGGTTCCACTGGGGGCAATTCCCAGCCACCCCTCTCCCAGCATCAGGGAGCAGGTGGGCTGCAGTGGGTGGACTGATGGATTGGGATCTGGGCCTAGTCCCCACTTCGTTGTGAAACTCACTGAGCAATTGCTGGCCAGGCACTGCCTCTCAGCCGAACCTACCTTGCAGGGCTGTTGTGTGGATAAAACAGAAGGAGGCCATATAAGTTGCTTTGAGCCCCTTGCGAGAGGACAAAAAGGAGGGACATAACTGTAGCAACAAGAAGGGCATTCGGAGAATCAAAACCTTGCAATTGTTAGTGTCTGCTGCACTGGCGACATTAAAATAATAAATCTAATAGTGATAATAATTTATTACAATATAATAAAGAATAACAAGGAAATTGGGTACGCTGAAACAAATACAAACAAACTACAATACTCCTGGCATATTTCATCCTAAAGCTTTGCAGCATCCCAGCCAGTTAGAATGCGGGGGGGGAGAATCTACAAAATCGGGAAACAATCGAAGGAAGGATGTCCAGGGAAAGAGGGAAGAGGCATGGCTGTCTGGGGTACCCAGAGAGCTGGTCTGGCTCTGAGGCAGGCTGGATGTGGCCCCTGTGCTGAGGTCCTGCATCCCTGCTTTGCAGAAGGAGAAGACCTTTGCGCTTTCAGGTGCACGGATCGGGCTGTGAGTTGGGTCCCCAGCGAGGTGACGCCGGGGCGTCTGAGTTCCTGTGCTAGAAGATGGGAATCCTGACGCTGCACGACGGCAAAGGCCACCAGCTGGGCCTCCCATTAAGCTCCTGCCTCAGCCTCCTTTATGATAAAGCGCCTCTTTGTCTTTGGCCAAGAGAAGAGGTGCGTTCCCGCCGTGGGTACCTATCCTCATGAACAGATCTCCTGACTCATTCTCCTGAATGTTAATGACAGTGGAGCCTGGGCAAAGGGCCTTTTCATCACGGCACGCTGTCAGTGCTCTGTCGGTAGCTATGGAAATGGCACCTTATGTGCCTCTGCTCTCTCCTTTTCATATTCAAGTGCTGGAAATAGAACCACAGGGGTAAACACGGGCAGACTAGACACTAAAAAGGAAGGCAGTGATTCTTCAGCCACCCACAGTGAGGAGAAATGGCTGTATTTTGCAGCTGGAGAATTCTGAAGTGGCGAGGAGGGAGGGGGAGAGAGTCAGGAAAGAAGGACTATCGCTCAGCACAGGGTTTGCATGGGTCTGAGCTCGTGAGCAATCCCCTGGCATCTCCATTCAGGTTTCTCCAGGCAGATATCCCTTTGCTGAAGAACACAGGTGCACTGATGCTTTCTCGGAATATTTTCTTTATCTTTACCTTAGTTCTCTTTCCTCTTGCAAGGAATCTAAGGCAGCTTGTATGGTCGTCCTTCTCTCCATTTTATCCTCACAACAGCCCTGCGAGGGAGTGGATTACCCAGTCAGGAACAAGCCAACCCCAAATACAATCGGTATCACTCTGCAAAATATACGATTGCAGCAAAAGTCTGTTGATTTTATACTGTTAACTTGTTTTATATTGTTAATTTATAGTATTTTAATTGATTTATTTGTAAGCCGCCCCGAGGCTTCGGCGAATGGGGCAGCATAGAAATTTTCTAAATATAATAATAAATAAGAAGTCTGTTATCTCAACTGCACCTGTGGGAATTGCAGGTGGGCTCAAAAGTGCAGAGAAGCCTGCTATTGTGCGCCCCTGCAGGGAAAGGCAGCCAGAAGGGCCTCAGCCTGTTGACAGATTTGATGGGAATTGGAGTCCAGACAGTGAAGGCAAAGCAGTTTTGGAATGTTAGCAAAGGACAGTGTCCGGGAATCTCTGCAGTTCAAGCACCGTTGCTGCCCCTGGGTCAGGGTGGCGACCCACCATCCCGTGGGAATGGAGAGACAGCCCAGCAAGGAGAACTGGGATGGAAGGTGACAAGCGCTCCAGTTTGCCAGCAGGAGAAGGGGAGGTGAGTTCAGTGTCTGCCCAGGGTGTGCCAAGAGCTGAATAGTCTGTCAGATGCTGAGGTCCCTCTCCCTGAGGTGTTGCTGGTTGTTTGGCAGGGACACAGGGGGAGCTCAGTCATCGGGGCTGCGGGAGGGGAGGCAGGCAATGCCAGTGCTCCACCTCTGCGCCGGTGATGGAGAAAGACTCGAGTGGGATGAAGATGAAGGGAGGGCTCAGGAGGGGTCGACACTTTACTCTGGGTGAACTCAGAGATGTTTGACAGAAAGGACATGTAGCAATAGGCAGCAAGAAAAGGAACTCCGTGCTTTACCCAAGAGAAGGACTGCACATCATGACACCTGCATGGGCTGGAATCAGCCCTGCTAGTAACATTTCCTGGTACATCAGCCCCGTGAGCCCTGCTACCACCGCACCACCGAGCAAGGCTCACAAATGGTGCCTTGCCCAGGGTCTCTCCTACTGTTTAATTCCCCACAATGCCCTGGAGTCATGCTGTATCCGGAGTGCTGCGGGGTTTGATGGAACATCAACGCCATTCCAGCCAGCCGCTGCCGCTCTCTGTTCTCCTATGGGAAAGGCAAGTTGACTGACTTTTCCTTCATGACGACAAATGGCAATAGTTCTTCTTGAACTCAAGGGCAAAGGCAGATACATGGAGACCCTGAAAGTTGTAATAGTCTTTGGTTACCTCTACAGAGAAGGAAGTATTTGTTTGGCTGAAGAATGGTACTATGGCATTAGCACCCTCCCCTCCCCTCCCCTCCCCTTTTGGAGGGTTGTGTCATTTGAAACTCATTCCAAGTCTCATTATGGTGTTGCTGGTTTGTGAAAGTTACACTGCTGCAGTACTTATCTTTGGTGTCTGAAGACTTGTTTAAATATTGCATTTCCTCCTTAGCCTCTTACTGCCTCTCTTGTTAAAGGCCTCTGCTTTTCAGCTGTCCCCAAAGGGCCTGCATTTGAATTTTCTCTGCAGCTGGGTCACTGCCAGCGGCCAACAAGCCTTTGGTAGTGGAAGATGCTCCCTTCCCCTTCCCCTTCCCCTTGTGTCTGTGGATATTCCCCGACCATTCATTGGCAAGCAAACACAGAGCACAACCCAGGTGCAGCTAATGTCCAGGTGCCCAGAAGGACCGGAGAGGATGCAGGAAAGTCATAATTCTGTGCAAGTTTGGACAGAAAAAATGCCGGTAACTTCCGCCATTCCCAGTGCTTTGTTTTTCTAGACTTGTATGGGATCACACGCCATCTGTGCAAAGGCACGTTGACCCATTACCAAGACCAGCCGAACAGAGGGGGTCAGGAGGCAGGCCAGGTCAACCCTGCTCGGTGAACTTCTCTTCTGCCCCCCCCCCCCCCAGTTCTTCCATGTGCTTAAGTTTACACAAAGAAAGAAATGTAATAAACAAATAAACAAAATAGTACAAACATTCTGTGTACTATGGGGAGTGAAAGATATGGAAATCCATCATTTTCCCACCCCATTCTAAAGCATCTGTGTTTCTAGATGTGACTCCCACATGTGATTCTATATGATGCTTAGAAATATCTAATATTTTAACTCTTTCTCTCAGAGGAATGTGGTCCAATCTTGCAATAAGCACAACAAGCCACTAGAGGGCAGAACCCTCCAGTTCATATCAACAGTGTCACATTGAAGCTACGTTCAGCTCTCCAGGCTTTATTTACATACAGAACTCAAACTGATTGCCAAAAGTTTGGAGTTGGGTTATTCACAACATTCCAAAATATAAAAGGAGACTTCTGCCATGCTTTGTGTAAATTTAGAAATATATAACAATCAGAAAGGGACTGAAATGTATACAAGAAAAGCTTAACTGTGGCCTCTCACATCAATTTCTTTTAGATAAAAGATGCATAAGAAAGAAATGTTGTGAGCTCTACATTTTTGCTAAGAGTAAGGCATAGAAATAAGTGGCATCCACCAGGTATCCTGCAGTCTGTTTTGACTTTGTTCATATGACAGGCATGGGAATTCTGGATTACTTTTTCCTTCACATGTAGTTTGAAGAGGAGAGAACCAGGTGACTTGGAGAGAACGGGCCACCTGGCAAGGTCAGCCAGTGATTGGACTGTTCTGACCATCAGAGGACCTTGGCCAGCTCAGAAGCTGAATCCCTTCTGCGTGCTCTTGGTTTCGCTGCTGTGATGTCATGCGATGATGTCACAGAGAAGAGAGAGCAGCTGAGTGCTGAGAGCCAATGCAATATTGCAGAGCCTGAAGGGGCTTTCAGGTGAGACTATCAATCAATCAATCAATCAATCTAAATATGATTGATGCATGGAAGTTTCCTGGCTGTGTGTCCATCACTCTGCCCTTCTAGGTGCAGGTGACCCATGCTGTTTCCCCTGTTTTCTCACTGCTTCCACACCCTGCCACCCCAAGTCCCTTTAAGGAGAAGCAGATGGTCTGTGTCTTTTGACTGGTGCTGCTGCTGGCTGCCTATCCTGAACAAACCTGAATGGAAATCTCTGCTTTGATGGCCTCATGAGAAAGAAAACCACTAGCTCCATCCCCTTGGCTTGAGTGCTGCTACTAATAATTTTCTAGCAAGTTGCCAGTGCAATTGGAAGAATGAGGTTGGACCAGTGACCTGAACTCAGTGCTGGGATCTTCTGGGTCACAGAAAGTTTGTTCAGTTTCCTTGCATGATTTATCCTGTTTAAAATGAGAGATGAGCCAATTTCCTCATTTCTGTTTGTTTGTTATTCTCTTGGTTCACTCTGCTTTCCATTCCCTTTGTTCCACTGTAGATGGAGGGATCTCTGACATTCAGCCTGGGATGGAAACATGAGCAGTTTGCTTTGAGTTTCCATCCCTTCAGTTCCTCTGCATCTTTTTGTCCTTCTGTACTATTTAAAAAAATAAATCAGGGGTATCATTAGGCGGATGGGGGCAGACAACTTTGGCACCTGATCTGGAGTGCCGGGAAAGTGCAGCAAAGAATTGGACATTTAATTTACATCGCTAAAGGTGGTCTGAATGGCCATGGGAGAGTTTGGAGGCCCAGCTCTGAATCTGGAAATGCACTCCAATTGCAGAGGGGGGGGGATTAAGATCTTCGGGTGCCCCACCCCCATCCACACTGTTCTTTGTCAACCTGCTGAGGCTCCTAGGTCAGAAAACCGACCCCAGAGCTGCAGGATTGCGGGTGTGGATGGCAGCAGGGGAGGAGAAGACTCTGCCCGAGTGCAACATATCTTTGTGAGACGGCTGAAGTCAGTTGTCTAAATCCTTTGCGGGGAAACATCTGCATTCTTCCCGCCCTCTGAATGATGCCCCAAATCCTTTAGGTCAGAGGATTAAGCGCAGACACACTGGACAAGAGCAAGCCTCAACTCTGGATACAATGCTCTGAGACTGGAGTACTCTACTCCTTTCTGCACCCCAAAGGCAATTGGCTATAGGGAGGAACTCCAGAAGGAGGGGAGGCTTATAGCTAAGGGATGGGGAAAAGCCTTGCTGGCAATGGGATTTTCCAGGTCAGATGTATGGGGAGGGGCTGGGCGCACTTAGGATCCCTTGGATTGTGGATCCTGGCCAGGATGGACCCCGCTTACCTATTTCCCTCCCCCCACAAGGTTGGTGTTCCATCCTTGCAAAGGAAGCCAAAACGAGGGCTCCTGTATCAGGAAACCCCTCCTGAATTTGGGGCTCTCTCTCTGTTTTTTTCCTGCATAAATACTTGCCCTCTGGCAGGCTGGCAGGGACTATCTGAGTGCTCTTTAAGAACTTCTCCAGATGAGAGGTTTATTCTGCTCCTTTCCTCAGGTTCCTTCTCCCATTATCATTGTGGGAGGAAAAATGTATCCTTTCCATGGGGCTGGGCTGGGCTGGGGTTCCCGGGTTTGCATTTCTCTGCCTTTCTATATATTCTATAAAATACAGAAGCAGATGGTGGTGTGGTGACCTAGCTAAACTACAGCAGATTTGTGGCAATACACTTGATTTCTGTTCTGAAATACTGTAGTTTAAAATACCAGACTTGCTTCATTAAAAACCAGCTGACCAACAGACCCAGCCCACCTGAGGCCTCTTCCCGCCCACAAAACCCAGCTGAAAAGGCTGGGAAACATGGGACAGGCCCAAAGGATGACAGCAAGGCCCCACAAGCTGGCCATGCGAGCACGACAGATGCCTTGTGCAAAGAAACCCTAGCTGCTGAGCCCACTGGCTCTGAGGAAGGGCAGCGGTGCAGGACGGCAGGAAACGCACTCTGTACACACTCAGAGGTGGTCATCTCATTACTGCATCCAATGACAGATGGACTCCTGAGGCTGAAAATAATGTCACATCAAACCAAGGATTACCGTAAGAGCCAGCATTTCCCTTCTTGTGCAGTGCATGCTCTTCAGCTGCCCTCCAAATCCATGTAGGATCTTTCATCATTAAGGAGTTGATCAGGAGTTCATGCTCTCTCTAACTTAGCTCTTCTTTCATACAAAACAGCTGATTGTTTCCCGGAGTTTGCAACCCTTTTAAAAATCAGCCTGCCAAAACAAATAAAACCCACTCTTAATTTATGACCCTTATTGTACAGGATGTGGCCAAGTCTGGGAGAGTGGGTTGCATCAACCCTACAGAGCAGCCAGGTGTTCATATAATCCCTCCCTCCGTGTGTGTGTGAGTGTGTGTGTGTGTGTGTGTGTGTGAGAGAGAGAGAGAGAGAGAGAGAGAGAGAGAATGAGCATGAGAACAAGAGCACCATAAGGAAATTCTGCAGCACAGTCCAGTACTGCTTTTTTAGCATGCTAGGGGTGGTTTTGGGTGGGAATTGCAGTAGGAAGATGAAGTTAATTGAAAGGGGTGATCAGCGATATGGTGGGGTGGGGTTCATGGGAACACAGTGCTTCTTTTATTAGCCAGAGAACCTAGCTACTCCACTCAGAATTCCTTGTGTCTTCCCAGCTTAGCTGTACTTCTCACACACAGCACCTGGGGGAAACGGATTTTCCCAACACCAATGTACGGTTTCTCCATTGCAACGCAAAGTCTTTTGTAGTGGTTTGTTGTTGAATGGGCAATTTTAGCCCATCTTTCCTGCTCCTAGCGCAGAGGAAAGTGGGTTGGACTGGTTTGTCCATGTGGATCAGGGCCAGGTATGGCATTTGGGGCCTCTCCATGGGGAAGTGGTTAGGGGAAATGCCGCACCGTGTGCCTGCACTTCAAAAGTGCCCCTGTTATGCTGGGGCTGATCAGATCACTCGTGCTTGGAGATTTGGGACCCATTCATGGGAGGAGGGCAAGGAGCAAGCACAGGCCCAGGAATGCCTTGGAGAGAACTCTAATTTTCCCATTCACACAGAGTTTGAGCTTCTGCCAGAAGGCTCCAAATGTGCCTCTGGTGGCAGTGGGACCAAGGAAATCTTCCTCAGGTGATCTTACAACCTGGGCAGACTCATAGGGGAGACGGTGGCCTGATTTGTGGGCCCAACTCCACTGCGGCTAGATTCGTTTAGTACACGGTCCCTTTGGGTGGTGCAGAAGAAGCCGCTCCTTCAACAGCTTCTAGTCTGGTCAGCTCCTGCTTGTGAAAATGGAAGAGGCTCTTCTGACTGGGTTTGCATGAAAGGCCAAGCCACCATGGCTTCAAAGACAGTGGCTTAGCATGTTGTTTTTAAGCCCAGGGTTGCTTGTGGTTCTGAAGCCACCCCAATAAGCCATGCCTTGTTGCAGAGCTTCATGGCCATTCCCGAGTGTGCGGTGCCAGACAGCACAGCAAGCCCAGCTGAAACCACAAAGCCCAAAAAGCCCTTTGGCCAAGACGGTAGCCAGCCTTGTCATTTGGACAAGCAGCTCTGAAGCAAGATGTTTTCAGCTGGCCTGGTGGGTATGCTAAAGCCACTGCAGTGCCCTGTGCAGAATCGCTGCCTCAGATTCATGGATTTTAGGGCAGATCATCCTATCTTCCTGGCCCTGCTTGAAATGAACTTTTAAAGCAACCCTGAATGCAAAGAAAAGAGAGATCATGTTAGAACAACAAAGAAATCAATTGCTTGCCAGAAAAGGAACGCATAGCAGAAAATGTTTTTTTTTGTTAATGGGGCTTTGATCAATTCAGTCATTATTCTCATTTTAAAAGGAGCTTCTAGTCTGTACCAGCAGCAGTATTTTCACATTTTCAGTGATACAGAATGTACGAAGGGGATTATATGGGATGGGTCACTTCCATTTCAGTCTCATTTCATTTCTTGGGCTCCATTATCACCAACAAAACCTTAGTTTAAAATTAAAGGTGAGGAAAACCCATTGGACATACTTTGTCCCAGAAGCATTTCTTTTAGGACGTGACTGCACCAAGTGTAATTTATTAAAATATTAATTTGTGGCATCATCTCTCACCTTCTCCTACCTGATCCTGCCTTTCTTCATTTCAGCTTCACAACAGCCCTGTGGAATAGACCCAACTGAGAGTCGGTGACCGGCCGAAAGTCAAAGTGAGCTTGGAACTTGAGCCCATGAAACTCGAGTCTAACTTGAGGCAAGTCCTGTAACGGCTGCACCACACTGGCTCTCATATTTGTAATGGAGGTTTTCTTTTTTATGCTGTCTTTCTGTCATGTGCACATTCCTGCAGAAAAGTAATCTACCTCCAGTTCTGCAAGATTGCTTTCTCCACACCACTCTTTTGGCAATTTGCATTGGTAAAATTCCGGTCCCAAATAATCATTATGCAATCATGTACAGGGATGTATATGGCAGTGACTTTTTCCAGGGTGCACCTGTAAAAATGATTTAGGGATGAACTGAAAGGTAGGACAAGCTGCCCATTCCATAAAAGCCGAATAAACTGAGGATTTCAAATCATCTTCACTATAGAAACTAACGCAAGTAATGTGCAACTTCAAAATCCAGGGGAAATAAGCTGAGGCACTGACCGAACACTGAACACTTGCACACAGTTAGAAAGTGGCGGGGAATTTATGCTGGAAGCAAGAGTAGAGATATGTTGAGCCTGCCCAGGAGAGTTAATTCTGCTGCATTCAGTGAAACTTACTCAAGGGAAGTGCAGATAGGACTGTAGACAAAGAACTGTTTACGGGGAAGGATGATGGCCCGATAGTACATTCTGATAAGTGTTTAGCTGGAAAGGAAGTCCTACAACTTTTATGCGTTTTTTCTTGCATAGGATGGTGCCCTGAAAGCATTTTTCCTCTTCTTTAAACAGCAGCAGCCACAACAAAACGTTTTCTAAATCTGATAAAAGGTTGAATTGCTCTTGTTTGAGACCAGTAAATTATTTACTCTTATGCAATAGCCTATTGAAAAGAAGAACAGGGTAGGGCTGTCACCTTGTGACCGTTCTCACGTTGTTGGACTGCGATTCTCATTATCCTTCACCCTTGTGCAGGCTACGGGGAGTTACAGTCCAACATCTGGATTGCTCCAAATGGCCCACTTCTCCAATAAAGGAAGATCTTCAGTTAAGTCGCCCAAATGTATCCATGTTTACCTCAAAGTCTCAAATAGAGGCCATTCTCATAAGCTGGTCTTTTAAAATGGAGGCATCATGGGACATTCTCCAGCCAGGTGAGCTCTGCCACCAACCTCTGGTCCCTTCCCTGAATGGTGGGCTGCATTCAGTTTGTGGGTGACATGTTGGTTTAGACCCTGGCAAACAGTCCCCCATTCCCCAAGCCAAGGGCAAAAGGCAAGGTCTTTCCAGAGTTCTCAGTCCAGAATTCTGGATTCTTTGCTTGCCAATAAGTAGTGAAAAAGCTTCTCCACCCAGCAGGTGCAGCAAACAGCTCCAGTGGAGACCTGTTCCAAAGTGACTGTGACATACGCGGTCTTTGAGTCATGGATGGAGATGTATGGCATTCCAGGTATGATTGGACTGCCACTCCCAGCCATCTCTCATGACAGGCCCTGTTGGCCACGGCTGGTGGGCATTTCTCTGCACAGCTCCAAATAATGATGGTCATCCAAGGATTCTGCAAGCTGCTGTAGAAATTTCCAGGGAGCATTCTTCACAAGAATGGGGCTTCCAGGACAAAGTATGGACCACAGCATCTAAGCAGCCATGCTAGATGATGCCAGAAAGTGGCTCCCCCTGGCTATCCGCTTAAACAAACAGGGCATTCCCAAGCTAGGAAGGGCTTCCACACAGAGCCACTGGGATTATTATTAGAACATTTCTATGCCGCCCCTTGCCGAAGCCTCGGGGCGGCTTACAACACAATAAAATACAATACAATATAAAAATAACAATATAAAATTAAAATTAATAATATAAAATAAATAAAAATATAAACGATATAAAAGAAGTTATAAAAGAAAAGTTATAAAAGAAAAGAAAAGAAGTCGCCCTGGCCAGATAAATAAGTGAATATTGTTAACAATTAAAATGACGTTTAAATAAAAAGGTCTTCACCTGGGATGTAGTTTGCACGGTGCGTCACGGCTTGGGCAGGCCCAATTTGAGCAGTGCGTGTGTTCATAGGCATACCTAATCTTCTCTGGTTTTCACGCTAAGCAGGAATATGTCAAGTGGAACTGTTTATTTAAATATTTATATGCTGCCTGTTCTACTAACAGTGTCCTTAGGCATCTCCTAATAAGGTATTTATAGAGCAGGGGTGAGCAACCAGGCTGCCTGCCAGGTGGTTGGGGCTACAACTCCCATAATCCCTAGCCAGCATGGCCAAGGGTTACTAGTGATGGGAGTTGCAGTTCCAAACACCTGGAGGATACTAGGTATCATAGATTCTGGGGAGTGTAGTATATAGACCAGCCCTATTGACGTACCTAACTCTGGTTCATGTTGGAAGGACTTAAACTTGACTTGCATGTCTTGGGACCAAACAGGCTTAAAGCACCATCTACGAGACATTCAGGTGCTCCAGAGTCCCAGTTCTGCAGCTGCTATCTATCATATCTATCAGAGAGCAGGACCAAGCACAGAGGGCATTTCTGGAGCCACAAAGAGGCGTCAAGTAGAGTGGCTGGGCTGCATTTGGTATGATGGAAGCTCATGGTACCACCAGGCTGAGCTAAGAATGAGGGAGCGTCAACCCAAATGTAAGTGCACTTGGATTCCCCGACCTCTCTGTGATGACACTGGTAAGTCCCAGGTCCTTTTGGCTCATTCCATATGACTCAGTCCAGTGGCTCTAAAAATACACCAAAATATAAAACAACTCTTCAAATTAAGGAGAAGAACATCTGAAGATAATATTAGTGCTTCTCCCAGTTTGGAAATGAAGTCTGATTCCTAATAGTAAGGAGTGGGAACTCCTATTTTGGGAGAGGCAGTTTGGCCCTATGCCTGGTCTATGATTTGATTTAGAAGTATGGAAAACTCCAGATGCCACAGTTGCATATTGCTGGACCTCCTTGCCTGGAAATTATCCATCTATTGCTTTGCCGGTCTTCTCTTGCCTATGAAAGTTCAAAAATGGATGGGTTAGTCTGGAAGGAGGCACAGGGCACTTGGACTGTTTTTCCTGCAAGGAATCAACACGGTCCTCTGCCGATGACATTTCATTATCTTCCAAACTTCCATGTACTTGGTGGAACGGCCCCTTCAGACATGACTTCTGCCTCTTCCACACTGCTGCTGCTTCAAGAAGGAGCATTTATACTCAGATTCCATCACGGTTTGTAAAGTTAAAATCAAGGACCAAACAAAACCGATGCATGTGTATGTCCCGCTTCCCATCAAAAGTGCATGAACTGGCTGTGATTTGCAATAAAGACACTCTGTCCATGCTTAGAGCATTGTACTGCAACTGGGGAGATAAAGCTTCTAGTCCCTCTCATTCATGAAGTTCACTAGGTGATGCTCAGCCTATCACACCTCACAGGGTGGTTGTGAGGATAAAACGGGAAGGTGAGCATTACTTAATTTGCCTTGGATTCCTTGCAAAAAGAATAAAGAAAGCAGGGCATACATGTAATAACCAGTTCATCAGTAACCCAATCAGGAGAAAAAATGCATTTTTAAATCTGCTATAATATTGGCATGAATGGAAAATTATATGGTTGGGTACCAAAATCAAACTGAGTTTTAATACTAGGGAAAGGTATTCTTCCAGCGATGGCTTCAATATTTTTCTTATGCTAATTTATGCCACATTTTGAATGTCTCTGTATTGTGTTGATCGACCTTGCCGTAGCTAAGGAGAGTTTTCGTCTAAATTTAGGTTGTGGGGGTCATTAGCACTAAAGGGAGATATTAATAACCTGAAGCAGAAGAGTAACGATGCATTGATTTCAGTGCCTTTTGTTATTTACTATGTTACAGTCAACTTGGAAAACGGGGTTGGACTGGGGAGAGCGCAACTAGTTTCTAATGCCAAAGGCTGGGAATTAGGCTGACAGGAAGTTGGAAACTGCAGTACTCCTAGCACAATTGTTGATGCAAGAGGAGGAGAAAGGCCAAGCTTTGCTAATCTGATGAGCTGCCCCCCTGTGTGTGGTGCGAACATCTGTATTTTCCAGGAGGCAGTTACACTTTGTTTGTTTGGGAGATTTCTAGTCTACTCCTCAGTTTAAAATCCCCAAAACTGCTAATAAGAATCTCCCTCCCTCCCTCCCTCCCTCCCTCCCTCCCTCACACACACACACACACTTAAAGACAGCCCTCTACTTACTACTTATAAACAAAAAGAAGATAAGATCTTCTGACCAGATCAGTCAGAAACAGCATTTATTTACTATATTCTGACATATTGTAATTTTTGCTTGCCCTGCTGTTCTGCAGAACAGTTTCCCAGAACTGCCTGTATTCCAAGAAAGAAATAAGAAAATGGACACCCAGCCTGTTAAGACAATTTGTGTCCTTCCAGCTGGCAGTCTAAAAGACAGCACCCCCAAAAGGGGAAGAGATGAAGGGAGGAGGGGGAAAAGCTACTAAGACACCAGATCTCAGTCTTACAGATCTTGCAATTACCAGCTGGCATGGGAACTATTCAGGTAGCCTGATGGAAAATTTACAATGAGGAAATGTTTGTTTATTTACTTGTTAGATTTATATCCGGCCTTTAAAAAAAAAAGAACTCAAAACAGATCACATCATTCTCCCCCTCCTGTTCTTAATCTTATCCCCACAACAAGGACCCTGTGAAGTAGGTTGGGCTGAAAGTCTGTGGTTGGTCCTTGAAAGGCACCCAGCTGGCTCCATGGCTGAGTGGAGACTAGAACCCGAATCTCCTGAGTCCCAGTCCTGTGCTCTACACCATTGCACCACGCTGGCTCTCTGATAGTTGAGGGGGTGGAAGAACAGGACTGGATCCTCTTTCAGCAGAACCGACAGAAGAATCATAGCTGTCTCTCCCTCTGGTCTGCAGCCTGGTGGAAATTCTTGCTACAAGGATCCTATCAAAAATGGCACAGAAAGACAAACAGAAGAGAAGAATTTGCTACGAACATAGATGCCTGTGGATTCCAAAATCCTCTTAGCAGCCTTTTCTGGCAGCTGCCACCAAATGCAGTGTGGTGGCTCAGAGCAGTGCATTGTGTCTTGCGGGGTCTCCAAGAGAAGTTCACCTGGCGTCTACTGCAGATTTTTGGCCACAAGGTGAAGACCTCATTTTCCCAGGGCATTCTAGTTACATCTGTTATTGTATTTCATATCTTTGCACTGCTGCTATGTTTTATTTTGGTTTTTATTTTAGACTATCATTTTAAACTTTTTACTTTGGCATGCCATTTTTATTGTGTTGTATTATATTGTTTTAATTGTTACAAACTGCCCAGAGGGCTTTGGAGAAGGTATAGAAGTGTGTGTGTGAGTGTGTGAAAGAGGAAGCAAGCGAAGGAGTGATCCCACCAGGTCACTGATCTATAAAATCCACAACTGGAACATCTGGGAAAACTAGGAAAGGTCTTAGCCTGGTATCTAAATTTACTTGCAAAAATGCTATGTGAGTCCCTACATCGGCTGGGATTCAAACTTTGCTCGCAGCTCAAGCGAGTGTGCACTACCTTTCTGACTCTGGAGAACTGATGTGCTCCTGGCTTATGGGTCATTCCCCCACCATATGCGTGCATGCGCACGCCCACACACACACACATGCGTATGTGCAGTGATGCTGAAACAAACCCCTTTCCCCACATTATTAGTAGTACCAAGGAAAAAAGCAATCTGTATAAGAAAATGGGTGTGTGTGTCTGTGTGAATCGGCAGTGGGGCTGTCCAGGAACCCACTGTCAAGGATTTGGGGGCCAGCATGTGGCAAACGGTTGCGCTTGCAGCATGAGAAAAGTGACCCCCCCTCCTGCAGGAAAAGAATTTTCCATCAGTCATTGTTTGGGCCATAACTGTTGAATTCCCCATATATCTTACAGGGAGATCGGTTTTTCTGAACTCCAGTAGGCTTTCTTTTGAGTAAGTTGCACTGCCAAACTGCCCGCTTGGAGAATCAACCTCACAGCCCAGGTCATCAGAGCACGGGATGTGATCACTCCTGCTATTTGCTGTGCCACACCAAACTAGCTCTCGGAGTCCAGTGCGTTTCGGGCTCGTAGGTAATCGCTGCTAGGAAGGCTGTTGCCAAAGAAACAGCTCTCCACCTGGCACTAGCGACGGACCTGAGAAGGGCGATGGCATTGCTGCAACCCGTCTGGCTCAGCCTGCCTTCCGGGTTTGGGCCTCTGTGCATCCCACAAAGGCATGTTCTGCCGGAGGGAGCAGGAGTCGATCTGCCCTGTCCCACAGCCCCTGTGTGGCTTCCTCTGCTCCATGCTTGTGTGCATTCCACAAGCATGGAGCTCCGCTCGGTTGGAGACCCTCTTTATTCAGGCTCCCAGATCAGATGGAGCACTCTGTGCACGTACAACTTCAGGAGGTACATTGTAGATGGGCCCACCATGAATGGGTCATCTCCACCCCATGCATGCGTCTCTGCATAGGAAGTTCAAACCCTATTCTGAGCAAAGTTTTATCAAGCCCTTACAGACTGGAGGCAAACTGTGGCTACCCAAATGTTTGACACACAAGTCACATCAGTCCAAGCCAGCATTGCCAGAGGGAGGGTTTGGGGGGCTTCTAGACCACCATATCTGGAGAGCCTTCTGTTCTTCACTCTTCATTAAAGTCACACTTCTGGAACTCATTTGGGCATGATCCTATGCATCAATAAATTCTTTGTTTGGTCATAGACCAGCAAATAAAATACAAAATTATAATTAGTTAAAATAAGGAAAATACAGTAATTCTAAAATCACAGTTAATTAAGATAAGAAAAAAGCAATTATTCTAATATTATTTATTTATTTATTAAAACATTTTTATGCCGCCCCATTCGCCGAAGCCTCGGGGCGGCTTACATCACATTACATAAAAGGCTAGCATCATTTAGAATTGATTCTACAGAAGACAGTACAGACTATTGAACAGTACTTGGCTGTGGCCAAAGAAATAAAATCAGATTAATCATATAAAAGCATCTTAAGATTAAAAGGATCAGAATGAACAGGGTATTTAGAAAAGAGTGGGGAAAACAATTCCTAGTGAGCACCTGCAGGCAGGGCAATAAAGAATGACATATTTCATCAATTCAATTATTTCTTCCACGCATGGACACAGTCTCTCTTCGAAGGGGATTTTTTTGTATCTCCTTTCCATAACAGGTGTTGGGAGGGCACTGAATCGAGCTAAGGATAAAGTCCTTCTGAATTTTGGAATCATTATGCAACTGAGGTATCTGGCTGGTTGGCGGAAATGTGCAGATTCTGTGTTTCGTCTGAACGAAGCCCCACCATGTTCAGTGGGTTGGGTAGCCTTCCCCTGCCTGGCCCTGGATTAGGCCTAGCTGGTATTCACGATGGCAAGGAATGATGAAAGCTGTAGTCAACAATATCTGTAGTCAACAATATCAAACCAATTAGTTTGCTTGGGGGATAGAAACGCAGACCGTGCGATATTACGCTCTTCCAAGCTGCTTTTTTTAACTGCCATAATTTTTCCTCCTTTAATAATGGAATGAAGCAATACCAAAGTGAGGACCAATCTGACATTTTATAGCATGTTTTATTAAAATTATGAAATGCACCCACATTCATCATGGGCAATTTAATAAAAAGACCTGAAAATATTCTGAAATGTTTAAATGAGTGCTCCTTCCAGATGAGGATTTATGGTAGCGTTTCCATGGCTCATTCAGTCTCATTTTATGGGGAGTCCATGCGACATTCATCTATTTGTAATTCTCCTTCTCACCAATGCTGCTGTTATATTTCCTCTTACTGGAGAAAGTCCAACTTCTTTTTTGGAGAACAATGGAAGACTGTTCTTTCATCTCTGAAAGAGCATTACAATGAGATCAATATACAAATAGAAGTGATGCAAAGGAAGAGTCGTTTCTAGTCACCGTCATTTATTTTGGCAAAGTGAAATAAATGACAGAAAAGGTCAGTAAAAATTATATATATACACAGAGAGAGAGATAAAAAATACAGATAATTATAATGCAATTACATATATTGCATTGTAGGCATATATAGCTACATCCCCAAATTGCTATGTTAAAGAAAAGGGTTGGATAGTACAACACCGTGCTGCAACTCCAGAATTCCTTCCTGCACTGCATTCTACCATAGCAGGTTTTGGAACACCCTGTGGGGACTCAGGGCAGGATCAAAGCTGTCTGATGCTGGTTGCCACAGCTAACAAAATGACCCACCTCCTCAGCTCCCAGGAGCTCTCAGTCCCTTTGGAAGGATTGGCCCCGGGTCCCAGCCTGGCCCCTTTTGTGTGGGGCCTCCTGCAGTTCCTTTGGGTCCTTGTAATGCCAGCATCCGGGTGGCCCTGCCAGGGAGAAGCAGCTGGTTGCAAAAGGGAGGTCTTTGCCTCTTGGGCCTGGGTAGGATGCAGTTCGGACGGTCTGGCTCACTTGGTACTCGGACCCGAACACCCCTTCCCCACATGCACCCAGAGTACCGTGCCCTGTGCTGTGGAGAGCGTGGTAGCCCAGTGATGCTTGTGATCACTGTACAGAAAGGTAACTGTGAAGTCTGTATGGATGCAGAGGTAGAAAGAGAAATACATGGAAAGGGAGAGTGAGAGGGTGAGACATGGGTGTACATAATTATAGGATTATTATGCTCTTTCATTTACTTAAGAAATACTCTGGACAGTGATTTAGCTCTGCTTTAAAAAGGCTGAATGCAAACAAATGGTCGATAGAAATGGCAGTGCTGAAGAGGGAATTCTAAAGGAGTCGTGAGCTGTAACGGGATCAGCCGCCAGCTGCACCAAATCTGCTTCTCCTGAAATGATGGAGCAGCACCATGAGGGGGGCGACTGAAATGTTGGCCTGGGGCTTGAGAGGGCCCGGCTCCAGGCTTCACTCAGCCATGACGCTCAGCAGGTGACAGGGGCCTGCCATTGACTCTCGGCCTGACCTACCTTGCAGGGTTGTTGTTGTGAGGATAAATCGGAGAGTAAGCGGAGTCGTGTATGCAGCACTGGACTCCTTGAAGGAATAAATCTAATAATAATAGTATTTTGCGGGAAATGAATGTATTAATAATATAAATATATAAGGACATGGGAGATGTGCATACAGAAATAGAAAGCTTCTCTTGATAATGTGGAGATTCAGTTGTGGTTCTGCTTCTAGTTTACAGCAGAAAAGCAAGCATTTGTTAATGCTAGGAGCAGTCTGGGATGATTTAAAAATGACTCTTTGAATCGGGATGAAGTAAGGAGAATTACTTGGGATTCCCCTCCACCATCCCTCAGTCTGCTTTGGCTTGAGCAAATGCAAGCATTTTCATGTCATGACAGCTGCCTCGGGTACCGCTTATTCAAAGATGCTTTCTTCGTGTGACTCACCCAAGAGAGTTCAGTGATGTCAACAACTGAGAGTCACGGACTGCTGTGATGAGCAAACAGGTGGATAGTGGAGGTGATATATCCTCCAAGAGGATACCATTCTGGGGACTGGAATGATTTTTTTTAATTGCCAATTTATATATGTAATTGTGGATGGGCAGGAGATGCCTCCTCTGTACAACATTTTGGGATCACTTTGTGGTTTGCAAGGTTGCATTCAGTTGATATAAACAGCATTGATTTTTTTTATAAATCTAAACTGGGAGCTGCCGCCTAAATATTTGGCTCTGACTTTTGATAGTGCTCAGAGGTTCGGAACAAATGGTACAGGAGGTTCTCAAATGTTCAAAAGCAATTCATACATCTAGCAGGATGTCCTGGGCTAAGTCAAACCATCCATCCCTCTTGCTCTATTTCTATACCTCCCTTCTATATTAGCTGCATGATTCTTTCAGTGCTTCCTCTCAGTTTCTGAAAGGAACCTTTCCAAGAGCTTCTTTGGCATTCTCCCCTTTGCTGATCCCTCTCCTCTCCCCTCCCCTCCCCTCCCCTCCCTATTGAAAGGAGGAGCTGAGCTCTAACATTCTCCTTATGGGATGCTGTAAAATTTTGTCATGGCGGAGTTGTCAACAAATGCCCCAATGGAAGACAAACCACAGCTGCTCTGAGTTGAGCCAAACTGCCATCTTGACGTGCTTTTATTCTCAGACTGTTCAGAGAATACAGCCAGAACAGCCACATCACACTGGGCATCAGCCACATGGTAAAGGAGGAAAACCTTAGAAATCCCCCATGCTGGTTACCTTAACCCATGTTCACAGAGGAGAGATCATCCTGCAGAAGCAGGGGTGAAGATTGGGTAGTTTGGCCCAGCCCTTGCTCAAAGACTTCCTAGATGGCCCATGCTTTAAAAAAAAAAAACACTTGGGAAAGGCTCCCATTTCCCATCACGTCATTTTCTCTACAAAAACTCACAAATACCGTACCTGCTCTGAACTGTGATGAGTGTGGATCCCACCTATTTTTAGCTGTTGTTTGACTAGTACCTTCATGACACACTAGCTGGTCACTTGGGAAAGAGGCAGTTTACTCTCGCTGTCCTTGCATGTGGCAGTAGATCGGAAAGCTGGAATGTGAAGCAATGTTTGAAAGGCCTCCTATAATGGGATGGAACTCACAACAAAGCAAGGGCTTGGCAAGCCTCAGGGGCTTTGTTATCGGCCAGCCTGGGAGAGCAAATAGCCCTGGGATCTGCGTGTGACCCTGCGTGCCCTTTTATACTCTGATATCAAAATGGAACATGGGAAAATAAGATACAGCATAATGAAACACACACACGCCAGATTCTGTGGATGCTGAGAACTTTGGTTTGATATGAGAAGCTGCAATTAAAGTTGGCTTGGGAAATGAATTCCGGCTGATATACCTCTGCTGCTCATTTAAGGCACATCCGGGATTGGAAGCTATCCTAGGCATTGAGTCCTTCAGGTCTGGTGTTAGCGTTAGGGCAGTGCTAGGACCCCAAGATCCCTCTGAAATATGTTCTAACCTTTCCATTTTATCCTTTATTTTTATCACCTTAGCTTATCAGCTCAGCCGAGTGTTGGGGAGGCGGTTCTGGGAACGATCACTTGCATTTTCTGCAATGCATCACTCTAAAGTACTGTGGGAAATTCACATGGTGGCTCCTAGCCAGTTGGCGGTACTCAGAGCACCACTGCCCTTGATTGCCACGTGAACTTCCCCGCACAGGAAGGGACACACTAAGGGGCAGCTTGCCATCTCTGCCCTGGAGATCATCCGAGGCATTGCTTGTCCTACATCCCTTTCTCTTCTAGGTGCCATGTTGCTTATCAGTGGTGCGGTGGAGCCAGTGCTCACACAGGTGGAGTGCCATCGCTTTCTGATGCACAGGGATGCGGATGTTCTTGCTGCCCCACTCCCCTTCAGCCTTCCTTGTTTCCTCTGGGCTTAGATGCCATCCTCAGAATAGCTGAGAGGACATTGATTATCCCAGCAATACTATATTGTTCTCTATTGAGTGTGGTTTGGTCTTGCATGGGCTACAAAGACCCCTTTGCTTTATAAAGGCCTCCTCCTGGTCAAGGTAAAATCCGCTGGTTGATATGAATAAACCCACCAGTCTGCATTTTAGGACTATTCTTGGGGGATGGCATTGAAGACTTCCATGGGCTGGGCTCAGGCAACACAAAAACTCACACTGAGTATGAGCTGAGTGTGGGTTGTTGTTGAACCATGGGTTATTACTGAAACATGGTTTATTGTCTTGTCTGAACCCAGCCATGCTAACAAATTATGGTTTGTTGCTGAGCTGTCTACCATGTGTGGTTCATAGGTAGCCAACCACCATTGTTTAGTGCAGCTTGGTTCAGAGAGCACAATAATTCACATTTTTATTACAACCCACAGTTTAATTGCAACCCATACTCAGCTCATACTCAGCCTTTGCCTAAAACTAGCCTACAGTTCAAAGTTTACTATAACACCATTGCTTGTCATGCGCATCCTCCGTGTGTCTGTAGGAATGGATGATTGCAAGTTGCCCTTCTGGCAAGGGCTTAGCAAAAGGCGGCCTGGGAAAGAGGCAATTTAACAAGGGCATGTTTAAGGCTCAGTCTTTTTCCTGAGCTACAGAGAAGCATCAGAATTTGAAATGTGATTTTTAATGAGTCCACTGAAGCCCTGTTAATGTTCCCTAGTACATATATAAGTACAGATTTCAAGGAGATTTATAGCCAAGCACTCCTCTGATAATATGTGAAGATACTTTGGCATACTATAAATAATAATAATTTTTTAAAAACCATGCCCAGGAGTTTTCTATTTCCACTGAACGGCAGGTTTTAGGGATGTATGTCATACAAACACTTGCAGAATATGATCGGTTAGTAAAACATTAGTGTTTAAGTTATAAAAAAATGCAGCTTATCACTAACTCATGAAATAGCCCTGGCAAAGGTCATTTATGCATCAAGATTTGATATTCATCTAATATACAACCTTATTTAGTGGCTGACACATTTGGGTTTTTCATAATATTCCCATACATTTTATGAGTGTTTTTCAGCAGATAGACGGATACTGGGAGTTGTTCGTGAGAGCTACATGGGGTGGGCTAGTTTCTCAGTTTATTCTCCTCATAAAATTCTTACAGAGTGTGCAGCAATGCAGCTGCACGAAGTGATACTTTGGATAATATACAGCCAACCTGGCTGGCTACTGATAGCTTGATTCTCCCTCCGTTTGTCTAATTCCCTTCTAAAGCTGTCCAAATGGGTAGCCATTGCTCCAACATCTGGTAACACGAGAGTTGTTCTTTTTATTATTATTATTATTATTATTATTATTATTATTATTATTATTACTACTATTATTATTATTACATTTCTATGCCGCCCCTTGCCGAAACCTCGGGGCGGCTTACAACACGATAAAATACATTGAAATACAATAGCACATAATAAATTACCGTTAAATACAAAAATACAAAAAATACATTGATTTACAAATATAAGATTAAAATTATCAGTATTCTTGGCCTAGGACCATAGACAAATTCCACTCAGAGTTGCTTCTAGTTCCAGGTGGACTTCTGACTTCCCCGGGTGACCTGCTTCATACTAAAACAGGAGACATTGATCTCTAGAGGAAGCTTTATCGTTTCTCTGAAACGCGTGATGTGAAACAGCATTTCACACAGGAAGTGGAATTCTTGTTTTGTTTCATTCTTCACTGATTCCATTTCCATTCGTTATTGCCTCTTTCATTTCACTTCTCTTATGCTGCGGATTCATACACTTGCTTGTTTTAATTCCTGTCTCATTCATTTTTGTTTCTACATAGATTCTAGTGGGTGCCTAGCCTGATTTCAGATGCCCGAAGCTTGGGTATTTTACATTGAGATTGGTACCACTTTTTTATGTACAACTCCCTCACAGTGCCAGACCTGTTTCACACCAGCAATGGGCAATTGTAAAGAAAATTAAAAGCAAGTGATATTCTACACTTTCCTATTACAAGTGGGACGGTTTTCTTGTCACTGTCAGAGCTTTTTCAGAGGCCCACCTGCCCAGAGAAGCATTTTCAAGGATTTTGTTTGGTCTTCATTTTAATGTTAAGTGAACTAACTTGATCCACGCTTCCTGGACCAATAATTATCCTTTTGTTTTCCTTGCAACAAAGGCTCAGACTGAATTGCAGCATATGTGTCTAATTTATTATCATTGTTTGGTCTCTCTCTTTTGTAATCTCTGTCGAGGGTTACCTTTTTTAATTCCTTTCAGACAGAACAAGCAATCCATCTGAAAATAAATGAGGTGGAATCTGTAAAAAGGGCACATGCTTGAAAGTCATACAGGCAGCCAAATTCTTTGTGAGTTGGTGAAATGTTCTGGAATTGTCAAATACAAAGCCATGTATGCAGCATGGGGCATCAAATAGACTCTGATCCAGCCAATGCCAATTGTTTTTCAGGGTCCTGTTGCTTAGGTGGGAGAGGTAAACATACACTTGAATTTCTATGCATGCACACTTTGGGGGAAGAGAGGGTACCGAGGGGTAATTTTTCACCTATTCCCTCTCTCAGACCTCCATACAATAACTTAGACAATAGTATTTGATGATTCTCTAGAGGAGTGTGGATCATTGTTGATGTTGAATTCCCTGACCTGGAGTGCAAATCGCCGTGTCTCTCTTGGGACATTAATCCTGGGAGATGACTCTTGCTGAAATGTTTGGCTTAGCAGGCACGGGACAACGGACACCGATCGGGGTGAAGTTGGTCATGCATAACACAACTAAGACCCAGTTGCGTGTCGCTGAGGTGGATAACCTGTCTCTGGCTATCCTGTCTCACTGCAGAAGAGTCTCAGAGCTCTGACTTAGTGAATCATTCATTATTTAAATCATTTATACTCCTGGTTGCCTAATTTGGATAACAAACCACACAGGCATGCAAATAAAAAATATAATTAGGTAATGAAACAGGGAGAGAGAGAGACAGGAAAGAAAACCATAACAGCAAGCAAGCCCCATGATAGCAGAAAGAAATGAACCATACTGGAATACGATATTTAGCTCCCTGCTCTTTTAGAAGGTCTGCTTTTAATCCGTTATCTGAAGAATGTAAGAACACATGAGGCTTCTTTATCCTGAGTCTGTCTCTTGGTCCATTTAGCCTAATCTTGTGAGCCATGACTGGCCAGTCGTCTGCCCTACTTACAGGTGCTGGGAATGGGGCCTGAGAAACCCTTGTGCATGAAAAGCTTGTGGTTTACCAGTTCGCTGCAGCCCCTTTCCTGAAGGAGTCGTGTGTCAAACATATCTCTCCAGAGAGGGTGCTAGGTGGAGCCACCACCAAAAGGCCCTGCCTTGCTGGCCATCCCCCTTGCCCTAGAAGAGGTGGAACATACAGCTGTGCTTCTGATGGTTAGATGAATACGGCAGGTTCATTTGACTGCTTCTGCTTACAAGGGATCCCACCATATTGACCATGATCTTGTCATGGAAGCTTATTGTTGGATGGAATGCCCAAAGCAGGATGAGACAACTGTACCCCGAACAGCTGGGCCTCCAGCCTCTACTGAGACAGCTCTAGTGAGAGCCCACCAGCTCCTGTGGAGTGGTTCTTATGGAGAGCATGATTTGGTTCCTCTTTCATTGGAATCTGTTTCCCTGGAACTTTCCTCTAGTTGAAAAAGGGGAAGGAACCACTCCTTGCATAGTGCTTGGATCGCAGTTCTGTGAAGATTGCTATCTGCTTAGAGATGCCGTGTGTGAGACAGGCAGCATATAAATGTTTGTAATAAATAAATAAGTGAATGAATGAACGAACAAAACTGGAAATGGATCCAGTGGATTAAAAACCTTCTGTAGGAAAGCTCCAACTCCTCTATGCTTGAACCAATGAGAATTTTAAGTACGGAGCCCATGCATGCAATCATGAACCTTCTCAGACCTTCAGCCAAGGACGAACAGTCCTGCTGGGGTGACTTTGTCTGCATCATGGATCCTTTGCTGAATTAGCTTTTGATCACTGGTTACATCCAGAGTTAGCAACTGAACCAGACAGAATCCCAAGGAGAAGGTTTTCAGAGAGGGGAGAGAGACTTTTCCCAAAAGGGAGAAAAAAGAATAAGTAAGCATTAAACAAGCAGAACAGCCAAAAGAATCACTATGACAGAGAACTTATTTCAGCCCCAGAACTGAATTCTACTGTGGTGAGATACTTGTGGGGGACATTCCAAGGACTATACACATTTTGTTTATCAATACATTTAATGCTTAGTAGTTAACTTCTATATTGCGCTAGTTTCTCTGCATTGATTTCCCAAAGCTCATTCTTGATGGACGTGAATGAAAGCTGCATGCATTGGCCCAGGAATCTGTGCATTCTTCAGATAAGGAAAGCTCTGCAAAAGAGGAATCAGGCACATGTAACGAACTCAGGAGAAGGCTGCCAAATGTTTTATATTGTACCTACACAGAAGTGGACTTGAGGAAATGAAGATTCCCTCCCGTGCTTGAACGAGCTTGCCGAATTGCTTCCTAGATTGGAACAATCCATTTCAGCTCTGTCGTTTTTTTTTTTTATGGGAAAGAGAACAGCCAAGGACTCTCCAGTGGAGATCTCAGGGACTTCCTGCTCTCTTCTTGCCACCTGCATAATAGAAGTTGCAAAGGAACTCTCACTCAGAATTGGGCAGAAGCTGGAATCACAAACCATGGTGATGTCTGAAGCACTATAAAACATGCTGTCTGACCTACCATCCCCAGCAGAATCACCAAGCGGCTGCTGGGCTCCCTGTACCCCATCTGGACCCACTGTGTTCACATTAGCTTGCCCTTGATTCATGCCCTCTCTGCCACTCCAAGAGAAGTGCCTGAGGACAGCTATATTTTGGCTTTCCCTGCGATGCACTGGATGTGGCCCTCTTCCCCAAAACGTGTTGCATGGAAGTTTCAAGACCCGAAGATGGGATTGGGCTCCTTGGAGAACATCCATGCCTCGGGAGCTGTCCGTAATGCAAGGGGAAATAAATTCAAGCCAGGAGTCAAATCTGGCCTCCCACATCATCTCTTTAGGGTTTGTTTCTCCAGGTGGTCCTCCCCACTTCTCCCTCTTTTTATCTGAGAGGGGATTTCATTTTGCAGAAGCTCATGTGACGACATTCCAAGGAAGAGCAAGGTCGAAGCCAGAATGGATCGGGCTGAAAGACAAGAAAGAGGTAAAATTTTGGCTTAAGGTTCTTAGTGTGAGGAACTACACCTTCGGAGTGATGCTGCGACCTTTGAAAAGGTGGGGAACACTTGCAACAATGCATGAAAGAAGGTAGAATCTAGGAAAGGGAATGGCCCTAAAGGCTGGGGCCCCAGTGGGGCCATATCCAACCCCAAGGCCTTCCTTTCTCTGTTTTCTGGCACTTCTGCAGCTCCATCCCTCATCCTAAAGCAGAGAAATGCCCCTCCTAAGGTTTTTGTACTGGCAGGAAGAACCTTACACTCAAACATGCCAGCACTCTTGCTGTTTTACCTTTGGCTGTTTTTCCGTCAAAATTTCCTTCTAAATACAAAGCCCGTTCATGCAATCAAGGAAGCCGCAGCCCATCAGCCAAGGGGAATGGTCCCAAGTCCTAGTCCAGCACCTGAGCCCAGGTGCCACAGCGGCTCCCACCTTAGAGGGCCGGCCGCTGCTGCTTGTCCTCAACCTTGTACGGGTGGCCCAAAGCCCCAGGAGTTCTGCAGGAGAGCTTAGTGCAGAGGCTGGGCTATTTCGCAAAATCCTCTTAGGCTGCCAGGCATGACTGTGCACTTGCCACAAAAGACACAAAGGACCGCACACGGTGCTTAATTGAATCTGCAGAGGACAAAGGGGGGACACCCCTCCCTCCACCACTCCCTGCGCAAATCCAAGTCATGCAGGAGAACAGAAGCAAGCAGTGAAAGAGGCGAAAGAGGCCACTGTGATGGCATGAACCATTCACACTTGGATTCCGGTGCTGCTTCAGCAAAGGAGAGAAGCGACTTTTCCACACAAAGTCTGCTGTAGCTGCAGCCAACCGTGGCCTTGCCTGTCCTGTTCAAGTGCCCATTTCACGTAATGCTTGCTGCACAGCCGGTTGTAATGCAGATTTATTTTTCGGTGTGCTAAAAACATTTGAGTTGCAATAAAACCCAGGGGGACCCCAACTGAGACAGCTGTTAGATTTAGCAACAGAAGAGAGGCAGCCTTTACTGGGTTTCTGGTTGCAAGGGCTTCTTGATGCATCGGAGATGCTGAAGGTACAAGATGCTGATTTCTGGTGTTAACTTCAAACACAGCTGTGATGAATTTTCTGGAATGGGTCTAAAGACAGATTGGTCCAAGGGGATCTCTAGGACACACCTGACCCTAACCTTTTCTCCTTGCACTGTGAAAGTGATATGGAGGGATATTGCGATACAGCAAAACGGAAAGCAAAGGTTTAAGCATCCATCCCCTAGACTAGTGGTGGTGAACCTATGGCATGCATGCCACATCGGGCACGCAGAGCCCTCTCTGTCGAAACACAAGCCAAGTCACCCCAGCAGCCGAGCATCAGATAACAGTGCACATAGGGGCCATGCGCATGCTCGAAAAGAAGTAGTGGTGCCAGGCAATGACGTCACGAGCCGTGACTTATTAGCTGTGACTCATGCAAGCTTTCGCATGGCCAGTCAGTTTGCTGCCAGGGAGGGAGGGAGGGAGGGAGAGAGAAATAATAGATAAATATTTGCTTGAACTGGCTGTGAGTTTTAATACATTCATTTTTATTAACACAAGATTTTAGCTTTGAGTTTTCTTGTGAAAAATTGAAATGTCATATCTAAGATTTAGCAAAGAGACTGATCTGATTAAGAGACTGAGATTCTTTCAATGTTGTGCTGTCCCCCTGGCATATTTGAATCTGCAGCATCATATTTAGTTGTTTTTTTCTAAACTAAACCTTCAGTATTCAGGTATTATTGCTGTGTTGGCACTTTGCAATAAATAAGTGGGTTTTGGGTTGCAGTTTGGGCACCCGGTCTCTAAAAGGTTCGCCATCACTGGCCTAGACCAATCTCACACCCACCTGTGGCTATTTCCTATTTTAAGAAAAGTGAAGGGGGATGTTACATGCATCTCTTACGTAAAGTTGATGATGGCTCTTAGGACAGTATCCAACAGGGTCACTCTGCCAGCTCAGACAGCACCGAAATTATGCTGTGCAATCCATGTGAAAGCACTTCTGCAATATGGGTCGCACCAGTATGATGTGCAATGGGTTGCACATGCAGAACGCACAACTGTGCTTGTGCAAGTCCATTATTAGTATTAGTAGCACCTTGCATTTACATCCTGTCTTTTCTCCTCTTGTGAGGAAGCCAAGACAGCTGACATAGTTTTCCTGTTTTATTTTCACAGCAGCCCTGTGAAAAGGGTTAGGCTGCGGGTGACTGGCCCAAAGTCACCCAGTGGGTTTCATGGATGAGTGGGGACTAGAAGCCAGGTTTCCCATGTCCCCAGTCCATTGCTCCAATGGACTCTCACAAGCTCTCAACAGCAACTATTATTTTACCTGCCCAGAACCAACTGGCAGGACTTCATATGGATATCCTCAACTCCAAGACATTGAACTCCAAAACCCATTGTCCATACACAATTATATTTGCTCCCAATATTAAAAAAACCTACATCAAAAGCATGTGACACAATACTACAGAATACTGGTAGAATTCCTGCACAAAGACTTTTAAAGTCAATGTGCACGAAGTTCTAATCCCTAGGGAAAATCTTTTTGTTGAATTCTTGTAGACAGTTTGGTCATGATAAAAACCAAACAAAACAACAGTGGCGGCAGCAGCAACAACAAAACATGCACAACTTGATTTCTCTTTGTTTCCGAAGAACTTCACATTTTCTAATTTGTTGTAATTAAGGGGAATGTGCCATGATGCTTTGGCTGTGGGAGGAATTTTTATTGTCATTAAATGAGAAGAAAGATTAAGACTTTGCAACATTTTTATTAATTAATTCTTTTGCTTTGTATCGTTCCTCTCAATCAAGAAAATTGGCACTGAAGGTAGCCAGCAATTCACTCTGAGCACAATAAAAAGAACACTTTTAATTGGGTATGTATTAGGGATGTACAAGGAATCGTTCTGTGTAGAAAGTCAGCTAGATTCCCTGGTTTTGGCCTTCTGGATTCCTGTCCACTTTGTAGTGGCTCGGATTCCAAGTTTGTGGTCCAGAATTGATCCACATGTGCTGTGCAAGCAACACCATTCCTCCATGTTTGCCTTTGCCACTGGAAGCAGTGGGAGGAGGAGAAGGTTGCCACTGGGAGTGGCAGCTGGGGGAGTTGCCAGATGTGCAATGGGGGGGGGGGAGTCCATGTGTGTTCCTGGACTTCCTTTTGGTTCAGCTCACCTTGAAGGACCAGGCCAAGCATGACAGGAAGTTCACAGATTCTGAAAAGGTTTTGTCCCAGCCTTAGTAAGTACATTGCATTTTGGCTGTAGATTCTCCAGGATTTGGGTAGAAAACGTTCCCAGGCCATTCTATGTAGAGTAAGCTGTGGTTGAGCCTTCTACATAAAGCAGGCTGATCTACCAATGATCTAGCAGATGTCATACCCTTTCAGTGCATCTTCTACCAATGATTCAGTGGATGTGCCACACATTTGCTTGGGAGGTTTGTTCTGGAACTCTAGGCAGACCTTTGAGTCATTTAGAAATATAGAAACTGAGTCAGAAGGGGTCTCCTGGGCCATCTAGTCTGACCCCCCACTCCAGCCAGCTCCGCTCATGACAGGCCTACCATGTGCATGTCCAGCCTATCCTTGAACACCCACACCGAGGGGCCTCAACGACCTCTCATGGAAGCCCATTCCACACCCTTGGGGTCCTGACTGTCAGGAAGTGCTTCCTGGCATCCAAATGGAAACTTGGCTCCCTGAGCTTTGCTCTGTTGGAGCGCGTCCTGCCTTCCTCTGCAGGGGAGAACAGGTCTCTACCCATCTCCATGTGACATCCCCTCACATACCTGTATGTCGCCAACAGATCCCCTCTGAGTCTCCTCCTCTCCAGGCCAAAGAGACCCAGTTCCCTCAGTCTCGCCTCATACCCCATCCCCTGCACTTGGGGAGATGGCCACGATCGCGGTCACGCTCGTTCAGGGAAGACAGGCACAATCACGGTTGTACTTGAGGGGGTGGGGAAATGGCCATGATCATCCTGCTGGGGGGGGGGGGGAGATTGCTGAGATCGCGCCCATCTTTCCTGCATGAGTGCACCTGCGATCATGCCCATCTCCCCTCCGAGCGCCCCGCAATTGCACCTGTCTCCCCTCCATCATGCCTTTAATTGCACCCATCTCCCCCCAGCGTGCCTGCAATTGTGCCCATCTTCCCTGTGATTAATACACACACACACACACACACACACACACACACACACACACACACACACAATGGATTAACCTTATTTATATTTAACCTTATGGGGAAATGTGACTTGGCTCATGACCGATTTGAGTTGTGACCAGAGTCGTAGAACAGATTGAGTCCGTGAGCCAAGGTGCCGCTGTAGTTGGGCAAGGCTGCTGCAAAGCATGGCTGGTCGTTCTCCCAGGGCAGAGGTTCACGTGGAGAAGAAGAGCTCGTCACTTTTTAATCCGCTTTCCTCAGACTGGGCTTCAATGGGAACACTGGGGCATGGTCAAGAATACCACGACAGTCATGCATTTTCTCTTCTGCAGCTTGCAGATAGAGGCATGGCACCGAGGCTGAATTCTAGTCCAGGACTTTCTGAGTTTCTCTATCCTGAATAGGCTGAACAATGAGCTATTTCACCTCAGAGAGGGCCAGGATTCAGTCAAAGGAGGAATGAACACCCTGGTTCATAGGAATTAATCTTAAGCCTTGGAGATTTCTGGATGAAACCATTTTTGCAATTCACTTAGAAAAAAGGACTTTATTAATGTTTCCCAAGGCACTCTAAATGATAAGAAAAAGAATAGGGAAGAGCTAACACTTGGGACTTGTGCTAAAGCGCAACATAATTCAGCTTGTCATCCTAGAAACCGAGCTCAGCTAGAAATGTTGGCAGAGGAGCAGATGTGCACAGAGGAAGACAGAACGGATGGTTCGGGGTGATTGAATGCACTCGCTTCTCACTTAGACCAGCATGTCTCTGGAGCGCGTCTGCTGAGTTTGTCAAATGGGCTGCAGCTCAGAGGTGGATCCATGGCCAGTTGTTCCTGCGGCGCTGTAAGGCCAAACTCAAACGCACTGAATGAGTTTGCATGAACAGGTACTGGGTTCCCTTGTCTTCTTATGCACTGCTACTAAGCAGATTCAATCAATTACTGCCTCTTTGGCGTGATTTTTAAGGCAGCATGGAGCTGATTGGTTTGAGATTCAGGACAGATAAATGCAAGTATTTCTTCATGAAGCACATACTTAAACTATGGAACTTGCTACCGCATGATGGGATGTGGCCACCAGGTGTGATGGTGATAAAAGGGCATGAACAAAATCAAGGAGGAGAAGGCTGCTAGTCATGGTGGGTATATGCTGCCTTCAGGATTAGAAGCTACACGTCTCTGTATACCAGTTCTCGGAGAGCATGGATGGGCTGGTGTTGTTTCTCTCAGGTTGTACTTGTTGGTATCTACCAAGCGGACAGAATGTTGTTGTAAACCATCCGTGTTGTTCTAAACTGCCCCGGGACGTCAGTGATGGGGCGGTATATAAAAGTTCTGAATGAATGAATGAATAAAAGTCCCATCCATGAATCCTTGCCTATAGCGCTGCATTAATCTTTTTGTAGGGTCACCATCATGACCAAGTGTTAAGGAGAAGTGGCTTGATTCACATGCCACCGTTATAAACAGAAAATTTCGTCATGGCCATCTACGACTTATCCCTTCCAGCTCTGCCATGGATGCCAGTTGGGTAGTTGCAATCCAGCCTTCAGTTGCGTGGTGGCATCACTTGCGTGGACTTGTATCTGTTCCAGTGCACAGGCAAGCCTGGGCCCACTCTCTCCTCTACCACAGATAGTTATCCAGGTTCTAGGTAGTGGTGAAACTGGAACTAGCCAGCATTGCCTATTGCTTACTAAGTGTATCAGATGAGGGTTTTCCTGCTGTTTGGAGTTGGAAGGAATACAGACAGCCCAGGACGTAGCATGATAAACTGAAAGAGTTTGTTTGCTAGTTAAAATAACAATACATTGAAAGTTAGTTTTAATATCTGTCTGTCTGTCTATTGTGTTTATATGCTGCCCTATAGCCCAAAGGACACTTGGGGCAGCTTATAAGAAAAGCAACAAGAAGAACACGGATCACAGCAATTGGAAGCATAAAATCCATAAACCATACATTTGGCCCTCAGGAGAAAGAATCAGAACAAAGCATGGAGAAAAAAGTCAAAACAATGTTAAAAACTAGTCTAACTTCTAAAACAGCTATTAAATAAAAATGCCTTTACCTGATGCTGGAAAGAGAGCAGCTATGGCTCCAGGTGTGCCCCCTTGGGGAGGGGATCCCATAAGTGGGGTGCAATCAGAGACAAGGCCCTTCTCCTTCCCTTCCCCCCTCCCCAATTCACTGGGGGATGGTTCTTGGAGAAGGACCTCCCTCAAAGATGCTAGTTTTAATGGATTATGCAGCAAAATCCTCCCGCACCCTTTAAGCAGTGTTGAAGGCACCAAGTCTATGGGAACTGCTACAAAGAGGGCTAAGAACCATCTTTTATAAAAAAAAGGACTGCATACATTTTGAATACACTGAATGGGCTGGAAACAACAAAGGATAGTTACTGGACACAACAGTTTATATCTGGTCAGAAGAAACTTTACAGCTTGTGTCTTTCGAAGAGGGATGTATTCCTATAGCACGTTAAATGATCTGGTTCCGTGGCCTCGCCTCCAAGCTCAATTAGCCTAGAGAGCTGATTGCAGTTTGTACAGTTCCCAGTATTTATAAAAATAACCCTAATCCTCCTGCCCCAATTTGGCAGGCAGTCTAACTAGTGTAAACTCCTGTTCCTGTGAATTATTGCATGCTCTAATTCTACGCATTATCCACTTGATTGTGGTAGTGAAGGCCAGCATAAAAGCACAACATTTCAATGTGGAAGCCTTCGGTTTTCTTTGGGCCCAAAAATAAACCCATGTTTCAAATAAGAAGGGACTGAATTCCCACGGGGTCAGATTGTGATGGACTCCAGAGTAACATGATCAGGGAGGTCCTAAAATAGAACCAGAACAAGTAGGCCCTATGGCTGTTGCACAGTATTCCCACTACCCAAGAAAAGTGCTCTTGTCCTGGGCTGCAAATCCTTGTGCAGGGTCATTCAGGGCTTTGGGGCGATGGAAGTGAAGCTGATAAAGGACACACTCTTTTTTCTTTCCTACCAACCAAGATTGTGCTGTTTAAAGGGGAGGTTTTCCTGGACCCAGAGAATATTAGCTAGCATTTTGTAGCATTTATAATTTATATTTTGTTATTGGCTATTTAGATAAGTTTTTGCTGCTAATTTATTGGTTGCATTTTGTCATGCTGTGCATGTGGTTTTATATTTTTATTGTGTGAAGAGCTTATAACCTATTGATTGTACTGTTTTTATCTGTTTTATTGATTTTATTGATATGCTGTTGCAGCATTTGTAAGCTGCCCAGAGAACCTTCAGGTTATGGGGTGGCAAAGAAGCGGAATGAACTAAGTAATAATTAAGATAGCCAGCAGGGGGCAGACACAAAATTCTGTTGGGATGAAAGACATCTCTTTAGTCCCAGTTGAATGCCCTTCCAACATAACTCACTAGGGACTTGAGTTGGTCAAGAGCCAGTGTCTCTAGGCTGATTCTGTACACCTCCATCACCATCATCATCATCATCATCATCATCATCATCATCAGATCATCATCAGCATGATCTCTGTCCGCTTTGGAATGGGGTGAGAGCATCCAGGAAGCTGAGGTAAAACAATCCCCACACCAAAAAGCCATGGGTGTGTGGCAGATGTCAGCTTTTGATGGAACGTCTTCTTGGGCTGTTAGTCCTTTCATGTTCTTCTTTAATCTGGATCTAGCTTTGTCCAGATCGGCAATTATACCAATTTGTTCTTTCTGAGGAAGTTCAGTGAAAGCAGCTATTGCCCCTTTCACTATTTCCTCCTCCTCCAAATCCAACTGCAGAAGTAGCTCCTTAGCTGATGTTTCTGTCTCTTCATTAGGTTGATGTCTCAATGTATCCTCTTTATGCCCCTGGGGAACCTGTTGTGGACCAGCTCTAGCTCTTTCCTCTTCTCTTGAACATCTGAACGCTGCTGGAGATGTTACTTGAGCGGTCACTGCCTGGGTTTGTTCCATTGTGCCTGGACTGTTGGCTGCAGGAGAAGAGCCAGTGTGGTGTAGCAGATAGAAGGCTGGTCTGGGACTTGGGTGCTTTGGCTTCTAGTGCTCTAGAAACTTGTTAGGTACAGACTCGAAGCCTAACTTACCTCAGAGGGCTGCTGCTGTGAAGATAAAATGCCAAGGAGGAGAACCTTGTGAGCCTTGCAGGAGGAAGAAAGGTGGGGTGTAACTGTAATGCAAGAATTCCCAGACTTTCTTCACCATAAAACTGGACTAGGACATTTTGCTGCCTGCAGCAAAGGACACCATGACATCCCACATACCATGGGCAGAAACAGACTTGCATGGCCTGCCCTGGCAGCTGAATCTTACCGCAACATTGGCAGTGGGACAGCACTGAAGTAGCTCTGCCCTTCACATTTCTATTTTTGTCCTGTTAAATTTTCAACTGAGAAACAGACATTCTGTGTCTTAAATTACCGCTAGCTGTAGATTTGATTTAGAGACCCATAAAGCAGGATTCTGTGAAGACGAAAAAGTCTGGCAAAGACCCTCCTATAGATCGGTGACTGGTTATGGGTGCAATTCTTAGATTGCTCAGGCAGCCCAAAGTGTCCATGGCTGGCTGGGCATGCTGTGAGTGGTGGGACTGTTGCTATCTAAACGTGCACACAGTTGTACCTTAAAGGGCAAAAAGCAGAGATAAGTGATCTGGTCCTTCACAGAAGAGATGGAAATAGTGGAGATCCCCAAGAATGGTACTCAGACTGGTGCTTCTTAGCTTGCTCACAAATCTTCTGTAGTTAATGAGCAGTGAGGCGGTTAGGTTGGCTGAAGATACCAAGTTATGCATTCTGGGCATGCACATGGTGGGCATGTCATGAGCAGAGCTGGCTAAAGCTGGGGGTCAGACTAGATGGCCTGGGAGGCTCCTTCTGACTTGCGCTGTTTCTAAGCTGAGTATCAGTGGCTACTAGTCACAATGGCTAAGTTTTCCATCTGGTATAGGACGCAGTGCCAGAAGGAATGCTTTGGGTTCCTCGACCGTGGCACCCGATTTCTTGCCAATGGACTTCTGGCAAGGGATGGGTTGCACCTCATGAGGATGGGGAAAAGGTCCTTTGGAGATGCTCTAGCAAGCTTCGTCCGGAAGACTTTAAACTGAGCCAGGGTGGAGGGGGGGTCAGGCCCCCCAGAAACTTGTCCACGCTGGACAAGAGTGAGGAAAGGATCAGGGCGCTGAGACCAGGGTGTTAGATGTACTGCAGGGACTGGCAGGAATCCTACGAAGAGGGGGACAGTATAGGGAAGATGGGAGGAAGGAGGAGGCTGGGGACTCCAAAGAAAGGAAGCGGTAGGAAGGAGTTGAGTTGCATGTACACCAATGCTAGGAGCATGGGTAATAAGCAGAAAGAGCTTGAAGCTCTCCTAGATCATGGAAACTTGATGGGATGAAAGGCAAGACTGGAATATAAACATAGAGGGGTATCACCTGTTTAGAAAGGAAGGAAGGGAAAGAGGGGCGGGATACATCAGGGAAGGGACTGGATGCAGTGAGATAGAATGCAGCGCAGATGGGGATCTGGTAGAGGCAGTCTGGGTGAAACTAAGGGGCTTTGACAGGGGAAGGGACCTGACAGTGGGGGTATGTTATTGCCCTCCAGGTCAACATGACACCCTGGACAATGTCCTCACAGATCAGATTCTCAGGATATCTCATGGGAGGGCCGCAGTAATTATGGGAGATTTCAATCTCCCAGGTATTAGTTGGGAGATTCACTAAGTGGTAACAGCCAGGCTATGTTGTTTCCTAGAAGCTACAGAGGGAGGGTTTTTCATGCAGAGGGTCTGAGAGGTGACGAGGGGGGAAACATCCTTGACTTGGTCTTGACCAATAGGGAGGAGCTGATAGATGAAGGACAGATTAGGGGAGCTCTGGATGCGAGTGATCACTCCATCCTTTGCTTTGAGATCAGGGGACAGGGGACGTGCAGCAGGTCGAGCACTAGAAGCTGGGACTTCAAGAGGGCCAATTTTGGCCAACTGAAGGCCAGACTGGGGAAAGTCTCCTGGAATAGGTTACTGGAAGGTAAGCGAGTTGAGGAGGAGTGGATGGCACTCAAAAGGGAGGTTTTGGAGGCGCAAGCCTTGAAGATACCTCTAGTCAGTAAGGTGGGGAGGCGGAGAGTGCTGCCATGGATGTGAAAGGAGGTGGTAAGAGGGATTAGATGCAAGAGGAACCTCTGTAGGAAATGGACACTGGGGCAAATAGACAAAAGGGTATGCTGAGAGGAGGAGGCCCATTGCAGAAGGATTCTTCACAAGCCTAAGGCTGATTATGAGCTGAGACTTGCCAAGAATATCAAGAGCAACAAAAAGGGCTTTGATAGAAACCCTGTAATCCCCTTGTAAACAGCAAGAGGAAGGGGATTCAGTGACTGATGTGAGGGAACAGGCACATGGAAGATTAGATGAGGCCGGGGACTTAGGGGCACAGATTAGAGTCACCCCACTAGAAGTCAAGGGGCTCCTCAGGGCACTGGACATTACAAAGGTGCCAGGCCCTGATAGGTTACACCCGAGAGTACTTAGAGAGTTGGCAGGGGTTCTTTCACACTTGCTGGCCTCCATTTTGAGGCCTTGAGGAGAACGGGTGAAGTTCCAGAGGACTGGAGGGTGGCATCATATAGGTATGTGAGGGGGTGTCACACAGAGGTGGGTAGAGACCTGTTCTCCCCTGCAGAGGAGGGCAGGACATGCTCCAATAGAGCAAAGCTCAGGGAACCAAGGTTCCATTTGGATGCCAGGAAGTATTTCCTGACAGTTAGGACTGTTAGGGTATGGAATGGGCTTCCACGGGAGGTGGTTGAGGCCCCATTGGTGAGGGTGTTCAAGGACAGGCTACACATGTCATGAGCAGAGCCGGCTAGAGCTGGGGGTCAGACTAGATGGCCCAGGAGGTCCCTTCTGACTCGCTCTGTTTCTATGTATTTTCCCCCAGTTGTTGGGGAGTGTGATCAGGAATGGGCTGTTGCATCGATGCACTGCTGTGACATCTGGTTGGGCATTGCATAAACAGAATGCCACAGTCTAGACAGACTGTTGGTAGAATCTGGCAAGTTGTTTGAATGTTCTTAACATTACTGAACAGTCCAGGAAGGATCCATGTTTCAATAGCATGACGCGGTATAAGCGACCATCAATAGATCCTTCATCTGCAGTTGTCTGTGTGTGGAACCCAAAGGGTACATTCACAGCCAGATGCAAGCCAGCATTCTTCACTCACAAGCCATTCAGAAGTTACCTAGACAAAAATTTGTGGGGTGAGACAAGGGCCTGTTTCCCTCTTGGCCTGGTTTGTGCTGGTTGGAGTGTCTACATAGCCCATATCGTCTACCATGCCGATCCTTTCACCTCCATGCTATAGGACTTCATTTTTTGAGGAACAAATGACATCATTCCATTGCCATTCTGTCTGGGTTCATGACAAGTTCACTGAAGGACAACAAAGCTAATTTTGGCAACCCTTGCTCCTCCAGAATGATTCTTCCTGAAGTTGGTTTCTTTTGTCTTGATTTTTGATCCTGGGAATTTCTGATCTTTCAGAGGACTCTCAGATGATCTTGAAGATGTTTGGAAAGGGCAAACTCATTCTAAATCAAGAGACTTGAGTTTCACTCATTTCTTCTTGCAAGTATGTTTCTCTGAATTCAATAAACTTTACAACAATGGGATTGATGAAATTAAATGTTCAAGCCCAGGTAGATTAAGCTGTACTTCTGTTGGGTTGACTATGCAAGATCAGAACATGGGATGCCACTGAAATAACAATGGAGAAATACACAAGTCTCGTAAAACACACAATTTATTTGCCAGCTTTTTAGCATTCCATATAGACTGACTTTTGTTCAAGGTAATGAGCAGCCTGGTTTAGTGCAACACATTCCATGAAATGCGATCAGTTGCTAAAATGGCATGAGAAACACTTAAACACTATGTGCAAAATCCACTCAGATATTCCTTTCCTAATTCCATTAATGTGAACAAAAGTAGCACAAAGTATATTTTGCTTGCAATACAAATGGGTGTGAGAAGCCCATCATGGTTGCTCTTGTACCCTACAAATAGCATCCTGTATTCCCATGGAAGCAGGAGATGTTTCTAACAGAATGTGCCTCGGAGTTCAGAAGAGAAGAAGAGCCCTGATGGGCTGGACCAATGGTATTGTGTTTACGCAATGGCCAACCAGCTGGCCACAGGATCAGGCCATGAGTGGCCCATACCCTCTTGCACAAGTCCCTAAGTCCCTCCAGCAGTTTTGACCACTAGAGGTAGCACATAGCCATCTGGACTCGTGGCCCCTGATGGGCTTCTCCTCCATGAGTGCAAACCTTTCAGTGCCCATGTGAGCTAACTCTCCCCATCCCAAAGCCATCTATAGTCCATACTGTTGTGCTCTGAATGTTGCACCAATTCTCAGATCAGGAAGTTGGGGTTTTCTGCAATAGGACAACACACAGAGAGGCCACGCCCCAACTTGCATGTCACTCTGGACAGCCTACATAGCTTTGTCCAACCTGGTGTTTCCATGTGCTGGATTACAACCCCCATCAGTCCAAATTGGTTGAAATGATGGGAGTTGCAGTGCAGCAGATCTGGAGTGCACTGGTTTGGGGAAGTGTTAGCCTACCACACAGGTAGTGCACCTGTTTTATGGTGTTAGGAAGCAAAACGGCACTATGTTTATTAGCTGCTATCTGCTGTAAGTTGTTGAATAAGTCCTAGAGAATGTAGACATAGTGTTTGGATTTTTGACAATCCCAGGATATTACTGGATCAATAGCAGGGCATTTTGACATTCAGTCTGAGAAGCCATCAATATGCTAAATTCTCAGGTGAAGCACACAAGCCCCCTTGCCTTTATAAGAAGACAAATCTGGCTTCCTACCCGCCAACATTTCATAGATAAAAATAAGGGCCTTTGTGTTACACAAGAAAACAGGGGGAAACACCCCCAGCTCTTTCCTTATATTGTCATAACACCCTTATTCTCACACTATTACTAAAACACTTTGTTCTGGGTACTGCTTTAATTTATTCAACCCTAGCTTGCCTTACAAGCCATGAAGACACCTGCTTTCCAGGTGAAAAATAAGCTTTAATATCCCAGCAGCACGTTAAGAAAATACTCTGGTTAACTTGAGACATAATGATCAGCTGAGCAAAATGACTCCCATCAGCATGTGCTCCACGGCACTGTAATTTTCATGCTGGTACGTTAGAGACAAGAAACATCCACCCACTCTGTTATGTAACTTCAAAAGACTCTGAGAAGGAACTTGAGCCTTCAAAAATGACATACACAGCAACTCCCACTCCCAGGATCAAAGAGAAATGTTTGGAGAGGGCAAAAATGGAAACCAAAAAAGAGAGATTAACCTGATGGAGATTCCACGAAACCAGGAGTAAACAGGAACATCTGGAGAAGAGTGGACTCTACTGCATGGAAGGTACTATGGATTCATCTGGCTGGCCCCCTCCTGAAGCCTGTCGCTCAGTGCTAACCACTGTAACCCCCTCATCCTTCTGCCATTCTTGCTGCTCCCTTCTGCCCCCTCCCTCCAGCCCAGAGGCTTTGCATGGAGAAAGTTCCATGTTTGTTCTCTGGTATCTCCAGTAGGAGATGCAAAAGTCACCAGTCTAAAACCCCAGAGAGTCCCTGCCAGCCACTAGACACAGTGCTGAGCCAAAGGGAGCAATACTCTGGCTCAGAATGAGGCAACATCCTATGAGAATATGAGCTGGGGGAAAGGGGCATCTGCTAGAAGCTTGGTATCCCACCTGTTCTTTCAGGGGGCAGCCAGGATGCAGTCTGCAGGGGGACTGAGCAGCAGTTGTAATGGGTGGGTGAGGCTCTTCCAAGGGCAGCCTGCCATGTCTTCAAACCTGGAAGTGATGCTGGTCGTGGTGTTTAAAGCAGGCTATGTTTCAAGACACTGATTTTGCAGCAGGGCTCAAAAGGGAAACAAGACAATTCTTAATGTCCTTTAGCAGCGATTTATGTGCACGTTGGGAAGCTTGGACACCAATTGGTATAATTCTTCAGTGCAGTCACAAGCTTTCTGTTCATCTCCTTGCTTTCCTCCAGTATGAAACATTTGCAGTGCCCTTCATATGCAATGCATGACATTTCCCTTGAACTCACAAGACGAATGCTCCATCTTCAAGGAAACATCTCAGTGATTCAATTACATTCAGGAATCTAAAGACACACAGTTTTGCAAAGGAGTCAAGTATCGAGGACTTTCCCTAGCATTCCTTGGGTAATAATGTGATTAAGATGTTTGTGCATAGCTGTCAAACACAGCAAGGGATGAAATCCATTTGTTTAATCTGCCTTGACTAGCCTAAAGGAGGGGTTGTGTGTGCGGGTGTGTTTTGTGCATACACAAAAAAGCACACAGACATAGACACCCCCACACATATATGGAGCCATTTTTGAGATTATGTGTTGGAAGGAATATCATAAAGAATATAATTTTTTCCTGATGGCCAAACAGCAAGGGTCAGTTTCTTAGTGATCTATCAGAGAGACAGAAGAGTTCGAAAATATAAAATAAACCTCTGCCAAGAAGGTCAGAGTGTGTAAAGATAAGCCTGAGAGTGGATGTTTTGACACCCAGTGTTCTAAAAAGAAGGGTAGGTCAAGATAATCATGTGCAAAGTAACTGAATATTTTTCTGCTGCAATGCTTTCTGTTAATAATCGGTGCAAAAACCTAAACATACAAATTCACTGTTCATGGTGACTGTGGCACAGGGTCCCAACTGGAGAAAGGTTCACTCTATATTACTTATGTGCACCTACAGACTCTTTTAATATGCTACCTGCTGGAGTTGCCCACCTCTCTCACGGTCAGACAATGAATAAGAGGAACCCATTTCAGATTACACAGTTTAAATGCAAGGTTTTAAGAAGAATTGTTGTCGAGGTTTATTCTCAATTTTCTTCAAAATTAATGCAGAAGCAGGATGAAATCAACTCACAAGTGGACTACCTGCAACAGTGCAATGGACCAAGGACGAGATGGACTAATTTTGCTAGCTCTGGAGCCCATGTGTTTCCTACAGAGAAGGGAGAGTCACACACGGTTGATTTCCTGTAGGAGTGGTGCTTGCACAAATGGTCTTGCCACAATTTTGCTTTAGTGTTTTAAGGTAGGGCTGAAACCAGAGTTGGTTCAGGGCTCCGTAGGCCTTTCAATGTACCTATCTGATATGTACCTATCTTTCCTCGATTTCAGGCAAACATTAATTCCTCTCTTTAGGTCAAACCAGCAAATTTCCATGTGTGCTTTGCTTGCAAAGCAGGACCAGGAACAATGGTTTGATTCTGGTTTTATCTTATTTATTTTATTTAAAGCTTTTATATACCATACATTACCGAGGTCTTGGGACAGTCTTACAATAAAACAAAGTGGAGCACAGCATGCAATATGATTTTGTATACAATAAAGCCCCACATTAGAATCAGACTCAAAGCTTAAAATAATGGGAAAATAAAAAGGTTTTAGCCTGACGCCAAAAGGAATAAAGTGTCAGTGCCAGACAAACCTCTCTGGTATTCCACAACCAGGGTGCCACCACAGAGAAGGCCCTTCTCCGGGTAGCCACCACCCCAATCTCCTTCAAGGAGGGCTCCTGAAGAAGGACCTCCGCTCCAGATCTTAAGGGGTGGGTAGGCACATAGCGAAGGAGACGCTCCTTCAGATATCCAGGTGCTAAGCCATTTTCAAAGTTTCTCAGGAGGCACAGAACATGCCTTGCTGGGGTGAATGAAATTCCAAACTATGAAGGGAAGGAGGGAACTCCTGCACGCAGTGAGAGCAAGGAGGAAGAAGCCTTGAACCTGTTGGCCCTTAAGTGTTCGTTTGTATAGTACCAAAATGATGCTCTATGTTGAGTCCTGGCTACACTGTGGCTGTATGGGAAACAAGGTCATGCTGAAACTAGGTGGCTTAAGTGCATCATGTAAGAACACTGAGGAACCAGTCCCTTCCAAAAGAAAGCTTGTGCAAATCCAACCTTGGAAAAGCCTTTGGGCAGGCAGAGGTCTTGCGCCCGTCCTGCTTGAGGGAGCTCGGGGGAAGCTGGTTTGCCACCCTGTGAACAGAGACCTAGACTGCTCAGATTATTGGTCCAATCCAGCATGGCGTTTCTTACGTCTTACATGCTCCACTTCTACATGAGCAACAAGTTTGGCGAAAGAGGACCTCCCTCCAAGACAGCCTCTAGGCCACTCAGGTTTGGGGGACAATCCATGCCACGGTTCCTCAAAACTGAGATTACAGGAATCTTTTACAGGAAGTGTAAAAAATCCAGCAGCAGATCTGCTTTTATTCACTCAAACCATTTAGTGGGTCAGAGAAGGTTATCAGCAATTGTAAACGGGAAGCCAAGCTGTTCAGCTCTGAGAACTTCTCACTAGTTTCAATTAAAGCATTTGCCCAGGAAATGGAAACGAGTTCTGCCTTTTTTATTTTTAGATATAGCACAAAAGTCAGACACACAGACTCTTTGCATATCTTCTTGGGAGAACAGTATGTGATCCTTTGATTTTAAATAAGTTGTTCAGTTATTAGTGAGTCCACACAACAGGACTAAATAGTACAGAAAAGGATGCATTTTAGAAATTCCTTTTCTATCTGAGACATTAATTCTGGCATGTTGGGGATTTGATTCTTATACATGAGAGGATAATTTTCACTAATTCAGAGTGAAAATTTAGCCCCTGCACCTTTTTGGCTTCAGACATGGGCCGCAAAAATGAGGGGAGAGGATCTTGGCTTCTCTCCTTGCCTAGAGCAAAGTTCAAGGTTGGGAGGCAGAATCCCTTCTCATTCTCTTGGGGCTATTGACCATTTTTTTAAAAAAAAAATCAGAGTAGTAAACATGTTCTCCTCTTTTTCTCCTCCTAACACCCCTGTGAGGAAGGTGAGGCTTGGAGATACCGATTAGTAAGCTTCATGGCAAGTGGAAATAAATTCCAGCCCTATTCCAAAACACCAACATCCACTTCCCCAACTCAGTGTCTTGCAGCTGGTCGGTTCTGTCTCAGAATGATGGGAGTTGTAGTCTAATACATCCAGAAAATGGTAGGTCAGGGAAGGGTGCGTTAAGCACTATGCCACACTGGCCTGTGTGTGCGCTCGCACCCTCAAATGGTTCAGTTAAAAAGAGGGCAGTGTAATCGATGGAGAAAAGGTCACAGCGAGAGTTGCATGCTGGTTTTCCTGCTTATGGGGCCCTCATCCCTCCCTCCTTCCAGTCTGGCTCTTTCAAAACAGCAACTGCCTGGCCCTTATTTCTGGAGCGAGGAAAATAAACCCCATCTTACCTTTAGTGAGCCAGGAGGTTCGGTCTCCAGAGCTCAGGCACATTCACCTCAGGCAGGATCAGGCAACTGGTGCCTCCCAGAACTTCGCGTGAGAGCTCCCGCAAAGCCCCAGCTGGCAGGGTCAAGGACAGCAAGGTGGGCAACCCTAAGAGGAGTGGGGACAGAAAATGGGGAAGGGTCCTTCTGCCACTAACTAGGCTTTTTGGTCTTTCAGGATGGGGGAATAACTGCAGAAGCCTGGAAAGCATCCACACAACTGGTGGTGGAAGGAAAGGACATGCAGTCAGGGAAGGGTGAATCCGAGGAGACTGGTTTGGGACACTAGGAAGGATGGCTTTGACTCAGAGGCTAGCATTGCAGCCCCCTGCCCTAAAACAAGCATGCCCGCATGCATCTCCCCTTGAATAACCTTTTCCTCTCTCCACACACTTTGGAGAGGCTCCAAGACCTCACAGAAATGATAAACTGTTTTCTAGTCCAGGGGAGGCAGTGGCTGTGCTGAACCAGTGCCTGGCTGAGGTAATGGGCTGGATGAGAGAGGTCCACCTGGCGAGGTTGTTATTTGTTTTTCGGTGCCAGGCGAAGACCTTTTTATTCAAATGTCATTTTAATTGTTAATAGTATTTATTCATTTTATTCTTTGGCCAGGGCGACTTAATTTATATTTTTAATTTATATTATTTATTGAGTTTATTATGGATGTGAGCCGCCCCGAGGCTTCGGCGAATGGGGCGGCATAGAAGTCTCCCAAATAAATAAATAAATAATAGTCCTCGCAGTAATCCAGGAAATGTGGATGCAGTTCATTTGTGTGGTCATCTGGACCACTGGCAAAATTCTTCAGCTGGACGGTAACAGGACAATAGTCTGCCACAGTGGAAGACAGCCTCCGACAGTCCTTACCCCTAGGAGAAGATGATGTGATTCAGCTTTTCAGAAGAAAACACCCTTGCAGTTGGACAGTCAGTAACAAAGCGCCTCTCCATTCTGCTTCTCTCCAAGCCTTCTTTGCCATTACACACAACCCTGACACGAAATGCACCCTTGCTAATTGTTCCATTCCTGCTGGTGGGAAGCTCTGTGTGGCAGCTCTTTCACTCCATGTGATGGAGGAAAGGTGCATGTCCACTTGGTTGGCCAGTGCTTACAGGAGCAATTTCAGGCACCTTGTGAGGTAAAGCAGGGGTCCCTGACAGAGAGGAACCAAGTCCCGCAGTGGCCGGCAAATCTTAAAATCAGAAGGTGGAAGCTGGTGACCCAGCAGAAGTTTTAGTTGCAACTTTTAGAATGTAGACCTTAGGAGTTTGAGCTGAAATTGAACTCACCCCTCAGACTGCAATTGGTTCAGCATCTCCTGTATTAGGAAACAGTGTGGTTTAAATGGGAAAGTTCACGCAGTTTTTAAAGTAAATAAATCCTAGCATAGGACATATCAGATGAACGCTTGAACACCGCCAGGATCCACACGCAGATTAATCCATGAGTTGCGATGTCTGATATTATCTACTGAAAAGGGCCAGGTTCCAAGAATCTAAAGGTTTTCGCCATCACTGGGCAAATTTTAGAAGTCTGTTTGGCAAGCAAAATTGCTACACTGCTATTCAAATGACCCTCCATGACCAGGACCTTGACCTTAACTATCCAACCTGGACTTTAACACTTTATGGAATGATGTAGGCAGGACTGCAGTTTTTCTATCTTTAGTCTGTGCAAACATACTGACATCTTCCTGATAACATTTCACTTCAGGAGTAGCGTATTTAGTTTAGGATTAACTTCTGATGGACTGTGCTATGTGAACAAGCCTTGGAGCAGTTCAGTTTTAAGTCCCACCTTATATCTGTTAAGAAGGGAAGGACAAAATACCTGCCTGATACCTTTTGACTGGTAGCACTGGAAGTCTGCAGCCTGAAAGTGTGCAAGTCTGAACCAAATCAATAGTGCAATGCTCTTTGCACCGAGAGCATTGTGGAAATGCTAAAGGGAATTAGAGACACTGTGGAATGACACACAGTCACACGTTGCAAATGGAATGACCTAAGAATCCCCCCAGGAAAAGTCATCCATCTGCACGGATAGATTAATTTAATAATCTCTAAACTAGAAGACTGCAAGGCACTCTCCTTGGGGCTGCCCTTGAAGACAGTTTGGAAGCTGCAGCTGGCGCAGAGTGAGGCCTCACTCTTACCCTGCATGGCTTGGGACCACCGTACTGGTTGCAGCAAGTCTCCCAATCCCCTCCACCTGGACACCATGCTTGGCCTCTGTGGCCCTCCCCCGAGCGCCAACCCCAACGAAAAGTCACGAATGCTGATGTATGCATGCTGATTTACATATGCTTTAGAATCTGCAGCGGAATCTCTCCTAACGGGACCTCTGCTCATGGAAAGGGATGGATCGACAGGGAGTGGAGGGCATTGTAATTCAGGGGGCAACCCAGGCAGAGGAATATCAACGGAAGGGGCAGAAGGAAGAGAAGTGAAAAGCCAGTGAACCCACGTGGGGCTGATGCACCAGAGCTCACCAAGGCCCCGTACCTTTATTTCAACAAGTGTCCATGGGCAGTTGGAGCAGACGGTTTCCCAGGGACTCGAGGCTCCGAGGAACAACAGGGCTGCCACCCTTGTGGGCCCTGCCCTATTACTGCCTCAACTTGCTGTATCTTATGACTTTCTTGCACAAAGTTTTGGCAGAGCGCTTGATGACAGAATGCTTCATGCCACCCTGAGAGAGCTCCAGCAGCAGTTCTACCTTGTTTTGTGTTGTTTTGTATTGTATTTTACATTTTATTTTATCTTATTTTATGTATGCTGCTATCAGGTTGGCAGCGTAGCTGCTTTGCCATCTTCTCCGGGTTGCTGGAGGGAGCTAAGCTGAAAGACAAGCTTAAGTGACTGATGCCTTTAGTCTGCACCTGTCCCAACACTTGGCTTGTGTCTGCAGATAGCACGGCTTCGGTAACAAGTAAGGCAGACAGGACAGCACTGAAGCAGAGGGGAACAGAATTCCCAATTCTGGTAGGGACCTGAATTGTGCACAAAGCAGGCAGTTTTCCACCGAGTTGCATCTCGTAGGAAGTTGTCTTATCCTGATTTAGACTAGCAATTCGGGTATATTGGGAGTGTTTACCCCAAGTGGCAGTAGCACCCCAGACATTCAGATAATGGCTTTTCCCAACTCCACCTGAAGATGCAGGACACTGAAACTGGCATTGGTTGCATGCAAAATACGTGCCCCATCACTGAAATGCAACCTTTACCGACCATTGGGAAGACAGGAAGCTGCTGCATACTCAGACCTTCTTTCCAGCTAAACCAGCAATGTCTACAGTGATTCTCAGACACTCTCTGGGGTGTCATTCGAGGTGTTTTCTAGCCCTGCCTGGACATGGCAGGAATTGTACCTTCGATGTTTTGCAGGCGAAGCTTCTACTCTGCCTCTGAGCCATGGGCATCCCCAAATAAATAGTCACGCACTAAAGTACACCAGGTTTCTTGTTTTACGCCATTATGGCCACCATGGAAATGCCACCCAGAAAAAAAATATAGCCAGCTTTTATTAATAATAATCACTAATGTATTTTAAGTAAAAGTCCCTTCCCTTTGCCGAGACACAGACTGTTACATGCATGGTCCATAGCAGATCCTGCAAACAGTATGCTCAAATCTGATTTCAAAGAAATATTCACGAAGGAGAAACTATTATTTGGGAATTGCCAGTATTCCTGATGTTTGTTATGCAAAAGTGCGATGATAGACCATGCTGGAGGTCTACAGCTTGCTTTGCTGTCTTAGAAATTGCAGGAACATGTCAACATTGCTTGTGAGCGGACAAGATATTAAGCTGCTCATGCAGGCAAGGAAGAGGTCCATCACTGTTATATAAGAAGGAAGAACAGAAACTCTGCACAAAAGCCTTCCAGTAGGAAAATATTACACCAGGTGTTTAAATGAAAGAGGTAATGAACTGAATCAGGAAAACTGAAATGGTGTTCACAGGTCAGCAGCTTATACACTGTCTGCTTTGCAAGCAATTATCAGAAGTAGAAATTGGTAGAAAGAATCAAGAAACACATGCAAACATGATATTCAGCGGGCAAATGTTGCATTCTAGAAATTCCAGTTTGGTCATGGGGCATTTCTACATTGAGCTACTTAGTGATGACCATTTCAGATACAACACATTTCCTACGTGCAGAGCATGGAACTGCACAGGAAGTCTTCAAAAGCAGCTGGGATAAGTCTTGCCAGGCACTCCACTTGAAAGTCTTGCAACGGTCCATCTTACTTTTGCAACTGCCATGAGGGACGAGAGGCAGATGTGGGTTCTTCCTTTCTGAGAGGTCACTGCCACATACGAACAACAAAGTTTTCTCAAAATCCTAGCTTTTGGGAGAATGTGGTAATACATGATGGGACATAAAGGGTCATGCAAGTTGTTTATGGAGCACAAACTGCCATAGGACACAATCTCAGGGGCAGCTTTCTCATCTCTTTACTAAGTTGGCTAACAAGCATCCGAGCCCCGTCATATTTACTGAGGGTTAAACCCACGGATTTCAACTGGCATTTACACTGCTACTACACTGATCATCTGCCTACATTTATTTTACTGGTAATGTTTACTGGGAGGAGTCCCAGAGTATCAATTCCAGGAAGACAAGGGGAGTTTTGGAGGAGAAGAATGAATAGGTCCTCCAATTTGCCTCCATTTTTTTAAATTTTTCCAATCATAACTTCACCTCATCTTGAATGTTGACAGTTCATCAAGTCTACAATTCAGTTTGTCTTGAACATCAAAAATATTTTTAAAAGTATGAATAGAAATTCCTAAGTATTTCCCCATACATTTCTTCCATGGCATGAATTTTTGTATATATTGCTACCTCATATATATCTCTCTCTTTGCTAGCATTCTTTCAGGCTATATGGACAATAAAGTGTGTATTCTGCTTATGGCACAACATTGAATGCTAGCTATTTTCTGTGGCTAGTGCATGATTTATTGAGGGAAAAGGTATAGTACCAAAATGCATCTTTCCCCTTTTTCCTATGGAGTGGGGAGGGGAACAGAATTCTCCAAGCAGGTTGAGACTGAGGAAAATAGCCAAATTGAATCATTTTTCAAGCTGTCTTAAAGGTCAACAACTACCTTCCAACCCTCACATTTTCTGTGAACTTATTTGAAGTGCTCAGCGTCTTCAACACATTCAGTGTAGAGCTGCATTGAAGCTATGGCAAAAGAGAGGAAAATTACAGATACGCTGCCAGGATTCTTGATTATTTTAATGGAATAGAAAAGGCTTTTGTAAAGATCTTTGGCTTTGTGAAATCTTTGACTGACACTTCAGTCATATGAATGGATGCAATCTGAAAAGCTTCTAATGATGGGTTCTCCAGAAAGCAAGTGTGGGCAATTCCAAATCTATAGATTTTTTTTTAAAACAAACACAATATCACTGGTCTAGTTTGCACATGGAAGGTATCTGATGGATATGCTCAATCACGCAGGGATCGTTCACATATGAACTACCAATTTCTCTACAGTTGGTAACTGACAATGAATGGTTGAACAACTTTACTGAAAAGCAAGGAGTTTGATACAGGCTGAGTTAATCTTGTGTGTGTCTGTTCCAAATCAGTGGGACCTAAGTTCCATTGATTTCAACTGGACTATCGATGACTGAGAGCCAGTGTGGGGTACTGGTTGAGAGCATGGGACTGGGACTCAGGTAACTGGGGTTCTAGTCCCCACTTGGTCATGGAGTCAACGGGGTGACCTTGGGCCCATCACAGTTTCTCTACTTCACAGGTTTGCTGATGTGGGGAAAAGATAAAGAGTAGGAGGAGGAGGAGGAGAATGGCTCAAGCTACTTTTAATTCTTTAATGGAAAAAGACAGGATATAAATCTAATTGATAAATAAATAACTTAGGCTGTATGCAACCCCTATTTTTTTAATTTTATTTATAACGTTTTTATGCCGCACCCATCGCCGAAGCCTCGGGGTGGCTTACAAAGGAAATAAATAAACAAAGAATAGAATAACATTAAAAATTTGGAGTTTCTCAGCCATAATTTAAAACCACAAATAAAACAACCGTTTAACAATTAAAATATCGTTTAAATAAAAAGGTCTTGGCCTGGCGCCGAAAAGCAAATAACAATGGTGCCAGGCAGACCTCTCTGGGGAGCACATTCCATAGGTGGGGCGCCACCACAGAGAAGGCCCTCCTCCGGGTACTCACCCTCCCAATATCCTTCACAGAGGGCTCCCGGAGAAGGGCCTCCCCCACCAATCCCATTGAGATGCGTAAATGAAAGTTCTTATCCAAGACGTTTGATCAGTGCTGGTCCCTTCATCACTTAGACCATCTAGGCATCAATTAATAAGAGACTTAAGTGGAGCCCGAACCATTCCTTCTTTGGAATGTGTGACGTGCACAGTGCTGACACCAGGTTTTTGAGGGCCCTTGCATAATACATCCTCAATGGGCCTCCTCCTTCGGTGTGTTCTTCTCAAGACCTTTGTCACCAGCTGCTCGTGTTTCCCCTCCCCTCCCCTCCCCTCCCCTACTATTGTATGGACTGGAACAAGGGACAGGGGAACAAGCTGTCTGCAGGCATGAAGAAGGGAAGCGAACGCAGGGGTCTGCTGTTATTGTGTGGGCATGTGAGACCCTGGCAATCACCCAGCCATGCCTAGCGAGGGTGCTGACCCTGCATTCTGCTCCTTCCCATCCTATGTGAGCGGCATCCCCCACTGTTAAAGCAAATGAAAGGAATCTTGTAAGGAGTTCATTTCTCGAATGGAACCATTCACAGGGCTTGTTGTGACATCCTGCCTGTTAGGATTTCTGATCATCCACATTCAAGAAATCTGGTTTAATCAGGGAGCACTGAATTCGATTTTTTAAAAAGAACATTTTATATTAATGGAAAACTCCCTCTGACGTCAATAGCTAAGAGATGAGCTGTTTTATCCTTGTTTTAGGGCAATGATTTATGTTTTGGTAATCTCAAGAAAAGCAATTTAATTTAGCCAAAGTCAATTGACATAAATCTCTGTGGGCATGACTGTGCTGTGGGCTTAAACTGTTTAACACAATTCCCTTGCCTCAGGCTACCTAAGATGTCCCGGGTGCAAAGTGGGTAGAGACAATTCTCAGCAAAGTGTCAGTCCTGGAATTCTTTGCAGGAGAGAATTAACTTAAACGGGCATAAACCCAATGTCATGCCATGGTGTGGATGCATCTGGCAGGGTTAGACTGCAGCTTAGTGGGAGCAGCACATGCTTTGCAAGAAGAAAGTCCAGGTTGACTCCCCAGTATTTCCAGGCAGGGCTGGAAGAACTCCTGCCTGAAACTTGGGAGAGCTTTGTGAAATCTTTGATTGACAATACAGGGTGAGATACATGGAGGGTCTCACTTTGTCCTTGGGAAAACACAAACCTGTTTCTGTTATCAAAAAAGTCAACAAGAATTATCTACCTATCAGGCTGATTATATATGATCTGAAAAACAGCTTCTGTGTAAACCTACAGATAATTCCTGGATATACCTGTCTGATGAGCTTAGCTCCTCTCTCTTCTCTTTACTAAGGTGTGTCCAAATAATTGTGCGTACACTAGAAATGATGCTTTGGACAAGGGCAAGCCACCTTGGAGTCTTAGTCTTCTCCACTTGGATGTGGTCTGTTTTATTCTTTGTACTGAAATCAAGTCTTTCTAAAGCATATAGAAATAATCTGGGGATGCAGCTCACACAGACATCTCTTTGGCAGAGAGCCAGTTGGGTGAGGAATAAGTCACCAGCATGCACAAATTTATTCATGTGCTCCTGAATATTTGTCACAGAAATAACTCGTGATTTGGCACAGTTCTCTGAGTCCGCAGATGCAGAGGCTCAAAAGCAGAGGTCATCTTCTTTCCTCCACTAAATGGACTTCTTTCACTCACTAAATGAAAGTGATTCAGAGTGAAAGAAAAGGAGGTTGGAGTGGCTGCAGGATAGCTCATATCTTTGCCTCCCTCCTTCCTGGCCACCCAAAGTCCCCTTTCCTCCCTCTCTGGGATGTGTTTCTGACTTGGAAGAGGCTGCTCACACAATGGGGACGTAGGCTTGGAGCTCCAGTTCTGAGCTCTGAAGTCAGAGAGGTCTCTGATCTTGGAGCTAAGAATCTGGTTGTATAATCTTTTGTTGAATGATCATTTTGTGATGGCTTGAAGAACAAATCTGATCAGCTCTAGTCTTAATGGTTTGACACGCACCTTGTCCTTATCCATGAGCTTCACAAGTTAGAACATTTCTGCAGTTTTCTGAACCCCTGCTTCACTCGGGCCTAATAAAAGGTACATTTCCACAAATCTACACAACAGGATGACTGCAAAAGATGACCTTGTAGTCAGTGTGGGCTTGCAGTATGGATCTATTTTCTTTGCATTACCTCCCAGTCTACATTCACCCTAGTGGTTGAACATTCCAGAAAGAATGCTGCAAATTCCAGAAAGAGGGAAGAGAAGACCAAAGAGTCTGGATTCTGTGAGGATCGTCTGTGTACGGCCTTTTGGGTGTGATGATCTCACAAGTTTGGCAGTACTCAAGGTCTGGTAGGCTCTGAAGGGTCCCACAGATTTGGAAGGCCATTTCATGGCATTATGATGGTTCTAAATATACATTATTTTGTTTCTGCCTATCTCCCACCATGCACATTGCGTTTCAAGAAAGAATGTACCGCAACAGGCAACGTAAAGGAACACAGAGTAGGTGAAGTCTCAAAACTACTCATCGAGATTTTTCAGGCATCTTTGGAAAAGGATAAAAATCAAGAAAGGGAAAGAGAAAGTGAAAAGAAATAAGTGATTGAGGACTTCCTCATACGCACACCAATAATACAGGAGTCGCCGCTTCTGGATAACATGCTATTGCATGGCAGAACAGTTCGTGCGGATGTAAGGGAGCCTCTCAAATAATCCGTTTGGTATTTTCTGAATTCTTAGGCATCTACATTCAACTGCTCATTGTGGGCACTGAATTTTAAAAGCTGGCGTTCATTCTACTTCTGCTAATCTGCACTAGTGCTCATTCACCAAGTGTGCAGTAGCACTAATATGCACTCACGTTAATCCATATTGGTTAATACAAATTAGGGCAGATCCCCTTCCCACAAAAATTGGAATTTGCTGGTCAGATTCATAGAAATCCAGACTCCCTTGAATCTGTTGCAGATTTCTTGGACATCCCCAGTCCCGCCTAATCGGCACCCTACAGGTAATGGATGAAGGTAACAGGGTGACTTCGAGCCATCTACCCACTCTCAGACTAACCTTCCTTCATAGTTTGAGGATAAAATGGAGCTCACAAGAGGAAATAAAGGCAGGAAATAAATGTGATGTAGTACTGATGTGATAATAGTGACCACGTGGTGACCTCTGCCTGCCCGACTGTCCTGTTCACACCCACACTCTTGCCACATCACCATGGAGAAGCCGTGCCCTCTGGGTTTGCCGAGTGCACGTGAAGAGAGCCACTCAAGTATTGGTGCTTGGCTCACAAGCTCAACATGTGGGTTTGTGCTTAGCTGTATGCACCAATCACATCCGTTGCTTTTTTATGGAACTCACTGGATTTCACAGGATTAAAACAATCCCATTAGCAAAAGCAGGGAGTTGTCTGAAAAGGCATGCACTTCAGATTTTGTCTGAATATCCCCCTCCTTACCTTATACTGCTGCCTTGTCAGATTCACAAATACAGAGCTACTCTGCAATATAAAGCTGAGAGCCATAAAAAGTACCTGTGACAAAATGAAGAACATATATTAATGCTTCTCTACAGTAGGATATATTACAATACTGTTTTACTCCATCGATCTTTTACAACAAAAAGTGCGAAACAATTCGAAATGAAATAAGCTGTATCACAGAATCTTTAAAACAGTATAGAAATAGTATCTGAATAATTTGAAGGAGTCCAGCCCCACGTGGGTCCCTTTCCAAATCCCACCGATTCCAGTGGGATTTAATTCTCCCTGGATGAGCATTTCTCAGTATTTTCCACCCATGAAGAACCCATCCAAGGCTTGTCCCGCTGTAGAATTCTTCTCTTCTGTACACCCCACCAAGATATATGCCCCCTCCTCTTTGGTTGCCCTGACTTAAGTGGAGCAGGGAAGACTTAACCAAGCCCACTTGAAAGACATCTTTTAGACATCTTCTCCGTTATCACTGACAGACACAGTGTGTATTTTAATGGCGGGCACTTTCCGGTCTTTTGGGGTGTTGTTTCCTGATGTGCTTGCACAGCAGCAAACCCTCAGGAAACCTTTGCTCTTTACTTTGGCGGTGGCACAACTGGATTTGTCCTTCGAGGCAGTGCTCCTGGTGGACATGCTCTGCACGGCTGAGAAAAGTTTCCACTCACAGACGCCATCTGATTTTGAAATCTTGTAGAAGTTCTCTCCCGAACCAACAGGAATGTGGATGACATCTTTTGATGCTTCTGCGACATGGTTGCTTGGGTGATTAAGACTGAAGCTAAGAGAATATTTATTGGCTGAGTACTTCCGTGTGAGACACTGGGCCTTTAGAACATTCTGGAATGCCTTTTTAAATTCCTGACTTGAACAAGGGTAGATGATTGGGTTGATGCAGCTATTTAGGTAGCCAAGCCAAAATGCAATTTTAAAAATGGTGTCTGATGGCTTGAAATCTGGAAACAAAGAACCTGAAATGCAAAATTATACAATGTTATTGGATCAATTAAAGCACCATTTCAGATTATGGCAACAAAGAAGTCTCAATCTCATTCTCTCTCTCTGTGTGTGTCTGTGTATGCGAGAAAGAGGGAAGTTTCAAGGTTTCATAATACATCAGCACTTCTAAATTCAGTTATTTATTTATTTGTTTTATAAAACTGTGCCCAATAGTCCCAAACAGGACTTCCCTGGGGGAACAGAAGATCACATTTCAGAACATAATGGGCAATATCCTGCTATTGCTATCCACATTTAAGTTCTATTTGTTTCACTAGAAGAGAACGAAGCTCAGCAGTCAGTGGGATTTCTAAATTTCAGCTCTGACTAGATTGCATACATTCTGCAAAGATTCCTAGGAGAGTCATTTCAACTTTTTAGGATGGGTAAAAACTACACAAAAGCCAGAAAATCAAAAGTGAGCACCAGCTGGGGGAAAGGGGAAGGGGTGTTTCCCCCACCCAGGGAACCCTAGAGGGCTGGAATGAAGCAGCATGCCCTCATTCTGACGTTCTGCCCCACTGAATTAGCTATTTCACATAAGTTACCAGGGAAATCACAGCTTTTAATAAGCTTTGAATATATTTTCAGGTCTGTGAAGCAACTTCCTAAAGGTTAAGATTCATGCTGTCATTTATGCCTTTTAAAGAATCTGAAATGGAAAATGTACAGAATGTTACTGGATTAATAAAAACACCATTTCAGATGATCAGAAAGCAGGAAAGGTTGTGTGTATGTGCACCTGCACACACACACACAAATGTGGTGTGGGAAGTTTCAAGTTTTTTGAAATATGCCAGTAGTTCTAAATTCAGTTGTATCCCAGGGGAACAGAACATAATATTGAAGAACATAATGAGTAAAATTTAGCAAATGTTATTCACATTTAGGTCCTGTTCATTTCTCACTGGAGGAGAATGTGGCTCAGAATTAGCAGATTTTATACACATAACAACAGATAATATAACTCATTATATAAGAACGGAGCTGACCACAGCTCCAGCCACTGTTGGAACGTGCCCTCAAAGACCCTTTTCACATTAGGATTTGGTCCTCAGATTGACAATCCTAAAAATATTTTCCCCAGTTCGGCCCCACACAAATAAATCTGCCATAAGCAGTGAAAGCAATTCAGCATATTGGTTTATTTATTTATTAGATTTCTATTCCACTTTTTTGTATGAACTCAGATCAGCTTAGTTCATTCTCCTCCTCTTGCTCTCAGTCATGATCCCACAACAACCCTGTCAGATAGGTTGGACAGAGCATCAGTGACAGGCCCAAAGTCACCCAGTTGGTTCCATGGTCATGTGGGGAGTAGAACCCAGGTTGCCCGATTCCCAGTTGGTGCGCTTAACCACTATATTATACCTTTCAATTAGTTTCCTAAGCTGCCAGAGAACCTACATAGATGGCTAGCTATTATGTTTTATATTATATTATATTATATTATATTATATTATATTATATTATATGTACAACATAATAATCCCTCTCTTCACTTGTTAGGAAGGACTGTCAAGATGAGAGAAAGATCTTTTAAACTAAGCAGACCATCTTATCTGAATTTCACAAAATCCACTAACGACTGTGCTGGGGCACATGCGAAACTGCCTTGCACCAATGCATCACCTCTGGTCATGAGGTGACCAGGTTCTTTTATGCTGGTTTCCATTTTTCCAACACTAAATTTGGTCTGTTGCGAACCTTGAGAATTTCTCCTAATCCTAAATTTGATTGGTACCAAACACAGGTTTGCTTGTGGGCTTTCCTTCCAATGCGTGCATTTTTGCATACAATTTTGTTGAATTTGCACCCTCCTTCCAAGCCCTTTTCCTCGTATTGTTAATACTGTTTTCACCAATATGTGCATTTCTGTGTGTACCTTCCCCTAATATGCATTTACTGAATGCACTCTGTTGGGGGGTGGGGTGTATGCATGTTTTAAATTGGAGAACTGCAGAATTGGGAGGAATGTGAATTGTGAAAGATAACGCCAGCTTTGCTTTTTATATTGGTTCACTCTTAGGTGCATTCACATTAAACTGAGCACCAGTTAAAATCCTCCCCATTCCTGCAGGCTTTGACGGACTCATCACTGCCATCTGCCAAGGTACTGGGCACAGACATTCCTCAGCTCCCCTACTGGGAACCCTTTTAGCCAGAGATGCTGCAGAGCCTTTGTTTATGTGAAGCTTGTGTGCTCACTGAGCCGTGCCCACTACCCAGTTCTTTCCAGAATGCAGTAGCGTTGTAGCAATGTAACACTGTCACGGTCTGAGCCCGATTCTGCCGTTGATGCTCCGAGGCTGTGAGCCACTTCTGCTCTGATTGAAGTACAAGGCTTTCTCCTGCAAAAGTAATTAAAATGCAGAGAACAGATGTGGCTCACAGCCAGGACAGGCTTCTGCTTTCTGCAGCCATAGCCAGGCATCACCGATGGATCGTTAGAGGTAAAATACATTAAGCGAGAGACGTTCTTTAGAGTGCTCGCCCTGCAAGACTGAGCACTCAGCCTCCTCTTCCCAAAGTAAGAGCAGGATTCAATCTGGCTTATAATGAGAGAATCAGCAGGTATATCATGCCAAGGCTGATCTGTGAATCAGACCTTTTGGTCACACCTTTCTAAAAAAGGGCAAGTTCTTTGGCATGATTTGTCTCTTTCTCTAAGGCCACATTTTTGAGTTAAGACCACAAAGGGGCACTGAGCTGGGTGGCTCTGAAGGTTTCCTGTCTCAGAGTTTCAGTGTTTTAAATATTACAGCTGAATTCTATCTTTGATCCTCTAAAAAGCACTTCACACATCCCTTTACTCTCCCGTAAAGGAAGGCATCTTGCTTCTAGCAGTGAAAGGCAAGACAACACCCTCCCGTTCCATGAACAGAAGCCAGCCAGAAAGGAGGCTGCATCTAAGCTTCTAGTGTAGGGACGGGGAGGAATCTGCACTGGGGGCCCTGGGCTTGGCGCCACGGACTCTGGTGTGCTTGGCTGCACCCATGAATCTGAGCGCCCAACAAGCATGTCCAGCCCTCCCACGGCACTCGCCAGGAGCTGAGACCCCAGCAACCATTGCACAAGTGGCGTCCCTCTCCTGGCTTTGCTTGTGCTGTTGCACATGAAGTGGAAGAAGGCCACCTGTTGAACAACTGGACTTCCACAGGCATTCATGGACTTCCTCTCATCTCAGCTTGCTTTCTAAGACCGGGCCAAGCACAAGAAGACATCCATGAAAGCTGGAGGGATGGATCCTGCCAGCTTCCCTCGAACATCATCACTGCTCCTTGCCATTCTGGATTTGCCACCTGAGGCACCCGCTTCACTCTGCCTAGTGAGAGGGCCAGCCCGTGCTCCTTCGTCATGCCTTGCTGTAGTTCAACCAATGGCCAAGCCTTCTGTGGTTCCTCACTCCTTCTAGGTGGATGTCATACTTTATGGGTGGTCCCTGTTCACTTGCAAGTTCTCCAGTGAGAATTCCACCTAAACCTGTGTAGGATTGGACTACCATTCCTAGGAATCTGCCTTATACCAGCTCAGACTACTTGTCTGCCAGCTTGGCACTGTCAGCTCTGGCCAGCATTGGGTACTCAGACTGTTAGGCAGAAGTCTTTCATGTTTCTGGTCCCTGACGCCTAGCTGAATAGATCAGAGGAAGCTGCCCCAGCCAGTCTAGGGACTCTGGGGTACAAGCAGCCAAGCTCCCAGGGAGTGAGCAACCTGCATTTTTGGACTATCTCTGGACTGTGTGCATTTCCTTAGGAAGCATCTGTACCTCAAAATGCATTACTCCAAAGCATGAAACCTCAAACAATAATAAACGGCAAGCAATACAGTAAAACAACCAATGAAAATATCAACCTATTTAAAAATGAAAAGGTCCGCATTAATAAGACCAACAAAGACGACAGGTCTGCAGGAAGAGGGAGGACTTAACCCAGTATCTAAATGTATACAGTGTGTGTACCAGGCAAATCTCCCTGGAAGGGCAGTTCACAAGCAAGGCGGCATTACAGAGAAAGTTCTCAGCCCAGCAGCCAATCATCTCACCCTTCAGGGTGGTGAGGTGGCACCCAGAGAACAGTCAGGGCTCTCTCACCTTTGTCCTTCCTTGTTGCAACTGGTGGCTTTGAAGTACTGTACTGTGAGAAAATGGCTTTATTAAGTCAATGCTCTGATATTTCTGGAAAGCCGGCAAAATGATGCAGTCAAGCCCTTTCTAGACTATTTGCAGACTGAAAGTGGGGCTTGCATGCCTTTCCATGAGAAACAAAAGCAACAGCAGACAGATCCTTGCACACAGAAAGCTAGAGCATCAGGAAGAAAGGGTCAAACTGGGGTTTTCCTGACCTGCTGTTTTTTCATTTTGCATCATTTTTTCTCCTTTGCTAGAGTAGCATTACAACTTGTGTTGCCTCATCAATCTGCAGTGATACAACCTGCAGTTTTCCCACTGCTGATTGCCATAATCTGGCCTTCACATTCTGATTCTTTGCAAAGGCAAAAGGAGAATGATAACCTTTTCTCTTATGTGGAGTTGACAAAGTCTGGCAAAGTTTAGGCAAACTCCACGTGGCCTGAAAATCTCCTTCCCCTTCCCCTCCCTGTCCTCTTCCTTTTAGACCTTAAGCCCAAACAGGAAATTCTAGAACATGAGCAAGAGTCCTAATATAATTTCTGTGAGTTCGAGGAATCCAGCTTAATCCACCTTGAAACGCCTCTCTCCCCTTGAGGTAGGTCACCAGCTGTTCTTGGCTGTTCTCTGCACTGCAGCACTTCATCAGACACTGGGAGTTAAAGGATCAGATGCCGCCTGGGTCCTGTTACCTCTTGCAGCAAGTCAGTGTGTGGGCATGCTGTCTTCTGGAAGAGCATATCCTCTGGCTCTGGGACTCAATTGCTGATCCCAAGTGCTGGAATAGTCATTGGAAAACGATTGATTCCTGACATGCAAGGAGTAGGGTTATGGCAAAGTCCTGTTGCCCTTTTGCTTCCAAAGCTCGATTCCAGAGAATCTATATCCAGGCAAACTCATAGCTTGTGGATTACATGTCCCTCCATATCCATCCATCCTAAAATTACCATATTAGCAATTAATCAAGTATACGTAGGTCATTCAGCAGTTAAGTGTGATCCACACACAAGTCTGTGGCTATTACGGAGTGGTATGCAGGTCAAATTTACTTTCTAAGCAAGCTAAATTCGACCCAATCAGCACTTCGTGCACTAAAGCAGCCATGCATATTTTCTGATGCACCATGGCATGCAGGAGGGAGACAACAGGGCCTCCAGATCCCCACAAGGCTGCTTACCCTGATCTAGGGGTCTACAGCCATAACACAACTTAACAGATTTATAAATGGGAGTTCCCAGAAGATTGAGAGTCAGTGTGGTGCAGTGCTAAAGCCAGTCCTAGGACATAGGAGATCCAGGTTCTAGTCCCCACCTAGACATTTATTTATTTTATTTTATTTAGAATATTTATATGCCATCCTGTTGCGAAGGACATAAAGCTCATGGGGTGACTTTAGGCCAGTCACTGGCCCTCAGCCCGAGCTACTTCACTGAGCTGCTGTCAAGATGAAATGGAGAGGGGGGGAAACCTTGTAAACCGCTTTGCATTCCTTGCAAAAAGGAAAAAGGTAGGGTATAAATGTACTGCAATGCAGTGATGATGATGTGGCTCTTCTTTAAGCCTTGAGAGGAGGAGACTCTGAAAGGACCTGTTAGTTACATACAGGCATGCGAGGGGGTGCCATGCAAAAGTGGAACATAGCCTTTTCTCCCCTGCAATGGAGGGCAGGGACTGTTCCAATGGGGCAAGACTCAGGGAACCAAGATTTAGGGTGGATACCAGGAAGTACTTCCTGAAGGTCAAGTCCCCTAGGGTATGAAATCAGCTTCCACGGGAGGTGGTTGAGGCCCCATCGGTGAGGGGGTTCACGGACAGGCTGGACATGCACATGGCGGGCATGTCATGAGCGGAGCCGGCTGGAGCCAGGGGTCCGACTAGATGGCCCAGGAGACCCCTTCTGACTCGCTCTGTTTCTATGTTTCTGTCAAGTGGCTGTTGCAGTAATTTCATACTCCAAGTCATTTCTGCAGTATGTAGTATCTTGGCTATTGTTACCCTGATATCCGAAGGAAAAACCACTCTGCTATCAACACCTCCTTTTGCCATTCGCTCTGCTGTCTTCAGCATTAAGGGAAAGGAGTTTTGGCCGCTTTGTTTATGCAGCAGTCCAGCAGGAGGGACTCGGCAGTAAACAGCCACTTCTTAGTTTCTTTCCATGATGTGGTCCACAAAGAGAGACTGAGCTGAACCATGTCCAAAGACGTTAATAGCCCAGTGAATTCTGGGACAGCTGTTGCAGCTATAAAAAGATCAGCCAGGCCGCCACCCTAACCCCTTGCTGAGAATGCATTGCTCGAGCATGTGGGGTGTTTGCCTCTGGACATTTCCATGTTGTAAAGACCGTTATTGAGCCTCTTTTACCCCAACGACCAAATTCTGTTTTGAAGACGCTCTTGGGACCTGCATTCCAGGGGTGAGTGAGGCTGATGTCACAGCAAGAAGGAGAAAAAGTACCAGCCCAGTTTAGCTTAAAGTTCTTACTGCCAATAACTAAGTCTTAGAGTTCTGGTTTTTCAGAATGGGTGAGAAATAAGCTGGGAAAGGGGATTATGAACGGTTGTGGGGAAGAGGCTGAAGCTGAGGGAAGAAGACAGTCATCTGAGGAAGCCCAGAGAGACAGATCCAGACCGCTGGTGGACCAAATTTGGCTGGCAGAGCTGAGGTTCAATACCCTTGCTATAAACATTTACTGATAGTCATCTACAGTATTAATGTGGCACTCCAGAGTGCTGAACAAGAACATGATAACAGATGACAGAATGAAAATAGCACATCAGAAGCAGAATAGCATTAAAATGATGGCTGATCAGCAAGGATGGCTTCTTGGAACAAAGGTACCTTCAGCAGGTGCTGAAAACAGCAGTGTTGGAGCTTCTGGACCTCCAGAGGCAGGGAGTTCCTTAGAAGGGGAGCCACTAGAGTCATGGTGGACTGCGGTTGGCCTAGAGGTTCAGGTGGAACCATAAATGTCCCCTTCCCAGAATTTCAAAGAGAGTATTTCGCATGACTGTGCATAGACCAGATTTCCTCTTCTTAGAAGGTGTTGAAGGACTTTAATCAGTGTCTAAGGCCTGTAGTAGGAGAGATGAAGAGGCTTGTTCCACCCAATGTGACCTGGTATCTCAACAACTTTAGTATTTTGTGGTATATTTGTGTTTTGCCATGTCACAGACTGAAGCCCAGTACAAAGAATCTTAAATAAAATAAGCAGCAAACAAAACTCATGATTTCAGAATTCCTGCTGGCATTTCCTGTACAGAGGCAGAAATAACTAGTGGGGTAACTCAGCAATAAATAGGGGAAAATGCTGCAATAATCGGGGACAATGAGGTCTTAGGAACAGTACTGTTGGCAGAGTTTAGTCTTCAGAATATGTGTGAGCAAATAGGTCAGGCGTCTAATCTCTGGAGAGTTCGGAAGAACTGACACAGGATTCCAGAAACAGAGAATAGTGTCAAAAAGTCATTCATCACTTGTGTGTAACTATTACGCACACATATCATGCTGTCATCTCAGGGTATATAAATACAAGTTAGGCAGCCGGCAATGAATGATTAAGCAAACGGAACAAAAATAAGCTAGAGGACATCGTTCAGTCCTTCGATACTCCAAAACACACAAGAGCTTGTGTGTGTGTGTGGCAGGCCCTGAGAAACAATGGCTTCCTTGGGCACTATATTTTACACAGAGTTTGGAAGTGATATGTAGAATAGGGATGTCTGAGGAATCTGTTTTGGTGGTGGGAATTTGTCCGATTCTCTGGACTCAGCTCCCCAAACTCTAGTTTTTTTGGGGCTCTGAGTCCAAGTTCCAGGACAGTGTGAAAAGAGATGGACAGAGATGGAATGGATTTAACAAAATCCATAAATCTTTCTACTGGGGACACTCGTGTGCTACAGTCCAAGGATGGCTTGTGGAACTATATTGTATGCTTCCTGTTCCTCTGTGCAAGTGAACATCCCTTGCAGGTAATACACGGTGACCCATCACATAAAATAATAGTTTGACCATTGTATGATGTCATATTCACATGCTCCCTTGCACAGTCCAATTCTTTCACCTTTTTATCTACTTGCATTTATATGCTTTCATACTGCAAGGTTGGCAGGAGCTGGGACGGAGCAACGGGAACTCACCCCGTTGTGCAGATTTGAACCGGTGACCTTTCGCTCAACCAGCCCAGCAGCACAGCAGTTTAAACCACTGCACCACCTGCACCCCCAATTCTTTCACCATAAACACCGAATTGAAATCCAGTAATCTGCAACATTTTCAGAACAATCCCTTCCAAAACAGAGTTTTGCATTCTAGTTCTCTTCAGCTTTTTGAGAAAAGGAGGAAAGATTATGGCTTAACTTCAGTCATACTTAGGGGAGACTTACAGGACTCTGAGTAGGAGAGAGCACTGAAAGTTTGCATGGAGGGTGTGAATTCTGTCAAGTGACAGCTGGAAGGAAGGGTAAAGAGAGGGTAGAGGACCAAAGGGGATTATCTGGGTAAAAATGGGCTTAAGCATTTACTAGTTCTAATCATGTCAATCACAGACTTCAATTTATTTTGTAACCATTTCTATTGCACTGACTCCAGATGTAATCATACTTACAACTGGAACCATGACTATTTGAAGTCCCATTTAGTTTAATCCAACTAAAGCTAGAAGAAACCCATTGCTCCTCAACTAATAATCCCTTATTGCTGCTCTGCTTCAATATACGTACTTTCAGAACAGGAAAAGTGTGAGAGTACTATAGGAAAACTCTTCTCCTTTCACAAGTCAGTGTTAACTTCCTGCAGTAGTTAACCCTAACCTCTCCCACTTTCTGTTCAGAATGATGCTAACACTACGGGTATAGTTGAAAGCAAAATTCCAGTACCAATCTTCCTTGCCTCTCTGTCACTTTCCTTCATCATCTGCATTGCATTGGAAATAACTAAGAAGCAATTCAGGAAACAACTTATTAAACTACACATAGTTATGGGTGGGAAAATAATAAATATTCCCAATGTAATTCAACTTTCCTGTGACTTCTGGAGAACTTTAAGTGGAGTCCTGGTACACTGCCAAAGTCTGTTAAAAATAGTAATGGCAGGTCTCCCACTCTTCAGACACAGGGAGTGAGGTGGGGTCGAGGGGAGAGAGAGAAGATCTAAATGCTTAGATATTGTTCAGACAGTGTCAAAAATTCCCATTTTGAGAAAGCATAATCTCAATGATTTTTTCCAGGAAGACATGAGCAGTGGTTCCACTCACTTTCTCTTAGCACATTCACATCATTTATGCTTTTAATTTACTATTTAAAGAATGAATAGCTTTAAGGACATGATTAGGGGAAAAAATACAAAACTGTAACTTTTTTGGTTGTGGGGAGCAGTAGGGATGCTAGTAAAGCAGGAATGTGGAACTGTTTGTGCTGAAACGGTCCCAGCCTGGCCCTCTCGGTTTCCCCAGAAACTGGCCACTTCCCATTTTCCTACAAATGCCCTTTTCCCAGATTGTTAATCACTGTTTCCCAGTTTTCTCATCTCCCCCTCTCCATTCTAAAAGATTGAAATGCTTCTCCTAAGGCTTAGTTTCCAGCAGGAAGAGCTTTAAGCTAAAATATCTAGACCTTTTTCTTCTAACCTTGCTCACTATTTAAATATGGCTCCTGAAAGCTTTGCCAAGAATGGAATTTGGCCCAGAAAAAGGTATCCTATCCATGCAGTAAAATCATATCGCAATGCTATCCTGAGGACTTCTTTCTTTTCTTTGGCCTTTTTCAGGCAGTATAAAACTTATTGAAAAAAGTATGCAAGGATGGAAGGTAAGAATGAGGCCATGATCTGTAATTTTGCTCCAGCACAATTCTCTTTGCTCACCAAATGGTCAGAAACAGAGAATTCTGTTCATGGAAAATAATGGTATGATGTGAAATCTCAATTTTCCATGTGATGTAGCACTGAAGAAGGACAGCAAGAACAGGAAAAAGAAGTTTGATCAAGTCTTTCCTAGCACATGGCTCTTAGGAAGCTTTAGAATGCCTCAGGAAGATGGTCTTTTTCTCCATCTTAAACTCACTCTAGGTCAGTATCATCATTCTGCGGCTATATATTTTCCAGAACAGGGCTTGGATTCCGATGGGACACAGATTTTGTTCGTACAAAATTTGTTTTGGTTCATTTTTATTAGGATGTGCCCAATTCAGACCTTCCCAACCATACATGGACTCAGATGAAGTCTGCTTCAAATCAATACATTCTGACCTTGAATGCTTGAATCACAACCCAGCATTCAATACATGTACAGATTTGAAAAATGGACATTAAAAAGTAGTCTTTGGAAAAATGAGCACAAACTAGGCTTTAATCAAGGGGAGGGGAATAAGCACATTTCAAAATGTGCACAAATGATGCATGCATGTGGGGGAAATCCACATAAAACATGCACAGGTTTCCATGTGAAAAGAAGAATATGGGGGCCTTTAGTGAGATTGAGTTTGGCTGATTTGCATATCCCTACTCTCAAGTCATAGCATTTCCAAGGATGCCCTCAATAGTCCGTTCTAATTTTTTATCTATCTATCTATCTATCTATCTATCTATCTATCTATCTATCTATTAATGTCATAAGTGGAGCTGGCTGGAGATGGGGGTCAGACTAGATGGCCCGGGGGACCCCTTCTGACTCACTCTGTTTCTATGTTTCTGTTAAATTCTTCCTGCAGGAGGTAGCTTTTCCATCATCTGATGCTGACACCCCTTCAACTTCTCCAGTTCCTGAACCATGAAGGTGCATGAGGTGGTCTTTGGCCTAAGAACTACAGTCAGTACCTAGAGGGGGTGGAACTACTTGAAAGTCCAGATTCTGCTAGCACTTTTCAGACTTCAGTTGGCTGTAGTCCTTGGCTGGGGCAGGAAAATGCTCTCACTAGTGCCGCCTGTAGTGTGCTCACCAAGGTCTTGATGGACCTTGCCCAATGAGACCCAGAGCAGACTGTGAGGGTCATGTTAGAATTTGCTTCCCCACATTTAGTCACGACAATCAAATATGTTTTCTTGCTGTTTGCTTGCTTATCGTTAAGAAAAATAAAGTACCTTTCCTTAATTTTTATTTTCAAATGATTTTCATTCTAACCAGATCCTGGCTCTGGAAAATGTGACATCTCCCTCCAAGTCACAGCTTGCCTGGCCTTCAGTTGGCACAGCACCCAATGCTGACCAGAGGCATAGGTGGTCCTGAGTAATGAACATCAGAGGATTTTTATGTGGGGGAGAGTTCAAGAGAAATATACTTTCTGTTCATTCCATGGTAACTTTTGAAGTGTAGATTTTCATCAAGACAGTCTGAATAGCCATGCCCTCCAGGAGAGTCCAAAAATGTAGACATCTGTATTGATCCATATGAGCAAACCAATTTTCATCTGCCCATTGAAGATGAAGCTAATCCAAACTACATTACATTGCGGCAAGGAACAGCACATTGGAAAACCCAGTCCCTACAACGAAGCTTGGGAGGAACAGGGGAGTCTGAGGGTCGGGCAGCAGATGACCTCAATGTCCTGGCCAAATGATGATGATGATGATGATGATGATGATGATGATGATAAAACAATGAATGAAGAAAAAAATTGCACTGGCTCTACTATATCACTTCTTGTTCATTCATTCCCACTAACATGCAGTTCTGACAACAGATACTTCAGTCAAGTTGTATTTTGCATCCCAACAGCTGGGTCATCAACAAAACTCCACTGGCTAGTGTGCAAGCATGGAATTGGCTCAGGAGGGAGGGGGGAGGGAGAGGGAGGGGGGGAGGGAGAGGGAGAGTGTTGGTACTCAGTTTCCTAATGTACTTCACTGAGCTGCCTTCCTTCCATGAAAGAGAAAGATTTTGTTTCCCTCACCATTACAGCTTAAGGGTTTGTGTGTGTGTGTGTGTGTGTGTCTTTTGCTGCTCTGAACTGACAGCTGTAACATTTCCATCTACCTCCTGCTGATTAATTGCCAATTTGATGGCAAAGGCATCCTTTGATTGTGCTGCAAGTACATTACAGAAGCTGTGATTATAGCTTATTCAACCATCAGGACTTGGTCCCATGGAGAAATGAGTAAAAATGGCAATGTATGAGATAACATGGGGAGCGACAACACTGCCAAGTTCCATTTAACAAAGCCAAGTGCCAACTAGGCAGAGATCGTTTTGACACCTGGAGAGCTAAAGGAACTCCTTCTCCCATGCGAACCTACTTGTACAATGCCATACACAAATCTGTAAGACTCAAGCTTGTTGAGACACTCCAATTTCCATCTCAAAGCCCATCCTGACTTGTATCTGTATCAGACTGAAAACTCTCCAGCACTACCCACAACAAAACATGTGCATGTTTCAGTACACACAGTTCCAAAATGAACAACTTTTTAATGTACCATCTCTTTAAAAATATGCATATATTTTCATAATAGGAAGTATAAGTTATCTTGTGGTCTCAACCCTTTCAGAAAGTCACTACAAAGTGTGAAAGAATTTATGCAAATGTTGGCTCTTTAAGCTGAAATTTTATCATCTAAACTGGGTCTGTGTCCTCTTCCGCTTCCCTACCTTGCTCTTTGGGAATTGGCATTGAAAGGAGGGAATTAGCCATTGTTTTGGGTGTAGGAAGCCATCAGATTTCCTGGGCTCAGCTCTCTGGACTCTGGCGCACGTTCTTTGTGTCCCAAGTCCACCTCACACCGAGCACTCACTGGTAGGAAGTGAAGTCTGCAAGATCAGCTTGTGTACTCACCAACAAGTAGAATTCTGCTTCTGTACATGGAACAAGGACATTGGGCACTTTGTGCAAGAAACTGCACATTTTGCACTAAGAAGTATGTACTTTATATACTTTGCACAAGGAGCTAACACACTTTGTATAGTTTGTGGGAAGAAGCCATTAGCATTCACAAGTGTTTGTGGACGTGATCTTGGCTCAGCTCACATCCCGGCCAGGGCCAAACATGGGAAAGCAGTCTAGGGAGTTTGAGAGAGCCAATTCCTGGCCTGATTTTCGCATCCTAGGTGCACTGACATTTTTTTGACTACTTTCTGGGATTAAGTCCCATTAACAGTACTTTTGGGTGGAGTATTGCACTTCAGACCACATGTAGAATTTACAGTTCAAGTTTCCTTTTCGTTTTCAAAGGTAGGAAATGGCATTTGAAATCTTTGTGTTCACCCATTTATTCCTTCACATTCACTTACTAAAATCTGTGCTGGTAATTCACAAGCAGTTAATTACCATGATTTATGTGCCCCAGTGTTACAAAAAATGGTGAATTAAGTCTTCCCGGTGCATAATTAGGAATAACATCTTACTGGCTTGCTTGAGGCCTGCCAGCCGTCAGACAGGTGACTCACAGGACTGTAGAGAATACGGGACATGACTTTATGAAAAGCAAAACATGAAAACTCTCTTCCCTTTCATCTGATTCACTATGTTATGTCAATCAAGTCTCAACGGTGACACAAAACACAGTTCCGTGAGCTGATGACTCACTTTCTGCAGTTGGAGCAAACCCACGAAGAGATGCTGGTGATGATCCACGTCAGCAACTGGCCATTTAGAAATAAGCAAAGCACTTCATTTCAAGAATGAAAAAAGGATGTTTGGCCTCCTTTTCCTAAACTTTGGGTGGAGAGGAGAAAGGACCCTGGGGGCTCTTGCCCCTGCTGGAGAGTAGGCCCTCAAGGTGTGCAACCACACCCTACCTTTGCAAAGGACATATCACAGCTAATGTATACAGGGATGGGTCTGGCCTAAGCTTCCATGTGCCCAGCTTATCCTCTGTACAGATCCATATGAGACAGAGTGAGCTTATGTCCTCTGGGCACAATCTGTGCATGCACAGACATGTGGTAGGGGAGTTCTGCAGCTTGCAATATTCCTCACTGAGCCACTCAGGCTGAAGAGGGCTTGGCACTGCAGGACTTTGCTCTGACTAAAGATGCACAGGTGAAAGCAATACTCAAGGGGGACCTGCAACAAAATGTTGCAGTATAGAGAATCCTGATCAGTCAGCCAATCTCCTTTCCAGAATCCTCCGTTGCATCTCCCCACCCACTTTTCTGTCTCCACTTGCCCCAACAGTCAGTCCCTATTCTGCCCTCCTTGAATAAGCAAGGAAAGCATCCACGTGAGCTTGAAGAGCTGGTCTGTCGGAGCAGGGGAACTGCTGGTGCGATAGGAAAAACGGAGCAGAAAGCCGCAGTCCCTGTCCTTTCTTCTGCTCGATGCACACTGGATTCAGACCAGGACGGCACCTGTAGCCGTGCCTTCAGCAGCAGCTGGATCTGTTTCCGATGCAGTTAGCAAGTGCTTATGTGCAGTTCCAGGCCAGGGAAAGCTTTATCTGTTTGTTTCTGCACATCAGATCTCTGTCAAGGTTCCAGGAGAAGGCTGGGTTGTTCTCCTCTCTCTCCACACCCCCTGGCCAGTTGGCAGACTCACTTCCAAATCATTTTTGCAAAGTTCTGAATTTCATAGCTCTACTGGGGACTTCAAATTTGAGTAAAAGAAATCCGTAAAAACATAGTCAACTCAGGCTGGGCTAAACATCCACCACCCCTTCCCACACACATTTTCATGGGAGCCTTCAGTGTCCGCCAAGCTGAATGACTGCCAGAGATTTTGGGGTGGAAGAAACTTTAAGGGTTTTTATTATACCCTAAATGTAAGGTGGCCAATGGGTCCCTTTCTCCCTCTTTCTCTTTGCTGCCCTCCCCATACAGCCAGCCTCGTTCTCCCCACTTGCAAATACGTCCCTGAGAATAAGCCTTTGGGAATACTGCAGCATCATTTCTCTCCCGGGAATTCGCTGGAGCAGTCTAGCTGCCACCTGATTTGGTAGGAGGTGACCTTTTGTTGGAGGAGGAAAAGGAGGAGGAAGCAAGGGTTGGTCAACGACCGCCATATAGGATCTGAGGCAGCGGTGGGCAGCGCACAGCCAGTGGACCTCACATGGCTCCAGTACTGCACCACTGAGTGTGTCGCTGAGGTTTCGCGCCATAGTGACCACAGGATCACGATTTCCACCCTCCCATGGAGGCTTCGGAGAATATGATTCTGCTTTAAAATGAGAGGTGTGATCCTCAACATCCCGCTTAATTGCAAAATAAAATAATAAAATAAAATTTAAAAAAATGAAGTTCATTGCAGCTGTTTCTCATTTTCATTTTCAAACTGCTTCTCAGATTCTTTGATCAGACAAAGCGAGCATTTCTAGTGGGAAAAGTATTTCTATGCCTGCTTTTCAAAACTGTGGACTCCCCAGCTCACTGACAAGAGCACGGGGGCAGGGATAAGTCAACGCACATTGCAAAGAGTGCATGAAACATGTTTTGAACACGAACTTGGAAGCTGGTGAACATTTCTTCAAGACAAAGCTACCAAAACCAACTCCCTGTCCGTTGTTCACAAGTGGGATTTATCTGCAAGATTTGCAAACAGAAATGAAACTCTTGTCCACCGTATGTCTCCCCTTTCCCCCTTTGACTGCCACTGTCTTCAGTAACCCTCCCCAAAGTCACGGGGCTTCCACATAATTCCCCTTTGCTCCACCACTTTTGATTCCAGCCCAGAAGTGCTCTGTTTCTGCGGTGTCCTTCCGGGGATGCTGTGAGCCATGGAGTTGTTGCATTTCTTATGCTTTCTGACTTAAATATTGGCTTTGATTCCATGTGACAGAAAGCACAGTGATACAGTCCAATAATTGACTCTGGAGTCTTGTTTATTGCTTCTTATATAAATGCTTTGTATAATACACCAGCCAAAGTCAATATTAGCAGAGAGGGAACTTCATAGAGCCTTTTCTGATTGCCAAACATGTGGTGTGATGTGGGCGTATTCTAATTCCATCTCCCTTAAAAACATAGAGGAGTGGAGCCTGCAACAAAATGTTGCAGTTGTTCTTAAGTTTCCAACCAGGTGGACATTCCCTTTTCCTAGTTCACATTCACCAAATTGTCAGCATTCTTTGCTGAATAAGCAATGGCCATTCCTTACTGCCATTTTTATTTTTATACTTATATCTACATTTTTATTTTTATTGGATCCACCCACCCATACACCCCAACAAAGATGCTTTGTACTGCTGCAAAATCTTACTGTTTCTACAACCCCTGTGACACTCTGAGGTGTTGATGAATAGAATAATTTTATCTCCCTGAGGATTCACGCTCAATGAATCAGTTCACTATTATTATATAGGATACTCCTGAATGTTAATGCTGGTATCAGTCTGGGAAGAGCAAAGTAGGCTTTTTCTAATACTCAGAACTAAATTACCCAGTGACTTTTCTCTCTCTAGCTTTAGATGAATAGCATGATTATTATGCTTTTGACTTGTTCCGTTTTCAAAAGACCTCAAGCAATTCATTTGTTTGCTATTGTGATAAACTGTTAAATATCAGCTCTACAGAAACCCATACAATGGTGTTTATTAACCAAAGAACATTTCTGTTGCAAAATTTGCAACTGTCAGCTGCCAAAGATTGAAAGTCCATTTCGAATCTTGCTTAATTAACCCTCAGCCCCCCACACGCCAATATCTTCAGGATTGTTTGGAAATGACTTGTGGTTATGAGGTTCAAATGAAGACCTTTCCCAGGTTCTGCCCCTATTAATAAAAGCATCTTTCAGTAATAAGGCTCCAGATTGCATCTGGTGACCTCAGGAGTAAATATGTTACAAAGACTGGACACATGTCCCAAAGTCCAATGGTCAGAGTAGGCTGACCGGAATGCACGTTTTCTAGCCATTCCATCCATAAATCATCAACCATGTCTGACACTGGCTGATTCACTTCTGTCTGGGTTTGAAATATGAGAAATGGGCAACCTAGAGACACAGGTAGCTGCCCCATACTTAATCTGACCATGAGTCCTTCTAGGTTCAATACTAGGTTTTCTGGCAGGAATTTTTCCCCAGCCCTCTTTAGAGACTCCAGCATTGAGCCTGTGACCCTATTCATGAAAAGTATGCACTTTGCCACTAAGTTATGGCTTCTAATGAGAGCATCTAGGAGCATCTAGAAGGAAGAAAGGCCATGCCAGAGCCTCCTATGGTTTTCTACCTACACTGGTTGCCGATATCCGGTTAGGAAATGACCTGCATATGAACCACGTGCATTGAATTAATTCTGTGCAAAATCAACTTGCTTATTGGCCTCACCCTGTCTGGGTTCATATGATCCAACAACCAAGTGGGGACTGTTGTTGGTTGGTTGTGATGAACCAACTCAAGGCTTTTTGAAATTCTGCTGTGAGGCTACAGTGAAGGATCCAGTGTTGAAGTCAGTCCATGTTGACTCTTCGAAGGAAGTTCCTAGAACAAGAACCATAGAGGCATGCCTTTGAAAAGGCACGCATTTGAAAAATGCACCCAATCAGGCCTTAATCAGAGATGCGTATGTTTCGAAACTCTGCCCAACAGGGTGAAATGCACACAGAAATATAGGGGATTTGTATGCAAAAAAAAGGGTAAAGTTTGGCATTAGTCTAAAAACCTTTAGGAAAACAATCAGCACCTCCCGAAGGGACAGGTCCGAAACAGCCCAGTGTCCTGTGGGCGCAGAATGTTTGCAACAGCGGAGTGGGTGGGAATGCAGACGGTAAAGAGCCACCCCGACGTCTTGTTGCCAGCTCCACTCATTCTCCAGTCACGGACTCTCATTCAGCAAAATGAACCCAGTTTGCAGAGATGCGAGCAGACTCGGGAGACAGCCCTGGTTTCCGTAAACGAAGTGGATTGTGAGGGGGGAAAGGCTTAGGGTAGGAAAGAGAGGCTTCCAGTGAGCCCGCAACAGGCTCTGCACTGAGACAATGTTGACTGTCTGTTGCAGAGGCGGAGGATGGGAAACTCAGGGCGGGGGATGGCATTTAGTCGCTGGGAAGTGGCTCCCTGGCTGATGGGAAGCTGTACTGTGTACTGACGGCTATTTAAAGGGATTAGGCAAGTTCATGGAGACTGAAGCTATCACATGACTGCCGGTTTTGATGGCTGGAGGCCGCCTCCAGTATCAAAGGCAGGGTGTTTATGTGTGCCACCTGCTGGAGAATATAAATAGCACTGTGCCATTGCACCCTTGCCCTAATTGCAGGCTGACCCCCTTCAGGCTGCTGGCCACTGTACGAACAGACTGTCGCATTAGAAGGACCTTTGGCATGTATCTTCTTGTAGTCCCAGGCCTGTTTCAAGTCCTGCTTGTTCAGCAAAAGAGCCGTGTTATGCACGGCTTAGCATTCGCCATGTCAGAAGAGGGCTGCCACTTCGTCATGCTTTGTCCTATCCAAGTTGTTCCATGCCTACCTACCTACCTACCTACCTACCTACCTACCTACTGTGCCCTTTCTGAATCTAGCCACTTTGGATTGCGGGTCCTCGTGCAGCACAGACTTCAATTCTTTCCCTAAACCCACTTGAACAACGCCACTTGCTAAAACTGACTTGGCCTGATGATATTTAGATTAAATGAGCAGAACCAGAACAAAGCCCATGTTTTAAAAGGAACACTTGCATAAAGTCACGACTGAATCCACTTTGATCTTTTTCATTACACCCACACTTTTCCAGGAATGAGCTGCAACGATGCATTCCCATCTCCTTAACGAGAAGAGACCGAGTCTTTGGTATCACCCCTTATTATCGACCATTTCTGGAGGACCGGTTTCCATACGCATGTTAGTCATGCCGTGGCCATAGCACTTCATGGAAACCTACCTGTAGGAATCCAGGATCACAGGCTGAGCACCCCGTGTGCCTCCCAGCATCTCAAATCTAGTGATTTTCACGGAGGGGCAACCATGCAACATTTTTACTATGCTAATCACAGTCATCGTTATTCGTAGCCTCCTCCTTTTGTTACACGCAGAAAGGGACTCTATGGGATTAGTGGGAAATATGGATACGCCACAACTGTGCCCAGTGGCCGTGTGGGACATGTATATATGGGAACCTATTGCAACATTGTCTCAGTCATGTGGAGCAACTTTGTGATCTACTCACATGGAGGTGAGGATGACTGTACAGAATAACATGCATGGGCACCAAGGGGAAAGAGCCAGGAATGCGCATGGCGCAAGTAAGTACCACCCCGAGTGTGTATTAATTTTGTGGAGCTCCATCGCACATATAACTAGCAGAGAGTGTCGCACAGACTGATACCGAAAAGTAAAGAAAAGAAAGGCAGAACCGTGTCCAAGCCAAGTCCTTCAAAGCATGGTCCTGAATTTTCCAAATTTGCTTTTTTCTTTGAGTACTTCTGAAAATGTGCAGTTGTACATTTCTGGAAAAGCATGCCCCCTCAATATTTCCAGAGTTTAACGTATGGCAGAAATGCATGTATCAGAGCTGCATGCTCAAAAATGCACATTTTCCTTTTGGGAAAAAATGGAATAAACAAAAGAAAAAAAATGATTGCATTCAGGAAAGAGACTGAAGGAAGATGTGCACAGAGATGGAAAACCTTAGGAAGCTGAAGCCTCGCTTAGTCTCCAACCTCTACTTTAAAACTGCAGGTCTTGAAAATATCAGTAAGCTTTATTAGGACTAATGAAAAGGTGTGACAAACAGCATCAGTAGCTGAAAGTTTGTGGTCCTAGAAGTATGAGCCAGTGGCAATATAAGAGTCCATGAGAACTGGGCAGATGTGAACTATGCTACCTCGGGGCAGTTTTGGTCTTGGAACCAATTCCAGTGTCATTTCTCTCCTTCCTTGGCAGCTGGCCCTCTTAGCATTGTGAACGTCTTATCATTATGAGACTAATCTACCTTCTGTCCTTCCTTCCTTCCTTCCTTCCTTCCTTCCTTCCTTCCTTCCTTCCTGTCTTTGTTCTTTGTAGCCCATCTACCAGACAATGGACAGGAATAGCACACTGTGTATATTTATGGCATAAGCAAAGTTGACATGAAGGGACTGAGAAACTTTCTCCTGCAAGTTAGAATTCAATCGAATGACTGATGCATCTATTAAGAGAAATGATCTATGCTGAATGAAGGACTTTCTCCCAAGCATAGTATAGCAAAACTGATTGCAGCAAGGTCTGTGCCAGAGCTGCTTGTAACATTCCTACAGGGTGACAGGGTTCAGAGGCCAGGAGCTGTATCCAGTGAAAAAGAACTGGCAACCTCTTTGAAAGTTCTGGAATCACATCCCTGAACCAGTTGAACTCTTCGCTGTAGGAAACATGGATGGAACTTGCTGCTAAACAAGACATGGTAGCTCTTGATCCTGTGTCTTCCTGCCCCTTTCTTTTGCAAATGGACATCATAATAAATCTTCATGGAAACCCGAGGAAGAATGATTGAAATCCAGATGCAGCCAAGCACGTAGATGAATGTGGAAGATTCCAGAGCATTTCTAGAGGCATGAAAAAACAAAACAACCCTACATACCAATGTTTGTTCGTCATTGCCTTTTCTGATGGAATCTTGGGGATTTTCTTTTAGAGCTAACAGACCAATCTAAGTGGAGTGGGGAAAATAGCAAGTTGTCCACCCCTTTCAAACCCTATCTAATATCATCCAGGATGGGACCAGAATGCCCCTCCTAAAATAGTTACCAGAAGTTGACAGATACAAAATACTGGCAATATTTGGTAGTTTGGCACAGCGTATTTTGCTACCAGCCCCATCTACTGTTGTCATGTGGCCAAAATGGAATTTTCACAGAGTTTTGGAGGCTCAACAGCCCTGACCCACTGAACTTTCCATGGATGGCATTGGAGTCTCTGTGGTAGATGAGCATTAGTCTTTGATAGTTGAAAGTGATCTCTGCTTTGCGTTGTCAGGCACTTTGGTTTGTTTATTTAATTAGTATGTTTATAGCTTGCCTTTCAGGACAACGTCTGCTCAAGACAAAGAACAATGAAGTGAAAGTGGCAATAAAGTGACCATCAGACATTGTGTCCAAGGCTTTACTGATTCAAAAGCAGAAATGAACCAAAGGGGAGCACAGAAACAATGTTTTCAGTAGTATGTCCAATGGAAGCACATCAATTTAGAAACACTTGGAACAGATAGTGTTTTCAAGTCTTTGATAAGAACCCCTTGAAGAGAGTTCCAGTGGGGGTTGTGGTTACTACCAAAAAGACCATATTCCAACCTGTCTAACCAGTTCTGTAGCTGGACAAGCAAGGAGCAGATCTTTATCATGGCATAAGTGGTCCTTCAAATACCCTGTTCCCAAATCAAATTGTAACATCTTCAACACTTTCTAAATTCCAAAACCTTTTGGAGACAGCCACTGCAGTGATCCTGGTTCAAAACTGCCTTGCAGTGTGGTTAGTTGGACTCACATTAATGATCTTTAAACCTCGTAAAAACATAAAAACATAAGAAGAAGCATGCTGGAAAAGACCAAAGGTTGTGCCATTCAGCATCCTGCTTAAGCAGTGACTAACCAGCTGTCTGTGGGAGGACCACAAATTGGACATGACTCAACAGACCACTCCCACAAATGCTCCCCAGCAATTCTCCATGGACACTTGAAATGACTTATTGCTATTAGGACCAGCCTCCCCCTCCAAGTGTGTCCTGTGGCCTTTTCCAGACATCAGAACTCGTGGTCATCACAACCTCTTGTGGAGTGTAAAGAAGTCCTTCCTTTTAGTTGACCTGCATCTCTGACTGATCAGCTTTGAGAAATGTTTCAGCTCTGCTTTCTCCCTTTCATACATGTTTATTTTCCTAAGCTAAACAATCCTAAATGGTGCAACTTTTCCTCATAGCATAGTTGCTCTAGCGGCTTGATCATTTCATTTGCCCCTTTCTGAACTTTTCCCAACTCTACGATATCCTTTATACTTAACATTGGAGGCTGTGCCACTCCTACTCTTATCTCTATTTCTATTTTATTTAATTAATGGTGTTATAAACCATCCTGAGACAACAGTGATGGGAAAGTATAGAAATGTCTTAAATGAGTAAATAAATCCTTTGTTAGATGTAGTGTGCAGAACTGTATATATTATACTAACTGTGAAACACCATAGATTTGTATAAGGGGAATTTTATTTATTTCCCATCCCTTGTCAGATTATGCCTAACCTAGAATTTCTTTACAGCAGCTATGCCTTGGGCCAACATTTTCACCGAGCTGCCAGCTAGAATTTCTCATGAAGATGATATGCTCACCTTTTTGCAGAAGGAATCTAATTCTGGCATATCACGCTTCCTGCTTTGGAGTGGTCTTGGGTCCAGCATACTAATGATGAAGTGGGGCCAAAGCAGTGAATAAAAAACAAAACAAAAACTGCCTCTTTTTCGCTTAATCATGTTACTGCCAGTAATTGAGTCTTGAAAGAAGCATTTCAACCTCGCGGAGTAGGGGAAAAACACAGTCTGGAAAACCACCAAATGAACACCAGTCAACAGAAGCAAGCTGACTAAGAAAGGGCATGTGGATATCTAGAGGACATTTGAAGGGCCAGAGTAGGAACCCAGATGGGCCATATTTGGCCCAAAAATCAAACACGGCTCTTCTTTTCATGAAGATGCCAGAAAGCATCCATTTACTCGGTTTACTCATCTTTGCTATTCTAGCAAAAATTCTTGACAGTGAGGGCCGTTTGGTTGGGAATGGTGGGCTTCTGTGTTGGACGCATTTAATCAGAGGATGGATGGCCATCTCTCAGGGATGCTGTAACTACATCCATCATTGCAAAGCCTGCATCAGGCATGAGATTGGACCAGATAATCCTGAACCAGATAATAAGCTGGGCAGACGTCCCCAGATTTTTTGGACTTCTAGAATATCTGACTATTTGCCATGTTGAGGCTTTTGGGAATCCAAAATATCTGTTTTTCCCCTCCCTTTTGCCCATACCTTGCCTAGAGAACAACTTTCAGTCAGTGTAGGCCAAACGTCCCCAATCCAGATGGTTTGTATTACATCTGAAATCATCCCCAGCCAGAAGGCCAATGGCCATGGATGATGGGAGCTGTAGTCTGAAACATCTAAATGGTGCCAGGTCAGGGCAGTGTGAAAGAGCCATTAATAGACTAGATGGAAGGGTGACTGGATTCCCTATGAGGCAGCTTCAACTCTTCATTATCTTGAGTCTTGCCAATTGGGGCCCATTCATCAGAAGAAATGGTCACCATAGCCACGTGATCTGTGAAATAGCTTCAGAGGGCTTCACCATGTCAAAAGTGAATGAATCTGGCCTTCATCTCATGAAAGCCTCCACTGACTTGTTTGGCTCTTAGGTTGCTATGCAAACAGCAGCTATCAACACGTTTCCACATTGCCAGTGCATGCTGGACTCTTTTCCAAATTCCATCTGATTCACTTCATTAAACGCTTGCTAGTATGAGCCCAGTGGGCAAACGGACACGATCTGACCGAAAATAAACAGGCTAAAATCCAGTCTCAAAGTGCTTAGCTGTCCTATACTGCTTCGTGGAACCCAAAAGTCCTTATCACCAACCAAATCATGCCCAGTGAAAAGGCATCTTCAGAGGCTGGGCATCTTTGGTTGATAACTATAGACAATTCAGCCCCCTTACAGGATTCTGTTCAAGTTATAGCCTCAAACACTGTATTCCATGCCTGTGAAAAGGGACAAGATAGTGTTGTTGGTTGGTAGATTTCTCCCTTATTTATAGCATACATTATTTGGAACAGACGTGTTGGCCACTTAGCCGAGTCCAGTTTATACAGGATGTTTTTGCATTAAATTTAGTAGCTATTAATATGTGAACATAAGAAGAGTAATGCAGGTTCGAACCAAGACACTATATAGTCTGGCATTTTATTTGCAGAGTGGCCATCTCTTGTGAATCGACACAATGTACTTAAGAGAATTTTGAGACCCAGATGTTTCACTCAGGAGAAGTGCGACCCAGAAAAAGGATTTACCTACTCTTCTGCATGGGATGATGTGCTACCTCCAGTATCCTAACCTGCATATGAAGGAGACTCCTCCTTCAGATGGAGTCTCTTGTAGCACAAGGTCTCTCACATTCAGCGGCACTGCCGACTCTGGGTGTTCAAGGACACTTGGGTAGACATCTTCAAGATCCCCAACTCGATTCTTTCACCACTGTTGTTACCAACTGATATGGCTCTGATCAGTTGTTGCTCCTTCTCATTACTGCCCCCACTTGCGTGCTCAACAGGCAGAGAGGCAGTGAGCAGGGAGACATCTGCTACCCCTCCTCATCACCGCCAGGCTGAGCCAGACTGAAGGGCAGGTGAAGCAAGTCCAGGGGGCTGTTGCCACTGGACTCCTGTTGGGCTGTGGACCCTCGGCAGGTTCCCAGCTAAGCCTACTCTAGATGCCGGCCCTGGTTATTAAGGGTATTCCAAAGGAAGTGATTTTAGGGTTGCTATTTATTTATTTTTTTCCCTTGTGAATGGCTCTGAATTTTATTTAATGAGAAGCCTACAAGCTCTACGTGTGGAGGGCGTGTGGAGCTGTGGGATCAGCATGTCCTGCCGCTGGCTTCTGAAGAGCTAGGGCTTGCAAATTTGCGTGACCATCTTCTTCATTCCGAGAGGGACAAATGGACTTGGAAAGACTAGCAACATGATTCTAAAATAACACGAGGAAGTTGTGCAAACACACAGACACAAACTGTGGGCAACAGGCCTTATAAGGGAGCAAAAATCTGAGATCAGTCTCAAAATGAGGAAGATTTCTTAAACCTCGGCCCAGGAATTCTATGGCAACTGCTTTCATGCACACTCTGCATTCGCGGATGATGGAGGGAGGGATGGTATGTCCCTCTCTAATCCTTTTTGGGTATGTTTGTGGCTTCTTGGCAACCAGCATTCCAACATCGTGACACCCAGGGCATAAAGAGTCGGTCTTTCCAGGACTTTACCTTCTGTGGAGCAAAGCAAACCTTATCCTCAAGCCATTTGTCAGAATCCACTGACTCTCCAAAGGGAGACTGAAATGTAATTACGGCTCTCATATTCAATAGCTAAATGGGTTCTCTTTGGAAGCTTCCTAAAATGTTTAACGGGGGAAAATAATTTAAAGCTAACTTTCTTTCAGGAAAAAAGACAGCACAACATATGTGTTGGCTCAGAAGTAACATCCATTGAATTCAGTGGTGCTTGCTGCTAGGAAAGTGGGTAGAGGATTGTAGCTGAGGTACAGAAATCACTGAACATTGTTCTATATCTCACACATCAATCTTCATCAGAAAGTTAGCTTATAATCAACAATAATCATAATAATCACGGTCATGCGATGTTCTCTTGCACAGGCCCCATTGAAATGAATAGAAGCTGATGCAAGAACAGTGCCAGGCTTTTGTGTAACTTCCGTTGCTTTCAATGGGGGTTGTGCAAGAGAATTTCATACCCTGGTTGTAAAATGTCCCGGTGAAGACCTCATTTTTCCAGGCATTGCAGTTACTCAGTTTCTTTTGTCTTAAAGAATTTGTGTTGTTATTTTACACCTTTACACTGCTGCTAGGTTTTTATTTTGTATGGAATTTTAAATATTTAAATTTATTATATCATGTTGTATTCTAGAGTTTTAATTATTGTGAACCAGCTAGAAAACTTTGCTTACTGGGTGATAAAGATGTGTAATACGTGTATAAGGAAATGTCCCCCAGAACTGGACCTGTTAATTTGGAAAGTTTTTGATAATAGTGTTTTGCTAATCAATGCCTTAAAAAGGGCACCTGTGAAACTAATAAGCAAGTATGAACAAATCAGACTTAGGATTAAACGTTCTTGATTACTATTGTAAACACATTCACTACAGGAAACAAGCTCATCCGAACATAGCAAGAGTTACTTCTGAGAAGATGCTGCAGGTGCTTGGGGATAGGCTGCAAAGGGAGTGGATTGCCTGGCTTAATAGAGCTGTGCTCAAACTCCGCTTAGGTATTTTTCTTGCTATTTAGTGGCACAGAAGTATTATGTGCAAATCAATACATGGATGTCCTCTCAACATTCTCCACCCTATTTATGGGCAGAGAAACTTGGGAGAAAAATTCGCTGAATTTCTCTAGAGGGAGGAGAAAATCTTGAACAGCTTTTCACAGGTAGAGCTGAACATTGGCTGTTGTTACACTTTCCTTCCTTCCTGGAAGGCTGCTCACCATTTGATGCATCCTCCACCATGTAGATAAGACATGATTCATGCAGGGAAGAGGTGGCAGAGGGTGCTGCCCAAATCTAATTTCATGAATCTAGTTTTCCTCCCCTACAAAAGATACTTTCATTGCTCTGCCTCACTCTCAGAACGATTCCATAATGGAATTTTGCAGTTTTCCAAGCTTTCCTCATCACACACACTTTCCATTACACATCCTTCCATTGCTTTGCAGCCTCCCCAACTGCCTGGCATTCCTGCTCTGGAAAAAGCCCTATGGCCGGAATTATGCCATGGACTTAGCCGAAGTGGCGGCAGCTGAGGAAGCGGCTTGGCTTCCAGGGAGATGCTCTTACGTGCAAAGACGTGCCATCTTGGTGTGCGTTGCTCAGTGAGCTAAGAAACCTGAATCCAATGTATGAACATTTTTCAATTTTTCCCTCCTTTGAATTCCTTTTTGCAAACAATTTCTTTCCTATCATATTGAATGATAATGGTCCAAAAAAAGTGGGAGAAGCTTTTCTGGGCACCATTGAGTTTTTGAACTCAAGGAATTCAAGGCAACTTAATACAATCCTCCTCCTCCTCCCAGTCGCATCCTCATCCTCATCCTCCTCTCATCCAGTTGGCTCCCTTTGCTGAGGGAGAACTAGAACCTGGATCCCCCGAGTCCCAGTCCACACGTTTAACTACTACACCACATTGGCATGTGATTGGTATGTTTCTCAGGTTAGCAGTTTTTAAAATCAGCATCCATTTTTATTCTCCTTGTATCATAAAAGGAAATAAAAATACCATTTTAAGAAAATCAAGTATAAGTCGTAATTGTCATTCATACACAAGCCCGCCCACTTTGCAACAATTTCCCATATTACAAAAAGACACTGTGGATGTCCTTGAGTTTGATTCATTTGCTACTTAATAAAAATATCCCTAAAGGAAGCTTTTGTGATTGGCTTAACTGTTGTGCAAAAATAAAAATAACATTGGCAATTAGAACTGAGTTACATGCTTTTAGTGAGTGGGGGTATTTAAGTAATATGTGGCAGCAACTGCAGAATTAGTACCTTTGGGAGGCCAAACAATAGGATATTAATTTTAAAAAAGCAATAAACGACCTGGAAAATGCTTGTCTGTCATCCTATTTGAAACAGAATTACTCATGAAAGAATTGCACTTAAAACATGTCATTATCACCAGCAGAATTCAATAAAGATAAATTAATTCAGTAATATGAAACAATGGAATTATCATGGTATGGCCCTCTTGCCAAAGCCCTCTTTTACAAACCTCACTGTTTACTATCAGAAATACAATGGGATAATTGGAAGTTGTATTTCAAAACAGACTGCTCATATTTTACTTAATCTTTCTTTTTTACAGCTCATCCAAATCTTCCTTATTAAACTATATGTCTTCCCTCCAGATCATTTAGCACCTTTTCACTCTCCCAGTACCTCAACCTCAGGATATCAGACACAACATTAACAAAAAAAATTCACTAGTGTGGCATGGAAGAGAGAAGACGAGCTTCTTACTTTAAATTGAGTCTAGCAGCTCACAAATGTTCTTCTTACATCAGTCTTGGTGTCTGCAGTGCCCAGAATAATACTTAAACATTTCAAAACTGTTTAATTTTGTCCTCCTACCCTTACTGCAAGCAGGATTGTTTGAACACACCTAAAGATTTAGCTTCCTGGCAGTTTGAGTGTTCTGAAAACTTTATGCTAGAACTAATCTAATCTCTGGGATTTGTAAATGAGTCTTCCTTCAAAATATTCCCTAAATAGGAGAAATGATTGTAGATAGCTCTTGCCCAACCACTAGTTTTGTGGAAATCTGTATTTGATTCGGTTGGGTTATAATTAACATACAAAATATTATTTTTAAAAGAAGGAGGGCAGGAGGAGACACTCCATTGTGCTTGCATACACAAAATAAAAAAATAAAACTGTAATGATAGCAATCAGAACATTTTGTTACAGCTTGGTCAATGCACCAATTACATCCCAAATGATCTAAACAAGTAGTTAGAGCAGTATAGTTCAAATATTTCTCATTTGTGGGTTTATTGGTTGTATTAATGTGACTTCTTCCATCCATAAGCTGAAGGTCTTCAGCAACACTGGTAGCTTCACTGATATTTCTACACCGATAGCTATGCATGAGATATCTGAAAACATAATTTACCTCTCTAATTGTGAAATTTCAAAGAGATACCCTCCTGATGAATTTCTTTGAATAATCACTAATAATTACATCTCAACTTGAGCAGCTAATTCAAACAACAACATTGGGGTGCATCTGTTTTTATGCCCTACTGTACTCTGAAAACCTAAGATAGGTTTCCATTGCAACTGGTATCTGTCCCAGTTTTAAAACCTGCACACTGTTACGGTGAATGATTGTCTGTGTGTGGAAGCAAGCTTGCACAAACAGGCTCATCCCACTGAGTGTCTGAGTTGCAAGGAAAGAGCAAAGGAGAAAAACTTCCACAGCATCTCCAGGAGCCCTGGTTGTCCACACTGCTCTATCCCCAATCCGTCAATCCACGAGCACAACAGCAATTCCTATACCATGGAGTGGGTGGATTCACAGGAGGCGTATCTTCCCACCCCACTGCCAGACCATTGGTCAGTCATATGCTTAGGAAAGCACTGTATGTGCACATGCAGCTGATTGTGCAAAGCTCTAGATGTGGCCTTCATGGAAAAGGCTGGTCCAGCAGGCGGACCGGTCCTTATATGCACGCATGTGGCTTGGAGCATCAGGTGATTCTGCTGTCACCGATCCAAAACCACAGGCTTAGTGGCACCTCATGTTACCTGCAGCCACGTGCTTTCTTGATGGAATCCATTCTTACATTCAGGTGTATGAATCAAGAATTGAACAATCAGGTCGGGACACATAGGCATGAACCAACATACAGCCAAGCCTTGTACATGTGACCCAAGTTTCTGGAATACGTCAAGGAAAAAGTTATGCATTTACTGGAAGCAGCTGAGTATCTTGAGTGAGAGTGAGAAGGGTCCCCTAAGTCCAAAGCTTCCAGGAATTGTTGAAAGATCTCCATCAAATAGCCAGTTTGTTGGGAGTAAGCCCTAAAATTCAACAGGGATTAAACTGCTTCCAGCTAAGGCTTTTGTTGTCCAATCATCCCGCCTTATTCACGTAATTTTATGTGGGAGCTGCAGATCATCATCTGCCATTTGTGATCTTCCAATTTCCCCTCACCTCTTCTTTCGTTCCCCCTCCCTCCACCCCAGCACAGAAAATCCATTCGGGGAAGTAGGGAGTTGGAACAGCTGCAAAATATCTTCTAATTCATGGTGCTAAGAGCTGTCCATCTGGAATGAGGAGGTATGGATTTTGTTAAATCCATTCTGTCTGTATTTCATGGATTGTTAGGCATCTTCCATTCAATCATCTGCACTTTGAAGGAATTGGATAATTTTTGCTTTTGGCCAGAATTCCATTCTACTTGGGCTAATTTGCATTAATGAGCATTTGGACATTTGTACAGATGTGCTAATGTACTGCAGCACTAATGCAAATTAGCACAAATCCCACACGGAAGTGGTAAACTGGTTTTCATGTCCATTGAATCCATACGGGTTGGCAACAGCCAGTTTGCTGTGGAATCCACAAGCTGGATTCATGGAAATCTCAACTCATTCAAATTCGTTAAAGATTTTTCAAATAGCCCTCATTCAGAAGCTCCCTGGATTTGCTTAGTTATGGATAATCCTAAATATGTCAATATTGGTGCACTATTTTGAAATTATCCACCATCAGCACCATGATGTTTGTGAAGCATCAGCACAGAAAGCAGCCAGCTTGTGAAAACTACTGAAACTGCAGCCTTCATGCCAATCAATTATGGTGAGTCTGTTTTAGGTAATTCTACCATAGAATAAATGCTTTGGACCCTGGTTCTATGCATGCTTACTCAAAAACGTGCCCCAAATATTTTATGTAGTTTCTCTCATATAAGTGTGGTTACCAGGGTGCAGAACCTCAGACCTGGGGGCCAGATCTCCTGACTCTCCCCTTCCCCTGCTCCAGCTACTTTCCCCAGACACCAATTATTTGGTGATTCCTTGGCTTTTCAGCTGGTGAAATGCCTTCCTAGGACTTATTTACTGGCAGTTACAGTCTTAAGCTTAAAAACACTGGGATTTTTGGTATTTTGGACCTGCCCTTTGTGCTTTGGCCCTACCCCCTTTGCCTCTTGCCCTACCCATTGCTGTGTTGTGGCCTCCAAGAGCGTCACTGCAAAGGAGTTTGGCTGGAAGGCTGAAAAAGCTTCCACATCCCTTTGTCCTGAGGGCCAAACTAGAATGGCGAAAGGCGCATGCCATGCTGGATCACTCACTCATTGAGCCATGTATGTATCAAACAGGTGTAAGGTCTGATTTTAGCATCAAAGAGAGTCAAGGCTGAGCTGAGTCTGGCCTTCCCTGTTCCTTGCCTTCTCTCCCCATGGTCAGTGGGCCAAAGTCCTCTAGCCTGCTCTAATACTGGAAGTCAGGTGGGGTGGGTGTGGATAATTCCCCATAATAATTAGGCTCAGAGGAAGGGAATTGGAGGGATAATGAGGAAGCAAAAGGGAAAATATACCCCCCAGTCTGTCTGACTAGATAAAATACTTTATCTTAGGATTTTAAGTTTTGTGAACCATGCAGAGAGCTTTGGTTATTGGGTCATAGAGAAATGTATGATGATGATGATGATGATGATGATGATGATGATGATGATGATGTTATTATTCAGTTACCCTCTGCTGCATACCTCTTTTAAAGTATCTGTATGTGAATGAGACAGATGTGTACTAAATAAATATTCCTGCTTCTGCCATATCAGGCTCAATCCTCAGTTCCTAATTATTCATTAATGTAGAAAACAGCGCACGAGCTGAAAACCACATCCACAATTTCAAACATAACCGTAAGTGCAAGAGCCGCCCAGCCCAACCACCTTCCCGGCTTGATTCACTTACCAATGGGCATGATCAGGAAGAAAGGAAGCCAGCACAGTATGAAGCATCCCACAACAATTCCCAAGCTCTTAGCTGCTTTCTTCTCCCGGGAGAATTTTAGGAGCCGCACAGAGAAGTGGGATTTGTGCTTGGTGCTGGGAGTGGATCCCGTGGTTTCTGGGGCGTTTTTGCGGTGGATCCGGAGAGTCACTTCTTCTGAATGGGACTTCTCGGTCTTCAGACCACGAGACAACCCCTTGCTTTCTCTTTTGGCCACCACGTACACCCGGCAGTACATCACTAGTATGATGATCAAAGGGAGGTAGAAGGAACCGAAGGCGGAGAACAGCACGTAGCCGGGGTCGGTGTTGATCTGGCAAATCTTTTCATCCTCTGGAGCGGGCTGTTTCCAGCCAAAGAGGGGTCCTATGGAGATCACGAGGGAAAGTGCCCAGACGCAGAGCAGGGCAAGGAGGCCCCGCTTCTCTGTCACTATGGCTGGGTATCTCAGTGGGTAGCTGACCCCAATGTATCGGTCTATCGAGATGACGCAGAGGCTCATGATGGAGGCAGTGCAGCACAGCACATCCACAGCTGCCCAGATGTTGCAGAACACCCTCCCAAACACCCAGTAGCCCAAAACCTCAAAAATGGCAGAAAAAGGGAGGACGGTGGAGGTCAAGAGGAGGTCGGCCACAGCCAAGTTGATAATGTAATAATGGGTTACACTTTGCAGGTGCTTGTGGCAGGCCACTGAAAGGATCACCAGAATGTTGCCCAAGACCCCAAAAACAATCAGCCCCCCTAAGATGACCCCTAATAATATCGCCTTTGGAATATCTACTTGCCCCACAGTCTGGGTGCAGTTGAAGCAGTCAGAGGCTGAGATGTTCTCAGAATTCAAGCCCATTATTGAAATTGGTTAATGTTCATCCAATCTGTTTGCCATTCACTCTGCCTTTTCTCTGAAAGAGGCAAGAGCAAATATTTGGTAGCTTTGCCAGAAAGTTTATTTCCACATTGCTGATCAATGCTAACCCAAAACATGCATCTTGCTTTATCAATGCAGAAGAAGCAATGAAACCTTAGAGAGAGATGGATATTTGAAAAGCCACATTTCTGCTCCAATTAGATATATATATTTTTTTTCTGGCTGAATAAACAATGCTTGTGTCCTTTTAAAGGCAGCATTCGGGACATGGTCCTTGATGTTCTCCATAACTTCTGGTCATTTGATGATATTGTATTGAATAGTAAGCCAAAACTTTCTCACCTAATTTCGGTTGCTTCTTTAAAGAAATGCCCATGAAGCCATAATGTGTCTTCTGCTACGATACGTGAAAAAAATGTTTGGGTTTCTAAAATAGCCATCCACATCCAGAATGTGTTTATTTATATTTCTTTCACTGGAAAGAGGGAGAACAAAGGGTAGTCACATGTTGTTTCCTGTTTATTTGTGTTCTTTTCATATTTGACTTTTCAGAATGCTTCACGTATTGAACAATAGCTGGTGGGGGTATTACGTGGGTTTACGGCTTCATCTCTGTTATCAACATCCATGGCATGTTTTATGATCCTGAGATGTAAAGCAAAAATCCTGAAGGCATCAGAAGCTCAGCATCTTGACAAAAGGACCCAAGCTATGAGCTTATTAACCATGTCAGTCATAACTTGAAAAAGAGACTTGAGAGGAGTGTTCTCTTTGCTGGCAGATGGGCTTCTTCCTAAAGAAGAGAAACACATTTCAAAACAAAACACAAAAACGCACGGACTTGTTGCTGACTAGTTTTCTGAAGCCAAGGAATCAGTTTGACTTTTCCTGATCATGTGAAGGACCAACCGATGTTGACTGGCACAGTATGCCCTCAATAGGTGCTGTTTCTCAACCCCTGGAAACCTGTGCAGCTTATAGTTTTCTGGAACCTCAGGCAAAATGCATCTGAAAGTTTTGTCAGTCAGTACCCTGCAGTAGCAACACATGGGGAGAAAGTTAGATATTTCAGAATGTGTGCACATAGAGGAACACATTCCGATTCCCTCTGTTAAAGACAGACAATTATATACCCACCCCCACAAAAAAAATCTACGGACAATTTCATAGCCTTTCCCTGATGCTTTGGACTCCATTTGCTACGATCGCTGGATTTGCTGGCTGGTAGTTTTTATGCGAAGTATTCAGTGGGCAACACACCAACTGTACTAAGCAGCTCTGGTAGGTGCAATTTCCTACATGAACTGTGAGAATAACAATTCTCTCCTTCCACATTTTATTCCACATTAACAATGATACCGTGTTCACATTGCTGAATAGTGCAAGCGAGAGGGTGCCTCGTTTGTTTGCTGCCTAGTGCACAGGGGTCTTGTTCATTCACTGGAGAGCTCTGGGTTTGCATTTGTCCAGGCTAGAGGACTTAATTTGTTATACAGCTCCTTCCATTTTCAGGACCTGAAGATAGCTCAAGGTACATGAAGAAATCCCCAGGTATCATTTTGGGCATCTCATGTTAAAAGGAGCAGGTGACAAGACCGTTTCTGCCGGAGGCCGTGGGAGAGTAGCTGAGAGTCTAAGGAAACATTAATGTGCCAGTTAGACCAAGAATCTGACATCATTCTATGTTCCTATAATTAAAGAGTTGGGCATTCAAAGAAGGGCCCCGGGAGTGCTTGAACCTGACTGCCACCCTTGAGGAAATCAAGTCACTTACAGCAAAAGGCATTCGAGAAGCACAGAACAAAAACTATTCTTCATTCCGTCTCCCTGTGCTGGGTGCGCATCGGGCAGAGCCTATTCCACCCCAAAGGCCAGGTTCCATTTCAGATAAGTCGGGGGCACGGGAAAATGTGTGGCACACCAACACCCAGAACATCAGAGTATTTTAAAGTCTTTACTGCCGCAAACTAACAAGAGTGGCATTTCAACTTTGTAAAATGGGGGGGGGAGTGCGCCAAGGTGGGGAACTGCTCAACCATTGGCCCTTTAGGAAGGGGAAGGAGGGGAGGGGCTTCTGAGGAACCCCAGCAGAACAGGTGTGGACCTGGGGCTTGAGGTTCTGCATCTCTGTTATTGAGAGTAACGAAAGCTGAGCCTGTGCGAGCTGTCCGTTGGAGAGGCTCGAACTTCAGGCATGGAAGCTGTACGTGCATCTGCCCAAGATGACTGAACTTTGGATGCACCCCCCCCCAATCTTGACAGCATCCACAGCCATTCTGAGTGAAAGCACCAATTTACCAGACAGGCTGTGTTGTGTGTTTCATCTCACTGCATTTCTCCAGAATGCCTCACAAAGGTTTTTACTACCCTTGCTTCCTACAATCTTTCTTTACTACATGGGTGGGGAACCTGTGGAGTAGAAACCATTGATTTCAAACCGTATCAGCCTAAGTGAGAAGGGCCAACAGTTGGGGATTGGGAAAGCTGTAGTCTAGCCACTTCCTGGAAGGCCATTGGTTGGCTACCCCTGCTTTATTAGCTAGAGAGGTCATGGATGAACTAAGACTTGCACAAGCTAGTGCCCCTTTCCAGATAAACAAGTTTGCTTTTGGCTCTACAGTCAGAGATTTGATAGGTTCAACTTGGAACCTTCTGCATGCCAAACCAGTGCTGTACCACTGAGCAATGAATTTATGCACCAGCTACTCGAGAAACTGCAGAGAAAACACATTGCAAAGGAGGTGAAACTAATTCCTGTAGAATGCATATTGATGGAAAAGCAGAAATCAGGTACAGGCTGATCATGGCCAGAGAATAACCCCACCTGTAACTAATGATGTCCCATTTTCCACCCCAATTCATGATACTTCCCTTTAGAAGAGATACTTCAGAGTTCACCGATGGTTTGCTTAAGTTTCAATTGAGACTGGGGATTTCTCTCCCATGACATGGGTTAAATGAACATACAGCAAAATTTGCACGACGCATCATTGCCAACCAGTGTTGGCCAGGAAGGGTTATACACCTTGTATATAAATAAGCTCGATAAAGAACGCTATGGAGAAATGGGTTTATATTCTGCAATTCCTGGCCATCTGATCCCAACGTTAATATGTTTTTCCCAGACGTGTGTGAACACACAATTCACGTGTCTAATAAAGTGGCTCTAGATTAATCTTCAGTCTTTAGGGAGCTACAAGACTCTTAGTTATTCTCCCCACTTCACTGCAGAGTAAAGGGAATCCTCCTCGTAGTTTCAGCAAAGGGAAACCTCACTGAGATTTCCTCAAGATTATGGACTGACAGTTGTAGACTTTAAAAGAAATGGACCAAAGCACCACTTAACCACTCTACCTCTTCTGAAGACAGTCTTTCTTTCTTTCTTTCTTTCTTTCTTTCTTTCTTTCTTTCTTTCTTTCTTTTCTTCCTTTGAGAGGAAGAAAGTGCTCAAGTCCATGAGTGAAAATAGGTGAGGGGAAAGTGCAGATGAAAAACACTCATTTTCAGTTGGATACGAGAGACATTTCACAAGTAGGGGGGCATTGGAACATTAAGTTTGCTTCCCCCCCCCTTTTACCTTCCTTCCCGCAAGAAGGGAATAAAAGCCAGAATAAATCCTAATAAAGGGAGGCTTTTTAGAAAGCACACGAAGAAGCAAAAATATGATACCCCATTTGTAAGCATTCTTTGTTCAGTGCTCCTGTTCTAATGTCTTTTGGAATTAAAATGGGATTTCTCAAATGCATGAAGATGGGAATGGACAAATGAATCCTATCAGCGTTACCCAGTGGCATGGAAAAAAGAAAGGTTGGTGAGGCGGAGGAAGAAGGCAAGGCAAGGCAAGGCAAGGGGCAGGCTAGAAGACGGCAATCAAGAGTACCAGTAGGAAGACCCGGTGCTGGGCTGCTGCCCCCATTTCTCCCTCTGCTTACCTACTTCAGGCTGCAAGGCGACAGCTGACCTCCTGTTGCAGGAGCCTCCCCGATCAGCACAGCGGGGCAGCCGGCTGGCAAAGCACCGCACAGATAAACACACAAGCAGCCCCACGCCCCGCTCCCCAAATCTTGCGCCAGTCGCATCTCCTTCTCAGCGTAGTCTCCCGATGACTCACAAGGACGCCAGTTCCTCCTGTCCCGATGGCCGAGGGCGGCTGGCTGCCTGGCCCGTGACGCCGCGGCTTCCCCGGTTGAATAACACCCGGCTTGGCACGGCCGAGGCGGAGCGGCAACTTTCCGCGCGGCGGGCTGATGCTTTGGGCACGAGGCTCCCTTTCGATGTTACCGTAATCTCCCGCCAGCTACCGTATTGCAGCACAAGCGAGGGCACGCGCGACGTTGCCACCGGTCCTGCCTGCTGCCGACTCCCTCTCTGTCTCCGCCTCGGTCTCTCCTCTCCTCTGCTCTCCCCTCCCCTCCTCTCCCGCTTCGTCTCCTTCTCCCCCCGCTCCCAGCTTCTTTTTGAAAGGTGATCGTCCAGGAACGTCTGGGAGCTGCTATTAGCAGAGATCACTCGCCCAATTTGTCTGTTGAGAAATCTCTGGGAAATGAAGTGGCGCAAAAATATCATAGCGAGTTTCTCAGGGAATACTCAGCTATCCATGCCTTTCCCTGAATTTGCATATTCCGTTTTAGCTGGATAATCTTGGGCTTCGTGTCGGTTGTGTTTTGCGCTTGCTGTGCACCTTTCTGTGTGATCATATGGAGGAGGGGGGAGCGTCGCGCTTTATGCATGCGTGTCGATTGCAATTTCCCGTGACTCATGCAAGGAGGTGTGTGTGAAGATTCATGCACGTGTACTAGTCCTTTGCCAACCCGAATGGCTAAAAATTGAGACAGGCAGAGAGACGCGGTTAAAAGAATGCGTAGAAAGAATCTACTCGATTGCAACAAGTTGAGATTGCGCGTGCTCGCGGGCGCTCGCCTTCACGCCTAGCTGTCTGCGGGGCGAGAGCGCTGATCCGACCATTCCCTTGTTCATGACTGAACACGTATCTGAGCAGAGAGAGAACTGAATTATGCGACCTCCTGCAAGGGGGTCGCTGTACATATCCAATGGTACCATGTGATCAAGTGTGGATTTATTTTCTTAAGAATGTATTCTTAAGGCAGCTTACAGTTAAGATCAGAAAACATTCAAAATCAACAGTTAAGGCGGGTTTCTAAAATTAGCCATGGGACTGTCCATCACATGTATAATCTAATGCCATCATTAAGCAGGAACAGGTGGGTGCACCTTCTTCCTACCTGGACACACCCCGCCAAAAAATAAAATAAAATAAAATAAAAATCGATTTACTCAAGAGGACAAGCTCTGAAAGTGTTGCAATTTCCACTGGAAGAATGGTGACTCTTCTTCTCCTTCTGTTCTGAGGAGGAATATGGCTGTTTAAAACACGGTTGTCTACAACTAGCTTTCCCCCAGAGTGGGAGCTTTGAACGGCATGGATCTGATTGATCTGATTCAGACAGTTATGGCAACACAAGGAGGCTTTTTCACACTGGTCACACCCTTGCACCGTTTAGCTCTTGTGGCACTGAGCGTGCTGGGAATGTGCTGAGGAAGGCCATGAATGCAGACGGCGCCACTTGGCCATGGAGAGAAGCTTGCATATTTCTGAAGCTCATAAGCTGTGCAGACAAGGCATTGCATCTTTACTTGGAAGCTCAGAGGGGCTTTCTCCCAAGTAAGAGGGTTCGATCCAGATCCAGATCCAGATCCAGATCCAGATCCAGTCATTTATAGAACAGAGCCATTGAATGGGATTTCATTGGTTTTGGCTTCTTAAGAATAGTAACAAACAACTGAATATAACAAAATCCATACGCAGTTCTAACAATGATTAACTTAAACCCCACGGAAAAAGGGGGAATTCTAGTAGGCAAGGTGGAAAAGAGACCAGGGAGGCCAGGAAGGGATTCATTTGGAGTCTCTTCTAGTCTTCTTCCCCCTGCTCTGAAGAACCAACACAAGATGAACTGAAAAGCCCATATAGAGAAATTTTAGGAGATCAGAGGATGGGAGCGGGTGGGGGGCAAATATAACTTCTGCCACTCTTTATGCCCTGCCAACTTTAGCCCAGGAGGGCCCAGGAATCACAGAGCCCTTCAAGATCGGGGGCTGCCAAGTGGGGTGGGGTGGGGGGGGGCAATCATAGAATCTTAGACGCATGGAAGAGTAGAGTTGGAAGGGACCGGAAGGCCATCAGTTCCAACCTCCTGCTCAGTGCAGGACTCCAAGCGGAACCATTTTCTCAGCTTTCTGTGCAGCTGCAGCTTGGATGCCTCCAGTGTGGGAGAGCCCGTCCCCTCTGCAGGTAGTTGCTTCCATTGTCATACTGTTCTAACTGTAAGGAAGTTCTTCCTGATATCTAGCTGGAATGTGGCTTCCCATAACATCAGTCCATTATACCATATCCTGTACTTCCAAGGTATGGCCGGAACACTTTTATTAAAATCTGTACATTGCCGCTTATAGGGTACATTTGCTATTCACGGACAACAGTCCAAGGAAGCACCCCAGTCGGCCAGCTCACCTTCTGGGAGATGGGAAGTGTCGCCATCAGGTCAGTGGTTCAAGTAAATGAACTTGGGGAAAGGAATCTGGTGGGAGCATACAATATGCATGTACAAAAGACTTAAGCACATTTTAGTACAGAGTGTTGGACTGGACTGGGACTCAGGAGATCCAGATTCTAGTCCCCACTCAGCCACAAAGCTCACTAAGTGATTTTGGGCCTCTCGCTGATTCGCAACCTAACCTCCCTCCTTCACTGGGCTGTTGTGAAATTAAAACAGAGATGAAGGGAAGGATTATGCTGGGCACTTTGAGCTTCTTGCAAGAAGAAAAGGGTTGGAATATAAATGCATGCATGTGTCATTTTACAAAATGCATCATTTGTGGAATAAATCCAAATATTCAGTGCCTGGATTAATAATTCTACACCTTCCCCCCCCCCAAATGAAAATAACACTCCAACAAATGCAGAAAAGCTGATGACACAGAGTAGCTCATAACATTCATGACTTGTATTTTTATTTTTCTCTGGATCAATTCGTCTATATCCCTTCCTATGCGTCACAGGGAAGTAGGTGCTATTATGTTTGCAAAACAGTGTGAGAGATTATTGCCTTTTAATGAAAATCAAAAATATCATCCTGAAACTTTAGCTCTGCCAGCACATTCTTGTATGACCTTGAGCATCTTCTGGCCTTGTTCACCCATGTGCAACTTAACAATGATTCACAATGGCAAACTGGATGGGCAAAACACTGGGTGGATTTATTTACTTTTTTATTTATTTGAAACATTGTTATCCTGTCCTATACAAAAGTCTCAGGAAGGCATCCCATCTGCATGTTTCTTTCCTTGTGTTAAAAGGATCAAAGGGATCAGTTTAGTGATAACTAGAGGAAAATACAGACAGTGAAAGAAACTGAAGGAAAAATAATCCATGTGGATCCATGTGTCATTGATTGCCCCATCCAGATCAACTTTCTTTTCCTGAATTCACTTTGGGAAACCTCTATTGGAAATAGTGCTGCAGTGATATGAGCCAGATCAGGTCAACTGGGCCCTTGGAAGAAGCCACAGAGTCAACGGATCAATAAGGTCTTTCTTCATACAGTCAAGACACTGAGTCTTGAGCACTCATAACCTTTCCTTAATTCTAACTCTCTCAGGCACCGAGCATCATGTTAACGTAACTGACTTGGATGGACGGATGCCTGAGCGACAGACAGGGTTGGATACGGAATTGGTAATCTTAGGTCTCACAGAAATCAGTGAGTTAAGTTAGTCTCACTGATTTCAGCCCCATTGATTTAAGAGAGAATTAAGGTCAAGTTACTTACAAAGACATCCCATGACCCCTTAGACATAGGACCCTGTGACTTCCCAGATCTGGGATCAGCCTCCCCACACTTGCAGCCAATGCAGAAAGAGACATACCAGTTGCTTCTCCAAGGTTGGAGAAGTGACCTCAGAGAGTGGTAGGGATTGGGAGTGGTGTGGAGGGGGAGGAGGCTGGAGCCACCTGGATAGGAGTTTCCCTGAGAGCCTTCCAGCTTCTCTTCCTTCCCAAGTGCTTCAGCTACATGACTGCAAACATCCATAGAGCTGAAATGCAGAGCAAGAGGAGTGCGAGGGCAAAGGTTACTTCCTGCTTTGCACAAGATGCTCATAAACCAGTGCAGAGCTCCAAAGTTCAGAGGTGTGCAAGCTTTCTGGGGCAATCAATAGGATGGTGCCCTGGGTCTGCTTCCAGTGCATTATCTCCCGAAATTTTCATGCAACAGTACTGATTATCGATCTGTTATTAACAAATGGGGGTATAGAATAATTTAACGCAATAACACCTTAATACCTTTTTGTAGAGGGCCATAACAATACAGCATAAAACCGCACCTAATTTCAAAATTAATACCATGCATCTCCACCGGTTTCCTTGAATGGCAAGAGCAGAATGATAGTTCTTGAGGGAGCATATGCTGCTGATTGGCACTGACAGGCTTTCCAGACAAAAGGCTTCTGTGTGAGATGATGCCCTCAAGACGAGATCTCCTGCAGATCTTAATAACCAGAGAGCTTCTGATGAGACAGGCAGTCCCTTCAAGGTGACATTGCTGCCATCGTGGTGCTTTCAGCATCTCCAGCAATCATGACTTCTCTTTTTATATTTGCATTCCTGTCCAATACAAGCAAGGGAGGCTTTGGCCATTTAAAGCCTAAGAAGGTGAAGCTTATCAGAGGCATCTTGTGATAATCCAGACTCTAAGGTCCGAGGTTAGAGACAGAGCTCTGACTGCAAAGCTGGAGAGTTCCTTCTTCCATCCCATGCTTCTGTGGGTACAACCATACCAACCAGCTTGCTCTCCCAAGGGGAGGAAGTACAGGGGGATTTGTGGGGGGACATGAGGAGACTGGGTTTGCCGGGATCCAGGGTCCCCTTCGGCACTACAGCTTCTTTCTCTTTCCCTCTGAAACCCCTCGGTCGCGTGGCTGCAATCAGTGTGCCTTCCACACTGCACTGCTTCGTTGCAAGCTCTTGGGTGTGGGTGCTGATGAGTCTCAAGGCTGGTTTACTCCAGCTTAGGTTCAGCATAGACCAGGATCCACCTCCTTTCCCACATCTCATCCTTACTGCTAAGAAGGGAAGGAAGGTGCATTTATCAATGTCACTTATTCCCAGACTTTCCCGTTCGTGATCTGCGTTAGGTTACAAAAATGATTACAAACAATCCAGTCCACTAACTCACCACCAACAATGCAAAAACTGTTGAGTAAAATGTGATTCAGGGTGCCATGATTCCATGAACTCCATGGAAGAAGTATGAGATACAAAAAAGGGGAAATAAATAAGAGTTTCACCCAGTCTAAGCTGTATTCATAATCATCATTTCTTAGTCTTGACTCCAGTCAACCACACAAATAAAGGGTTTCTTTTTCTTTTATTTTCTATGAAAGATGTATGATGGACTCAAGCATCTGTCCTGAATACTGAGTATTCTATAGCAAAATCCAGACAATCAGAACTAGTTGAAGGAAGACTTTTCTTTGCTACAAACATTTCTGAACAATAATTTCCCATGAGGGTCAGAAGTCCAGCCAATATTTTTTTCCCTTCCTTTTAGAAGATTGGAAATGCAGCAAGAGATGATGTACCAAATGCAGACAGCAGATCTGTTAGGGGATTTTTTTTGTCCACACATACTATGCAGTTGGTAGCAGATTTGATGTTTCAGCGGCTAAAAAGCAAGGCAAACATTTGATGATCTTCAGCTCTAATAACTGATGGAACATTACTGATACCTCTGTCACATGTCATATTTTTGGGTTTCTTTAAAACAGAAGAGTTTCCACCACTATTAGAAGTGATACATTAACAGCTTTATACATTTTCATATACAGTATGTTCATCCACACATCCATTCTGTTCCTTTCCTTATTGTCTTTAAAAAAAAAATCTGCACTAAATTTAGCATTTAAATAACTTTCGCAAAACATACATTTCCAAAGGCTCAATTCTGTGCATGTTTAGACAGATGAAAGGCCATTTAACTCTCAGATGGCATAACTAGCTGAGAGTAACAGCTTTTTTCTGTACAGCATGAAAACAGAAACAAAAACACCACATTAATTGTATTTTGTCATTAGGGGGAGAGGTTGACCAGAGAACTGTGCGAGAACCTTGGGATGTGAGGTGGACAGGTTAGCCCTTGTTGTGCTAGTTGATTCGTTTCGTATAAGCATTTTCCACAATCAAATTCCCTTAAGTAACACCTGTCATACACCTGGATACGGCTACTCAGAAGTAAGTGTAGGCAAAAACAGATGGACAGCCAAAAGTTACCCATCCCTGCTGTGGAAGGAAGAAGAGAGGCTTCTAAGCTGTAATAGTGTTATTACATTTATATCCTACCTTCTTGTTTCCTTTTCTACACCCAAAGCAGCTTACATAATTCTTCTCCACTCCATTTCAATCCTCACAACCACCACCCCGTGAAGAAGGTTGGGCTGAGAGGGTGCGACTGGCCCAAAGCTGCCCAATGGGCCCCATGGCCAAGTTGAGACTAGGACCCAGATCGCCCAGCCCCCAGCCCCACACTGTCTCCACCGCCCACACTGGGTCTGGGGGTGCCCTGAATCTTTCAGAGCTGATTCATGCCCCATGGGACTTAGGTTCTGGATTCTGATGGAGAGAGATGAACACCTGAGAGAGGTGAACAGTGTGACTTAGTGGTTAGTGTGTCAGACTAGGACACGGAAGATCCATGTCCTTAGGTCGCTGGGAGACCTTGGGCTGATTATGTTTCTCTCTGCCTGACCTTCCTTATAGGGTTGCTGAAAGCCTGGAAGAGGAGGCCATCAACTTGGCCCCGGATGAGTGAGGTCTCTCTGAGGTGGCCACATCAAATGATGACATGCCTATATCTGCATCATCTCCTGTGCATATACAGAAAATGCTCTGGGAGAAGGCCATGCTCATTCTCTATGCAAAAGGATCTACATATTTGTTTATTTACAGGGAGTTTCTACCTGCCCACCCAGAAACTGACATGTTTGATGGAATGCCTCTCCCAACAACAGTCTACCCAAACATTACAGTTAACTATGCGGCCCTTCTTCTGAATGCCCCCTCCAAAAAAGAGCATCAAGGAGGATGGTCTTCTCTGTGGTAGCCCCCAAATTGTGGAGTCATCTCCCTGCTGAAGCTCACATAGGGCCAGGCTAGGACTGCCCTCTAAGTCAAGGCATTTAGCAGCTCTAAATAGCAATGGGGTGGGTGGGTGGCAGGGCTGTATGAACTTAGCTGTTTACATGGTTCAAATCTGGTTTAAAATCTTTAGTGAAGTTTTGTGTTTTCACTATTTATATTTCATACTTTATATTGTATCGTATGGCAGTTTCACTTGTGGTTCACCACCCTGAAAGCTTCTGCTCTTGCATGGTATAGAAATAAAATTAGTATTTCTTGCCTTCCTTTATACAACAGCTGGTTCATGATAAAGGGATATCACAACTGTAAATTAATCTAATCAATTGCTTGATTAATCAATCAATCTCATTATTCTCATCCCCTAGTAGCAGCATAGACAATGCAAATATCTCTAGGTCCAGAGACTTCACATGAACAGGAGCATATATAGAGACTTCCACACCACTGGGAATCCTACACAGTCAAGATTTTACTTACTATTTTTTTTAATGCCATCTCGGGGCTTTCAGAAATGACACAAAAGCATTTCCCCTCCAGACTGTGTGAAAGCAATTACAATTGTGTAAAGCAAAAGTGGAACCTTCCTGACCCGTGGGCCTATTCCAGCCCACAGAGATTCCCTATCTGGCTGGTAAAGCAAGGATGCCTCCAAGGAGTGGACAAACTGATTCTGGGACCACAAGGTAAGCTTCCTGGAAGATGGACGACTGGCAAATGATGGGCTGCACCTCACAGAGAACGGAGAGCACGTGTTTGGCCACTACAGGAAGAACTTCATCAGGAGAGCTTTAAGCTAAAACCTACAGGGGAGGAAGATGTGCAGCATGGCATACCATCACCTGGCAAAGACTTATACATTTCAACAGAGAAAAACCCTCAATCTGGGCCCAGCACCAGTCTCCCAAAAATGTAGAAAGAAAACCAGGGCACAGTAAGAATGAACTTCGAGGTTTCTACGCCAGTGCCCAGAGTATGGGAAACAAGCAACACAAACTTGGGTTCATAGTACGTGAGGGCATTTATGATCTTAAAGGAATAATGGGAACTTGGTGGGATGACTCACATGACTGGAACTCTACAATTGATGGATACAACCTGTTCAAGAAGAACAGAAAGGACAACAAGGGCGGTGGAGTTGCATTATATGTGAGAGACACATATCTGCACAGACATACAAGAACAGGAACCTAGTAGCCCCATTGAAAGCATCTGGTTAAATTTAAAGGGAGTAAAAAAATAAGAAAAACATCATTATTGGCATATTTTACTGTCCACCCAGTCAAAAAGAGGATAAGGATGCAACCTTTGGAAAGCAACTTTTTGGCATTTCCAAGAATGATGTAGTCATCATGGGGGACTTCAATTTCCCTGATATATGCTGGGAGACAGATTCTGCTAAGCATGGACCCTCCAAGAGATTCCCGACATGTCTTGCCAACAACTTTCTCCAGCAGAAAGTAGAGGAAGGTACGAGAGGATCAGCTATGCTCAATTTCGTACTAACTATCAGGGATGGCATGGTGGACAAAATAACAACAAGGGGAACTCTGGGGGAAAGTGACCATGCAATACTTGAATTCTCAATTGTAGCAGAGACAAAGGGTAACTGGAGCCAAACAAGCACCCTGGACTTCAAGAAAGCCGACTTCAGCAAACTCAGAAAAATGATAAGCGAAGTGCCACAGCAATACACTCTTAAGGGGAAAGGTGTCCAAGAGGGGTGGAATATCATGAAAAAGAAGATTCTCAAAGCACAACTGCAAACAATTCCATCAAGAAAAAAGTTTAGAAGACAGCAAAGGAAGCCCACGTGGCTCCACAAAAGGTTAAGTGACAACCTGAAAGAAAAGAAGAACATATATAGGAAGTAGAAGCAGGGCAAGGCCATGTGAGAAGAAAATAAACAAATAGCAAGGAATTGCAGGAATAGCATCAGGAAGGCTAAAGCAGGAAATGAACTATGAATAGCAAGGGAAGTTAAGCACAACAAGAAAGCCTTCTTCAGATACATCCAGAACAAAAGACATGAGAAAAGGAAGGGTGTCCAGCTACTTAAAGTGGATGGCAGAATGATAAGAGACAACAAAGGAGGAGGTGCTCAATTCCTACTTTGCCTCAGTCTTCTCTCACAAGGAAATCTCTCACAAGGAGATCAAGAGGAAGTTCAAGCTGGAAGTGAGAGATGGCAGTTCAAGATTGACAGACAAATGATCAAGGAATACCTAGGTGGAATAAACACTTTCATATCTCCAATGAACCCCATCCCAGAGTCATAAAAGGAGGAACTAGAGGAGGAACTCTCAGAGCCATGGGCTATTATCTTCGATAAATCTTGGAAAACAGGAGAAGTGCCAGATGACTGGAGAAGGGCTAATGTTGTCCCCATCTTAAAAAAAGGGGGAAAAAGATGAACCTAGGAACTATAGACCAGTTAGTCTGATGTCAGTCCCTGGAAAAATTCTGGAGCAAATTATTTAAAAATCCATTTACAAGCATCTTGAAGAAAATGCAGTGATTAATGGAAGTCAGCATGAATTTATCAAAATAAATCCTGTTAGACTAAGTTAATCTCATTTTATGACTGGGTAACCTCCCAAATGGACAAAGGAAACACTGTGGACATAATCTACCTAGACTTTAGCAAAGCTTTCAACATAGTGCCACATGAGTTTCTGATAAGCAAATTAGCAAACACTGGATTAGATAGAAAAAATATTAGGTGGATTCCAAAACTGGCTGCTAAACCAGACACATAGAATGCTCACCAATGTCACCTTCTCAAATTGGATGGAGGTAAATATTGGGGTTCAGTCTTGGGCCCAGTGCTCTTTAACATCTTTATTAATGATTTAGATGAGGAAGTACAAGGAAAGATAATCAAATTTGCAGATGATACAAAACTGGGTGGAATAGCAAATACCCTAGAAAACAGAATGAAGATCCAGGTTGATCTTGATCAACTTGAACACTGGGCTGGAAACAACAAAATGAGATTCAATAAGGACAAGTGCCACGTCCTCCACCTAAGAAAAAGAAACCAAAGGCATCAATACAAGAATACAATACGTGGCTCAACAGAACTGAACAAGTAAAAGATCTTGGAGTAATTGTGGACAATTGGTTAAACATGAGCCAACAATGTGATGCAGCTGCTAAAAGGGCATTTTGGGATGCATTAATAGAAGTATTACTTCCAAATCACGAGAAGTAGTAGTTCCTCTATACTCCTCACTAGTCAGACCTCACCTGGAATATTGTGTCCAGTTCTGGGGGCCAAGATTTAAGAACGATGCAGGTAAATTAGAAAGGGTCCAGTGGAGAGCAACAAAAATGATCCACGGTTTGGAAACATCCATGGTTCATGACAGGCTTTGAGGTACTTATAGAGGGATATCATGTCCCCTCTCTCCTATGAGGAGAGACAGAGAACTGGGCATGTTCAGTCTTGAGAAGAGATGACTGATATCCCTCTAGAAGTCCCTCAAAGGCTGTCACAAAGAGGAAGGTCAAGATCTCTTCTTGCTGATGCCAGAGTGTAGGACACAGAATAATCAATTCAAGTTGCGGCAACCCATATGCAGGCTGGACATCAGGAAAATCTTCCTCACTGTCAGAGCAATATGACAGTGGAACCAGCTGCCTGGAGAGGTGGTGGGTTCTCCCACACTAGAGACATTCAAGAAGAAACCGGACAGCCATCTGAGTGGGATGGTGTAAGGTGGTGTCCTGCAACAACAGGGGGTTGGACCTGATGGCCTTCCACCTCTTTTCTAGGGTTCTATGAGGTTTGGCCTCCCAATTAGGCCAGCATGCAGAGGGCATTGTCAGGAGCAACTGACTCCTCTCTCATTGTATCTAGCTGTACACCCTGGTGCAAAAACATCCTCCCTGTAGTAGGCACAAACGCCAGGCCTGGTGAAAATGTGAGAAGTGGGGGTCGGGCACCTTGAGGCACTGGACTCACCACCACTCACCTATGGAAAAAATCCTCCATCTGTTTGTTTAACCTACAGCTCCCAGCATGTTCCAGTAATTTCAACCCGATCAGCTCTGTTTACTTCCAGAGAGTCATCAGACCATCAGAAAATAAAGGGATCATCAAGACAAAGACAACATATTACATTAGTGTTAGCATAAACCTAATCAAACAGAATCATCATTAAAATATGAGTAAGTAAAATTGCATACCTCTGCATAAAATTTCATGAAGTAACTAATAATACTCTAAGTTTTTTCTGGCAAGGCACAGCCTTCTTTAAGAATTCTTTCTTAGCACAAATTCCTGTAGATAGAAAACTGGAAGCCTTTGCAGTGAGACGTCTATCTTGCCTGCAGAGCAGATAACAGTCAAGGACAGACCTCTCCCACATCTTCTCTGTATTTTAGGATGTAATCCCATGCATGCTTCCCCAGCCAGCATGGGGAAAACTGGAAGCTGTAGGGCATTTTATCTGCCTAAACACACATAGAATGTGCCCTAACCTGAAGCAGCCCTTTGAACCAAAGCTGATATATTGTATCATCTCAGACATGAGCTCAGGAGTCCGCTGCTATTTACTAATCTTCAATTCCCTCCAATAACTGCAGTGTTGAGATGGCAATTCTCACCTATTTTGCAAATCATTTCAAAGTGTGTCAGTGTTGCTTATGCAAAATACTTTGCATGCGAGGGCTTCAAGCAGCAACACGTGTCATAGCAGCGTTATTTCATGCTAGATACAGTTGCATTGCCAAACTGCTCTGGAAGTAAACTCAATCCGTTTTAGCATATGGACTATTTTTTGGATGCAGACTGAGCTCAAGGAGCTGGTACTTCTGGTTTCAAGCAGAATCCGGACTTATACCATGCTGATTAGCTAGTCCTTATAGCAGTTATGAATTACCTTCCAGAATGAGGCATGGAACTGATGGACTAACCCATGGAGCACCAAAAAGCCGTAACTTCTACCCTGAGGGTATCGGCAAGTGACTGCAGAAGCAGAAAATGCACTCACACCGCCTGGCCGTCCACCCCACTGGCCAGCAGCTGCAAATAGCCGCCTTCTCGGGAATGTGCTCTTGATCCCTGTGCTGACTCCATCCCCAGAGGATCTCACCATGCAGTGCAGCACACTGACTTCCACACCTGTGTTCCTTTGCACACTCACCTTTTATAAGCCTACGTACTTGGCCGGTATCAAACAGCTTACAGGCTCCTGTTGAGTTGTTTGCATGTGTTGCTGTGAGTTTTGCTATCATGTGTTACGCTGTCTTTGATTGATTTATTTGAATGCTTGTTGCTAGCAATCTGCCTGGAAAAGTTTATGTTACAGGTAAAATGGCAGATACTGTAAGTATAAATGCAGTCACTGAAAGAATAATGGGAAGTCTCTCTCATCTGTCTTTCGTTTACGGACAAGGGATGGAGAGTCTGTGGTCCTACAGATGGGCTGCATCTCTCATCCTTTCTGACCAATGCTGCTGCTGGCTGGAGCAAGTAAGAGTTGCAGTTGTTACTGGACTCGAAGCTAATATGGCTGCAGGGTGACGGCCCCAGGGCTTAATCTGCAAAGCATTAGCTCCTGGGCAGTTTGGATCTGTTCCTGGGAAACCAAGAGTGCAAACATGTGCATATTTGGGCAGAAAAGGGGCCTTAAGCTCCCAGCATGCCCTGGGGAGCCAGACTGGCTGGGCATGCTGGGAGACTTAGGCTTTTTAGGTTGTACTTCAGATTTTCTAATAAGCAAGAGTTCCTTCGTATGCACCTGTCTCATTGGGTGCTGCAAACTTTTCAGTCCCTGTGATTACTGGGCAGGGCTCCACATAGGCCAAAGTACATGCTTTGCAGGCCAGCATTCCAGTCCCATCAGCTCTCTGCAGAGAAAATGAATGGTGTGCAGGCAAGAATCACACCCGGTGTCCTTTTCTGTCTGTTGTTCTGAGGAAGGAGGGAAAGGAAGCGGGTCCCCTGCTGTGGAAGCTCCATGGGAGCAGGCTGCCTGTGTCCGCTTGCGCAGCAGGGTGAGTCGATTGTGGAAAGACATGTGGGAAGTTGTGGAGGTGGTAAGATGGATGCCTTGCTGCTCGGCCCTTAAATGGTGTTGCCGGTGTTATTGCTGATGCCTGGTGGAGGTTCAGCTTCTGTGAATTTTGCCCCAATGTCTCTTGCCTCAAGCAAAGTGGGAATGGGAGGCAGGATGGCCCGGCCTTTATGTTCAGACTGCAAGAGAACATGCGCTGGCTGTTCCCAGCCTGCCATTTTGCTTGCTGCGGCTCAGTGGAGCAACTGTTGAAGCAGCTGGGCTTTGGGACATCTAAAAATAGCCTGGAAATGCTTATTTTGGAATGGGGCGAGGAAGTGAACTCCGCTGATCTGCCCTGCTCCAGAAATGAATCTTTCCACTCCTTTCGGATTATTTTTAGAAGTGTGAAAGTCCACTTGTGTGAGCGGTTGCGCAATGGGATACTACCCTCTGATACAATGTACTGATGATATATTGTTGGGCAGTTGATGCTTTCCTAGAATCCCCTTAATCCACAACCAAACAAACACTCACTCACTTAGTTTTTGGATCACTGGAGGGAAATATATCTGACAGCACAGTGCAACTTTGAGCAAGGCATATTCCAGAAGCGTCACTAATCATCCCTGATGACAGATTTTCTGCCACTCTGCATGAACATTTAGCTTCCATACATTACTAATACATCCTCTGTACTATAAATTATTATGAGCAATCACAGGAAGATGGGCCCAATAGAGAAACTTCCACTTGGGATTAAGCATCGCGCCTTGTTGTAAAGTTGGATCACCCTGGGATTCAGAATCTGTCCTCCCAATTCCCAGAGGGGTTTTTTTTTTTTTTTTTTAAATGAAGGAGACTTCTGTTTTTCTGTTCATTCTCACAATATTTAGAATTTCCTATGGTTTCTCTCAGCGGTGTTTCTGAGGTCACACTAACATTGGAGGATGAGGGAGAGAAGGCACTTTCCCCTGCTTCTTATTCCTCATCTCTCTATCATTGGGTAGCCCTCTGGCTGCCTGCATTTCCTGACCAGAAGAGTTCAAAAGGCTTTGCTGCGCTTCAAGTGTGGGAAGCAAAACTGACCCACAACAAAATTCCATAGAATTGACCCACAACAAAAGAAAAGATATTCACACATGGTTCTTGGCCCCCTGTGCTAAGCACAGGAATCCCTGACCCAACATGACAGGTGGGAGAACTGGAATGTTCCCCCACCTCTCCAACACCATTTTTTTTGGAAACAGTTCAAACAGTCTTTGTTTACGGACAGTTGATTAGGATGGGGGAACACATCTCTTCTTCCTTCACATTCTTCTAATTTCTCCGCTTCTTTCCCAGATAATTTTCTGGGGCTCGAATTCCAGATGTTACTCTTGACACCAAAGTGGATCTTGAATTCTTCATCCTACACTGGCCCTGTGGACTAAGCACACTGCAGTGGGTTGTGTGTGTGATGAGCTTCCTGCTGGAAGTGAGTACTGAGCTAAAGAACTGCCTGCTTAAAAAGAAATTGGGAGCTCTGGCAGTGCTTAGCAACAGTTGGAGAGAGGGTTCGGTGTTCCTAGCGGAAGGCACCTGAGTGAGAGAGAGGGAGGGAGGGACAAGCTATAATGCATACGCAATGATATTTTGCTGGAATAAGAACAGAAGTGCAGGTGAACAAAACAAAGCACATTCAGAAATGTAGCTAAGTGGCCAGGTCAAGTGATGCCTTTGGTTTAATACATCTGCTCAGCATATTCTGTTCCTTTCTTTCTTTTTCTTTTTTCTTTTTGTTTCCCATACTTGAGTGCTAAGAACAGGGCTGGCCATGGAATTTCTGCTAACCGCAATCATGTGATGAGCAACCAGTCTGCCTCCTCATTTCAGAGCTGCTGGAATAATTGGACTGTTGCATTCATGCAGCTGCCCATTGGTTTGCAATTCCTTCCCAGCTTTATGTTTAAGCAAGAGGGTGGGAGATGAGTTGGCTGCTCAGCAATGAGGCACATGGACTCTGTACCCAAGCAAGCGGGTGCAGTAGGTCAGTGGCAGTGTACCTGTTTTACATTCAGAAGGTCACTGGTTCATTCCCCAGGATCTCCATACAAGCTTTGAAAACCTGCTGCCATGAACTCCGCCCGGGAGACCTGCTTCCAGTCAGTGGCTGCAGTACTAAGCTAGATAATCCATGGCCTAACCAAGGTAAGGTAGATTCCTAAGCCCCCTGCTGGCTTTTTGGCAAGAAAGATGGTGGAGTGCTTTGGCCACTTGGAGGTAGTGCCCACTCTGCCAGACCTCCATGGGAGAGTCCTCTTCACCTGCTTTCCAAGCTGGAAGGACAACTTTCTTGAAGCTTTCCTGGAAAATAGGTCTGAACATATTAGATCAGTTCTGTCCTGCTTGCATTGGCTGCCTGGATGCCTTCAGTTCCAAGTCAAGGTGCTGGTTTCAGGGTGCTTCTCCCAACCATGATCCATCCGGACACTACGCTCAACCTCTGGGGCCTTCCTTTGAGTTGAGTGGCAACTTTCAGGGAAGTGTGGAGGGTGGCAATGAAAGATTTCTCAGTTCTGCCCCCCACCCGCAATATGGAATAACCTCCTCACTGAGGCCTGACTGGTGCCTGATCTGTCATCTTTTAGGCACCAGGTTAAGGCAGCCCCCTTTCCTGAGACTTTACTTGGCCACCCAGGGAATTGAGGGGGATCACCAGGTGTTTCATGGAATTCCTTGTTTTTGTCTATTTTAATCACCACCTTTTAGCTGTTTTAAACTATTTCCCCCTGATTTTATAATATCTTATTGTGTTTTACCATCTGTTTTACAGGCTATGTAAACTGCCCAGAATGCTTTGCCTGTGGGGCAGTATGGAAATGAAATGAAAGAATGGTATTGGTCACGATATACATCTGCCACCTCTAATGCCTCAGGTATATTCCAGTTGCTGGGGAATGTGAGCAGGAGGATGTGATTGTACTCATGTCCTGACTCCAGACTTCCCAGGACAGGATGCTAGATTTGGTAGACCTTTTCCCGGCACTACTTTTCTGGCGCTACTAGTACTAGCCTTCTGTTCTTCCCCAGTAGCACATTGGACACCTTCCGACCTGAGGGGCTCACCTTCTGGCATCATATCTTTTTGCCTTTTGGTACTGTCCATCAGGTTTTCATGGCAAGGGTCCTGGAGTGGGTTGCCATTTCCTTCTCCAGTGGATCACATTTTGTCAGAGCTCTCTGTGATGACCTGTCCGTCTTGGGTGGCCCTACACAGTACAGCTCATAGCTTTATTGAGCTACACAAGCCCCTTCGCCACAACAAGGCAGTGATCCATGAAGGGGAGTGCAGAACTAGTAACACTTGTTTTGTTGCTGTTGACAGTTCCTTTAAGTGTCTATTTTTTGATACAGTGCAAACAGGAAATGCTTCCCCTTTACCACCTCATACCATCCTGCCTTTAATGAATAATTTCTTCATGTACAGAAAGGAAATACATGAGCAAACACTGGATGTGTATATAGCTATCCAGAAGGAAAAATAAAATAGTCCAGTGGCATGACTATATTTTGGTGGTGGGTCATATTACCCTGCATATAACTGAAGACTGTTTTCCACATATTAATTGGAATTTATTCTTTTAGTAATGTGAAAATGCCTTTTCGCTGATAGTTATAGTTGACAGATCTTGAATTCGCTTGTCTGTGCTTTTGTGTTGTGCTCAAATTTTCTCCCATTCTCATTCCATTTGATAGAACAGAGATTTTTTTTAGGATACTCATTCCAGGGTAAAGAAATTTCAGAGAAATTCCTGTTGGTTGAGGTTGGGCTTCTTGGGCCTTCCTTACTCAGCAGGTCACTAAAGAGTGAAGACAAGTGCCCTGCTTTTTATTCTGCCATCTGCAGTTTGGCTGCCTGTCGTCACAGTGGTGATTAAGTTCAAAAACTCCCCCAAAACTATTTATTGGAAGTTCTTGTGGGTTTCCTCAAAGATGAAGAAGTTAGATGTAGATCAAAGGTAAGAAATGATGTAAAAAAACCCCCAAAATCACACAACTCTTTGAGAATGAGGCAGATACGTAGAAGTCTCAGTCCCCTTTAATGGGGAAAGAAAACGTTCAGGAAAATGGAGGGCAGATTTAGTGGGGAGCATCAGTGAATCTGAAAGGTGCAAAGAGATCAAATCAGTCAGTCCTAAAGGAAATCAACCCTGATTGTTCTTTAGAAGGTCAGGTACTAAAGCTGCAGTTCAAATACTTTGGCCACCTAATCAGAAGGAAGGACTCATTAGAAAAGACCCTGATGCTGGGAACAATTGAAGGCAAAAGGAGAAGGGGGCGGCAGAGGCTGAGGTGGCTGGATGGGGTCACTGGAGAGGTGGGCATGGTTGTACTCCAGGGGATGGTGGAGGACAGAAGAACCTGGAGGAATGTTGTCCATGGAGTCACAACGAGTTGGGCATGACTTTGTGACTGAGCAACAACAATTCCTAAAGCTAGATACAACACTGTCCTCCTCGCATATATTTGTAATTGGTACAAAAGGAGGGCTAGCTTGCCAAAACCAATGATGCTGTTGCAGAACTAAGAATCTGACCCCCTCTCCCAAAAAAAGGGGAGTTACAAGCTCTGCCAAAGAAGAACTCTGCCTGTGAGAAAGTGCTGAGAATTCCTCTTGCTTGAGAAATTTAGTGAAATATTCTTGCAAATTTCTCTTCCCTCAAACAAGGTGGATAATTTCAAGAGGCTAAGTGTTCTAGTGTATTTGGGGCTTTGCTTGCTCCCCACTGCTGGACACACAAAGGCTCTCCAAAGCCAACACCAGGCGGAAAAACGAGGGGTCTTCAAAATGTTTCCACACTTTAAATTTTATAAATATATTTTATATATTTATATATATATATTTTGCTGGTGGCATTAAAAAGTTGGTATGACACTGGGAAAATGCAATTCAAAGTAAGATGATGTAGTTTGTTTTTGAAATTCTTAATAAATAGAGTTAAAATTGAGTATGGAAACTTTTTGAAGAACCCTCATAGAATGCTTTTTGGGGCATGTGCATCAGAAAACGGGATGTTCCCGGTAAAGAAGACCAACAGCAACATTTGAAAGTGTTTTCAGATTTAGTTGCATGCTGCTATTGAGAATTAGAGAATTTCCTGGCATGATCGAATACAGTGAGGACTGCATGATGTTCAGAGATTGAGAGGCATGAGCTGCTGGCAAGAGTTTGGAAGACAGATATATCTCTTAACCTGCAGCAGGAAATCTGGTGAGAGATGAGGTTTTGCTGGAGTTAGCATCTCCTTGTAGTTTTCTGGTTCATCCTTGATTTCTAATTGGAATCCTTTCTACTTCACCTTTGCATTAGTGAAGACTGTGACAAAGAATTGCTTGGACTTACAAAATAGCTTTGGGGGCTTGGGCACATCACGTGCAAAAAAGTCATGAATGGGGAGCCTAAACAGGCTCTGGATTTTCTTCTTGTCTTTGTAGCTATGCAGGAGGGATTTAGAATAATTCTAAATATATACGTGTGAGTATGTGAGGATTTCAGTGAATTGCTTACCTTTCACGAAGGGGGAAATAGGAACAGGATGCGAGGTTTATACTCTTCCAGAGTGAAGGCAGGGAAAGTATTTCCCTCACTCGGAATTGCCTTTGTGATTCATACAGCCATATCTGATTGTCTGCCTAGTGGTGTCATGGCATTTTGATACATAATACAGGCAGTTCCTGGGCTACAAAGGAGCTCCATTCCTGAGAAAATGGAAATTAATCTTTAAGTTGAATTTGTTTGCAAGTTGGATCATGTGTAGTTGGCCTTCCACTTTTTCAGGGGTTATGAGCACAGGACCCCTATAAAGTGGAAAAAACACAAATTTCTCTACTCCCCCACCCCCAAACTCACCAGTAGCTCTTCTTTGCAGCGAGGAAATGCCAGAGAAAGTTCCCTCTCCAGATGGGTAGGGCAGGAAGGCATGTTTTGCTGGTCTTCCTCTCTCCTCTTCCTCTCTCTCTGTGGTTATGCTTTGGAGGCCTTCTCTCCCCTTTTGCTACCTCTCTCTCTCTATGGTGATGACAATTTTACACAGTATTTTTTTAAATAATGGGCTTTATGACAGTTTGTTCGTAAGTATGGGTTGTTCATAACTCAGATGTTCATAAGTCAGGGACTGCCTGTACATGATATCCACAGACTCTCACATATGCAGGAACCAATAGACCAAAAGAAATAAACATGTGGGACTTTTGTCAAGCCCAGTTCTAACACTTACATGTGCATCAAAATGTTTGCATGAAAACATTCAGTGTCTCCTGGAAGTTTGCAGTGCTGCAATTAGCTCTGGAGACAGAACATCACAACAACATTGCTTTTATTTCAGCATGTCATTTATTCATCTTTTAAAACCCAACAAGTTCTCAGTCTTTTGTTTACCAAGAAAAAGTTTGGAAAGACATCAAATTTCTTAGCCTTGTTCACACAGTTCTTTCAACATAACATTCCCCTGATGAGCACTGAATCTATTACACAATGCCAAGTTCAATTCACAGAACTGTTTGAACACAGAATGACTGCTTTAAACCATCCATGTTTACTTTGTACTTTTGAGGCACTGTTTTGGTGCAGTGACCATTTCATATACCATCATGACAGCCAAGCTGATGCACAGAGCCTGTTCTTCTGTGTCATAGGCAGGGGCCTGCAAATTTTTGATCAGGTTTTCAAATATTTCCTCTAAGCTGCTGCTTGCCCTGAATGGTTCAGACATAGAGAAAGATGCAAGCAAAAAGGAGATGTGATCAGAGAGGCCATTTGGAACACAGTTCGTGAGGAAGGGGAAGGGGTAAGCAATCTCCTTCTTTTCCTACCAGTTCCCCATTCTAAATGCCTCCTCCCAAAATATGATTTCTAAAATAGGAAGAAAATACTTTAATCTGCCCTTTGGGTGCAGCATGTAATTAGCTGATGGTTGCTATACTTAACCAGTGTATGCAGGGTCCCTAGATCGACTTCCATCCACACACTGGCCATACTCAGTTTCACGAGGTTTACCGCATTGAGTGCTTTTGAACCATGATTGTTACTGCCATATAATGTTTTGTGAGTCCCAGGCTTACTTCCCACTGCAGTCACTGGGTACAATCCAAAGAAAGTTAATCAAGTCTGATGTACAATCAATGAAATCAATGCTGTCTAGTCACCAAATTAAGTATTTAAATATCATGGGTTTTGAAAGAGGTAGGATATATGGCTTATACCAATTTCTGACTTATACCAATTTCTGAAAAATTTCTTCCATGAAGAAACACTTGTTTTTAGCCTCTGTGGGCTGCAGTTAAAAAATAAATGGAGGGAAGGGAAAAGTGGATTGGGACCATGGCATGGGGAAGGACTTCAAAATTTTGTCTTCCACACTCTTTCTAATCAGAGTTTGGAGGTGCCCGAAAACAACAGTGGAAAGAAATCTCCACTTGGTGCTAATGCGGGCATTAGTCTCATTGGAAACAGCTGGTACAGGCCAAACCCGTTTGGATAGGCCCCAGAGAATAGGCCAACACTTCCTTCTCTCCAATATGGTCCTAATCTAAATTGCCCCGTCACCCCTGCGGGTCATTTATTCTTAAAAACACATGCATGCAAGCGCTAAACTCACAGATGTCCTGTCTAGTTTGCTTCTGAAACATAGATCAGAACTGTAACCACAATCAAGCATGCAGGGAAAGTAGATGTGTGCAACCCTGGCTGGATTGCCCAATCTGGTCTAATGGTAGAACTAATGTGTCTGTCTTGGGTGGAGAACTATCAGAGGATGCTCAGGGCTTGGGCATGGTCCTTTCAGTTCTGACGTGCTCTGAGCCACAGATCAACACTGCTGGAAGAAAAGAGAAAGAGAGAGGCAGAGGACAGTCTGCCCAACTGCTTTTGGATACCAAGCTGGAAAGCAGGGCTGTCTCCAAAGGGATGTAAGATTGGGCATTGCCAGGGGCCCTAAATCCAGTCTGAGTGGCAGAACTGCTGCCTAAACATTACTACCAAATCCAGTTTGCATACAGTATCCAGAAAGATCAGGTGCAGCTAAAAAGACCTCAGTTTGGGGTGGGAGGAAGGGAAATGAGGATGCCATACTCAAAGGTACCTCCTAAATGGAGTCAGATTGGGTGAAATGTTTCAGCAAATGAACCATTTACATAGGAAAGAAATTACTTCAGGCATCATGCTTCCAAAGCATGTTCCAGAAGGGCTGAGTGGATTTCTCACATTCTCATATTTGGCTGTGATTTGAGTTCTTTCTTCTATGTCTGTTCATCCTGAACTTTGCCTGACTGTAAGAAAGTTCAAAATTAATTCCAGAATGGAATCATGCCTGATGCACTGCTGTTTTGTTACGTTGATCTCCATTGTTTTTTACTCTGATAGAGGTGGACCAAATGACCTGTGGTTGGGGAAAGAAGCGGAAGGATCCATCATTGGAAGTCTGTCAAGATGGATTTGGCCTCTGGTCTTCTGGTTCTGCACCTTTAGGTTTGGGAATATTTAGAGGATATTCTTCTGTGTATGTAGAAACTGTTTTCAGCAACACAGAGAGAAGCAGAGAAATGGGAATTAGAGACTGGGAGTGCCTTGGGGGACAAATATCTGCCAGGGGACATGATACGGAGAGCAGATCCAGTGACTGTATGGGGCATTCTGTTTTCATCTCCTCTTGCATCTATGTCATGAGCCTCCAGAGGTGTACACAAGATGCATATTTTGTTAGATAGGAACTCGCCTGACTTTCTCTGCATATCACTTTTTGCTGAAAGCTGTACTTTCAATCTGAGCTTAGGCATTATCTTTCCACATCCCAGTGGCTCTGCGATTTATCAACTGCAGTTGTGCTGCAACCTCTTGGGTTGGCCACCCTTGCTTTCCTGCCACGAACAACATACAACTAAGGTCCTGACATTTCTTGGAAGCTTCTGCCTCCCTGTTGTTTGTGAATCTAATCTTTGCATTGCCTCTTCTCCAAATCATCTAAGATACGCCAATCATTCCTATTCATGCCCCCAAATGAACTAGACATAAAAAAGTGGGGTGGGGTGGGGACCTGCAAAACTGCCTTTATTCCCTACCAGCTTTGGGGGAATATCCCTGTGTCAGCATCATTAAATTATACAGCCTTTAAAGGGGGGGAAAGGAAAAGTTGTATGGCACTGCCAATTCATTGAAGCTTGTCAAGAAATATGGTTTTCTATTAGTTACTGACTATATATCTTGTTTACACTTTTTCAGAGCAGAGAAGTCCCAAGGGAATAGCTGTGTAAGCCCCTAACTTTATATAGGTAGCTAACACACCGAGCAGTTTTGGTGTACAATATCTGTACGTGATTGGATCCACAAAGGGACTGCACAATTTGCTGATAGCCATTGCAGGTTCCACGAAAATGTTTTTATTGTATTGCTTCTGACAGCACCTAGTTGTTCAGAGCATATAGAAAGATGTGGAATGCCTTCTACCAGTTGCTTCAATTTTGTTTACATAGTACCTTTCTCAACCAGCAAGGTAAGCAGAACCATGCCTGTGTTGGATCCAAGGTTGGACCCTGATCAGTGGGGACCCAGAAAACCAGGCTTATCCAAAGGTGGCTGAAGCTGCTCATCCACCACCCACTAGGAATGGGGAGAAACTGATCCTGTTAACATTTTAAATGTCAATTTACATTGTTGTGCCATGAACCAATATGCAAATTATAACACACTTTTACTTTGATATGCACAAATGTGTGATGAAGCTTTCTTTAAAACATTGCATTCATTAGGTAAAAGTACCTGTGTTAAAACAACATACCAAATGGTGCCCATTAGCAACAGCCTGTGCAGCAACTGCAGCCAAGTCTGTTCGGACAGTCAGTATTGAAATCTGTGTAGAGACTAGAGATAGAAGCTGTAGTTTTATTAAGAACTTTCCCAAGACAATTCTCTGAATTATATTATGTTTAAAGAAGGCCCAGCTGGTGTCCCTGAAAAAGTTGCAAGTTTCTTTCGTACTCCTTTGCAAATTATTGAAAAATAGTAATCCCTATTATAAAAAGTATCATTTTTATTTAATTGCTCTTACTTGCTTTTATAGAAAACATACTGGTGTGTGATCATAACAGACCGTTCAATTGATTGCATTGGGGAGAATCGCTCACTGAGAATGTGTATATGAGGCTAAATTGTGGGGCTAAACTTATGTATTAGGAGGAACACAAACAAAAATATTCATCGAGAATTTTTTAAAATATCCATTGCAGCAGAAACAGAACGAAATAGCCTTGAGGTTGGAAAAAGAAAAACCCGAGAAAACCTCAGTTTGATAGAACAATCCAACCCTATCTGCACCTTAACCACCTTGTATAGGAAAGTCCATAAGTACTAAACCCTTCAAGATCCAGGAAGGATTTCTTAAGGAACATCCACGCAACTTCAAGGTCACTGTGCTACCCTATTTTGAGGAGAGCTATTCACTAGCTCGTGCACTCATCCAGTTGAAACTTCTCTGTTGAACATGCAACTGATTGGTCACATCAGTTGAAGGAGAGTGTCCACATTCTTAGGTGTTTGCAACTGAAATTTCAGAATCCAAGTTTCAGTGTTTACTTCAACCATTACTGTACTGGGTGGTCTTTTCAAAGCTACTATTCTCTCAGCTTTGGTGCTCCATTTGAAATATGGAAATAATGATACTGTCCTTCTTTATAAGATGGATGTGCAGATTATTGAAAAAAATGTATACGAAGTGCATCTACTTTCCTAAATGCACAGTGGTAAAACCAATGCTTCATTCGGTCCCAAAACAGATGAATTTGATGTTTAAGGAATCAGATGTTACATGTAAGTAACTGAAAAACACCTTAATGTTTTCTATTTGCTCCTTCACAATATTTTTAATACAATTACAAGTATTAAGGGTTTGGTGATCTTTTAGCCATGCAGGATAGTTTCTGTGTCCTTGTCCTTTTTTAAAAAAATCCACTGTAATGCTTGCTTGATTAGTCTAGGAATGGATGAATCATTGTCTCTTTCCACAAATAGCCCAGTGCAAAAATGTCTTCTCATTCCCTGAGAGCATTTGCAATGACTTTGGGTGATAGAATTTAACAGACGTGCTGCCACTAACATGCTTGCAATCTGGGGTCTCGACAGAGTAAGGTATTCTATCAGAATTGTACAGAATTGTACAATGGAGCTACAAGTAGATTTGCTTGGATTATAGGAGCTGAACTGGGCTGCAGATCCACCTTGTAGGTACTGTGAATAATTAATTATGGAATTATTTAAAATATTGATATCCATCTGGGAAGAATTCCCAGAGCATGGTATACATCAATTACAACATCCAGGACAATTGCGGGCCTCAGACTTACAAGATAAATCACATGATACAAAAGGAAAAAAGGGTTATGAGCAAAATGCAGGTGGACCCTACTTTCTCTTGGCGACTGTAATGCTGTGATAGTTGTGAGTATTTGGAAAACAATTTTCAGCACCCCCAGCAAAGTACAATGTTCAGGATTCTTCTGGAAAGTTATGACAGTTACAAAGGCTATAAGTTGAAAATAATTTTGTTGAGCAGATTGGTCCTCTATTCTGTGTATTCTTGGTGTCGTTCTTCATCCAGAGATTCCTATGTTACAGTAGATGTCTCTGCTAAACTACTCCCTTCTCTTCCCAGGTGGGTGTTGCTTTGTGGTAATGCCTTCTTAACATTTTTCTGCTACTGCTTCGAATGTTACTAGCTCCCTTCTTCTCTCAAATGGAACTGGCTACATTGGAGAACCTAAGCTTAGTCGTTCATTACCCAGAGCCCATTTAACTCAAAAGGTCCATTTTTCCATTGGAGTTCTTCTATGCATCACTAAGGTGGGAGCCAGCTCATTGACTCCAGTGTGAATACATCCAGGTGAGCACCTGCACATGCTGTAATAGGCAAGATGCATTTTCAGTTATTGATCTATGCAAGACAACCCCTGAAACTCAATATTGACTGGCTAGAAATTCTGTCTGTTGTGACTGGAGAATGAGGGATGGCAATGAGCCAGGCTGCCCGCATAGGCAGAACTCCTCATTTTTGGGAGCAGAATCAAGGTAAGCCTTACTGCCCACCTCTAGCTATTCACATATTTTTAAATTGGAGGAATGTCCTCCATTGGAAAGGAGGCCAGGGGAATGTCCTGCATGTAGAATATATCCTCTGTTCAAAGGGCTGCCCTGTATAAAGTATAAAGGACTGTCTGGTGTAAAGAGAAAGAACTACTGGAAGAAAGAGTTGGACTTTGAGTTTGCCCTGGACAGCAGACTGAGCAGGTAGGAACCCAGGTAACCAGGTCGTGATAATCACCACCATGCTGTGCTGCACAGTGTTTCCACTTAAATTCATCCAATTATTTCTAACTTTGCATCTATATTTATGAAAATGAGCATATGTACACCTTATGCAATTTGGTATCCCGTTTTGTCCTTTTTGATGCTTTTCCTCTATTTTCCTTTCATTCATAAGTGGGCCACCTAGTCTGATTCTGCTCACCCTGCATATCAGTAGGATGCCCAGTAAATGCACCGGTTCTGAAGAGGCTCAGACTTCATTAAGTGGGACACCCTGGGGCTGCGTCCTTAGCCATTTGTGACTTCTTGTTCCTCATTGTTTTCTACCAGTTTTATAAATCAAATCCAAAGTATGAGTGCAAACATGAAACAGATTCTAAACTCTTAGAGCTATAGGCATTTTTTACTACTTAACTGTTTTATTTTAATGTATATTTTAAATTGCTTTCTTCTTCCACTGATGTTCTGGAATTGCTTTCTCCTCGAGAGAACACTTCTTTTATTTATATCTCCATGGCAGACCTTTGGCTACAGAAACACCCATAAAATTTCTGCTGATGCTTGAAGCCAATCATTGCAACATCCTCATGAAGATATAAGATGTCCAGTGACCCATTTCTCTTACTCCCTTTCTTGCCCCTCCTTCCTTAATATATCTCATGTTTTTTTTGCTTGCTTCACCCACCATTCCATTTTGTGCTAAACTGTGTAAATAGTACACTTTAATAAGTAGACATTATTATTTCATGAAAAGCAAAGATGAAACATGCTTTCTCGACTAAGCAGCAGTTAATACTCCTTTCCAAAGCCAGCAGGCAAAGGAAATGCTTATTAAATTCACCAGTGCTGATTAAATTCACAAAGGCAGCCTATTTTGACATGTAAGGTACTTTGGTGTTACACTACGCATTGTTTTTCTGTAGCGATTCAAAATCCCCCCCCCCCCAAGAGACTTGCAAAATGGAAATATTTTTGCAATTGGGTCATACAAGTAATTGTGGCTTTGGATCTGACAGCAATGACGGGCCCTAATCTGGAGAAGTGTGAAGAGGCGATCATTTATGTGACACTGCTCAATTTTCCTCGTTTTCTTCTCTTTTCCAGAATGATTAACTATAGACCCCATATTATCTATGGCCCTCCTACTAGCTGCCAAATTATTTGAAGGTCTAAATTGAAGTGTTAATGTTGATCTTTAAAGCTTTCAGGGCATCTTCGGATGCATGCCTAGACAGCAGAAAAAGCATTCAACATGGTCCAGCTGTCCCTCCCCTGCCATGCTGGTTGGGAAATGCTGGGAATTGTAGAGGGTCTCCCCCCCCCCCCCCCCTCTTAAAAAACATGCCATTGTTTCCGAAATGGTGTAGGGCCCAGTCAGTGAATAGCCATCATGGTACAAACCTACTAAGTCATTAAGAACAACAGGAGCGGCCTTCCAAAATCGCCCTCACTTTTAGAGGCACGAGGGAAGGGCTTTCTCCTGCACTGAAGAGTCCCTTCTCCAGGAGCTTTGGCCATTCCCCACTCTGCATTTCAGAACCAGATCAGAAGACTTTTTTAAACTTGAGTTTTAAAATGGTTTCTATGGATCTTGTTCCTTACAATCATCGTATGATTGCTAGGAGCTATTTTGGTGGTTGTAGGAGTTCCAGCTCCAACCTTGGAAACACACTCAGAGCGTTGACCTGAGACTCCAAAGTTGGGGCACTCTCTGCTTGCCCTCACGGCTGAAAAGAGGGTGGGGAGGGGAGAAGGCAAGTGCTACCAGAATATGCATCATCCCGGCAAAACCTCAGCCTGTACTCCATCCTATTTGCCACAAAACTATTGACCAGCAAAGTGTTTTGCAGAGCAGGAGAAACATGGAGGAAAATGTTGTAAGCAAAACAGACGAGCAAAGAAATGAGTGTTCAGAAGCATGCATACTATTGAGAAAATGGATGAAAAATGTGTAATTCTGAAAAATCTACAAAAAATTGCTTTAATTGATTTGAGAAAAATAAACACATTTTAAAGATGCATATCACAGATACATAATTTCAGAAGAAATATGCAGAAAAGTAATGCTGGTTTTTCATGGCAAAAATGAGCTCTCACTTTGATAGAGATTTGAACTGAACAAGCTTCAAAATGGAATTCTGAGAGCTTTGGCAAGCTTGATTTTTTTCTGATTGCACAACTGCATCAGGAAGTTTCTCTAAGTCCAGTGAGAATTACTTCTGAGAAAACATGAACAGGAACAGACTTCAAGTCTAAGAATAGATATGCAATGATAGGGAAAGGTGCATTATTTTGATACCAATTAATAAATATACATACACTATTAACTGTTGATGCTCTTAGTACATATTATTTTATTTAAGAATTGTAACATGAAAATATCAAAATTGTGTTGATTCCCCTAGATTGTTCTTCTGTGATAGAATATTTAAAGTGACCCAAAATAGTTAGATCTATATTTTAAGAATGGTTAAAATATGGTGAAATATATGTAATGAACAAAGGAAATACTACAACAGGTAAATAACTGGAGAATGGCATCAGGTGTTGACCTTTGTCTTAAAACACTGTGTGTGTGTGTGCGTGCACACATGTACATGAGCATATTGCTTTAAAATTCACACATTCCAGACATTAAAAGGATTTGCAAAGGATGGTGATACCTCGCATACACAATATTTTTAGCATCTTGCCCCAAGACTGGTACATTAGGCGCCACTGATAGCAAATTCATTAAAAAGATGACAGACCTGGGATTGTTGGCTGCAGGTTGTTTAGCTTAACCATCACTGTTGCCCCTGCATTGTTGAGTCTTTAATGTAGTATATGGATGCATTAAAAAACCTCCATGTAGCATTATAATTAATGGAGGTATGAGAGCAAAATGGGACATACTGCAGAATATAAGATTTCTGGCAGTAATCCCTTTAGAATGGCCTTTAAGGAGGAATTGCTCCTAGGATCCCCGTATTTTCATGGCCTCACTCTGACTGCAACAGCAAACCTTGTAAATGAGCATTGCATTGCTATGAGCAGAACTGTGGTGTTTCCTCATTTTGTATTTTGTTGGTATTTCTCATCAGCGTGTAGGACAATGAAGTCACAGACTAGAGTGAATTGGTCTTCTCAACCTTGTGCCTTCTAGAGGCATTGAACTACAACTCTCTCTCACACTATCCAGTCAGCTCAGCAACAGACTTACTAACTGTGGATGACTGGAAATGTAGTCTAAAACATCTGGGAGGGACCATGGTGAGGATGGTCATGTTAAAGAGCATCAAGAACTGATTAAGTATTTGAAGCGGTGTATATGATTTTACACCATCAGAAGTATTACTTTGTCTGGCTCTGTATTCTTCGATTTGTCAAGCACTGAAGTGTACCACAGCTGCTCCCTTCCTAGAGCTGGTATCCATTTTCCAAACTTGCTTTTTAAGGGCCATGGAAGTTTCCTAGAATCTGCCTGTAATCACAGTTACTAGCTATAAAACTGCCAGTTTAAAGCAGGATCCAAATTCAGTCTTGAAATGCGTTTTTAGAATCGTAAAACTACCCCATGAATGTAAAATACCTTTGAGTGATGGGAGTTTGCTAAGTGAGTTTAATTTTGCGCATGTTGGCTTTGGCCCATGTACCTTTTCTTTGGAGAAGGGCTATAACTCACTGCTGGAGCATGCCTGAGCATGGAAAATGTCTTGGGCTCAATCACAAGCATTCTTGTCATGAGAAAGCATCTGTTGAAAGAGTTCTGGAACGGAGAAACCAGATTTGGCTGGCGCTGGTGCAGTCTCTCCTCTTCAGCTGATCCATGTGGTTCACCTGAGTGGAGATGTTCCCCTACTCATTATCCAGAAAGGGAGACATTTCCTGCATTGGGGTGTTACCTCTGATTAGCTGTTACTTGTAGGTACTCGTAAGAACTGTTGCTAGAAAAAAGTGAGCGGTGGCTGAAGAAGGTGGCAGGCCAGCAGTTGACCCCTAAGGACTAATAATTCAGATCTGTAGAAGGCATCTTCCCATGTTCCTATATGCATGGTTTCTGGGAAGGTGAAGGTGATGGCCATAATTTACAAAGCTTTAAATTACTCCAGCCCAGGATACTGTTAAGAGACCAACTCCAGAGTTGGTTCACCATGCCTTTAAGACCAGCTGCGAACACTCTGTGTTCCAATATGCTAAATCCTTTCCCGAAGTGTATATTTATGGGAGATGGGAGGAAATGTGTAAGCCTTCTAGTCATTCTACTGATTAAACATCCAGAACAGATTAGCGAAATGTCATGAAACTGAGCCACAAAACCAGTCCAAGCAAGGCTTATTTTAACAACTGAAATTTGCACGACACGTTGCTCAGTAACTCATACTAGGCTTGGGACAGTTCCTTCATTTCTAGTTTCCTGGGTTGTGAGGCTGAACCTCCCAGAAAATAGTGTTTTAAGTTTGGTCTTTACAAGCGGTACAGTGGGTGTAAGTATCTTAAATGGCTACCTCCTAAATCAAAACAGAAGGAATGAACATGGGGGGCACAATGCCAGAAAAGATGCTCAAGAACATGGGTTAGAGGCAAACATCATCATGTGTGGAGTAGGCTCCTTGAAATCAATAGAGCAAGGTAATCCTGGTTAATTTAAGCCCCACTGATTTCAGTTAATTTAAGTTGCATTGATTTTAGCCTAAGCATGAATAAATTGATCTCAGGGATATCCTCAGCCTCTGATTACACTTAAAAATTGCACTTTCAGATTCTAAAAATCCCACAAACATACACATGGGGTTGTCCCCACCATCACAGTAACTTACAGCAGGATTCTTTTGAGTTGTCATGAGGCCACCCATCTTGAGAACTTTTGGCGTATTTAAGAAAAAGTAGATGCAGAGCACTTTGATCAACCTTCCCCAGACTGTCGGCCTCCGGGTATTGCGGTCGTCATCTTCCATCAGTCACAGCTATAGCCTACGTTCAGGAAAGACTTGGAAGCGCTCAGAAGCACCAGGTTGGCCAATGTTGCTTTAGATATTCTCCATCTTTTATTTCTGTGATGGATGCCCAAAGTTCAAGCCTGCTTTCCCCAGCCCCATCTCTTTTCTTCCAGCCACATTGTATGTGGAGGTTCTAGCTCTTGTGTAGTGTTTCTTCTGCTCTGTAAAGGCTTAAATGCCTCTCCTAAGACTTAGTTAATAACATTAAGAGCTCCAAGCTAAAAAAGCGCTGGTATTGTTGGCATTATGGCCCCCTGCCTTTGCCTACAGTTCCACCCACTACTGGGATATGGCTCCTGCAAGCTTTCCAGAAATAAAACTTGGCCTTCATGTTGAAGGAGGCTTTGCACCACTGAAGGGTGGACCAACTAACAGACAAATGCATATGCATTAGCCATGGATGTGTTGCTGGTGTCATTGTTGTTCTGCCAACTTTCTGAGAAGATATGTGGCTTGAGATGTTTAGATTCTTTTTGATTCTGACCAATGCCTAAATAGGGCAGCAAACTGGATTCTTAACAGCTTCCAGTTATATAGATTAGTAAGCAGTTTAATTTAGAAACACGGCCCGCCTTTGCTAAAGTGATCGGCTGTGGATGACTACTGAAAAATGCCATGTATTGTAAATGATAAAGGGTCATTTATCACTTTGCAAGCTTCTCCAGAACTATAGACAGTTTTGCATCAAAGGGACTAAAAACACATTTATGAAGATCAGTGGCTTCATTTATTCTATCAATAAACCAAGTGGCTGATTTATTTACCATGAGTTGAGTTGGTAGGGCTGCTAGCTTGCCCAGAAATTCCTCTGTAAAGGAAAATCTTGCAAAGCTTGTTTGTCTCACTCCTATCTAGAAAGAGCGCTTACACAAATGGAGTGCGCAGCCTTGGAAAAATGAACAACAAGATCAGTCATTTAGTCAAATGAATGAAAAGAAAGAGCCAACTGACAAATGCAGCAGCTCCATCTCTCCTTTAATTAATCTGTAGTGTATCCTTGTTTATGTTTTTTCTTTTAGTTTGGCAGCACATGTGGGCTTATTTCGCCCCCCCGCCCCGCCGCCCACCAACAATGTGAGGAAGATAATGCTGAGAGAGAGAGAGAGAGAGAGAGAGAGAGAGAGAGAGAGAGAGAGAGAGAGAGAGAGAGAGATGGCAAAGGTTGTCCGGTGAGCTTTGTGGCAGGTCAGGTGGTCCCACACTGTTCAGGTTTAACATTCTTCATGGCCCATGCCAATAATATTGTACAGATTTAGAGAGTGATCCTGTGGTTGCTAGGAGAGTGTTCCAGGGACCCTAAGGTAGTTCATGTTTCCCCCTTCAAGGTCAGCACCCTGGGACCGCCCCCCCCCCAATAGTTGGTGCAAAAATCTAAACAAGCCCAACCATGGGCAGAGGAAAAGGGATCATTCTGGTGGGTGGGGAGGAGAAGAGACTGGAGAACCCAGAAAAGGATGCTTTCTGGGTCACTGCCAGCCTCTGTCTCTCTCCCACTGAAGAATCCTTGCTGGATTATTATTGCATTACACTCATATCTCACTTGGGGTTTTTTTTTTTTTTTGCAAGAACTGTAAGGTGGCTTATAAGGTTCTTTTCACCTTGTTTTATTTTCACAACAACAGCTCTGAGCTGAGAGGCTGTGCCTGGTCCAATGTTCACGGCTGGTTGGGGACTAGAACCTGGATCTCCCACATAGCTGTCTGCCATGCCCAGCACTACCCCACATGGCTCCTGCTCGTGGCTTTGTTTCTTAGCGATCCCTGTAAGCCTCTTGGGCCATGCTATACACTCCATTTCTTCCTTTTCTTACAGTGTATCTTTCTACTTACAAAGGAACTTTTGATATGAATGGGACTAAGAGCTGAAAAGTGTACCTAAGGCAAAGGAGAGAGCAAGAAGCTGAAGTCCGCTTGCACCAGTTTTCCTGCATGACTGGCTTCTCCAAAGCTTCTTTGGATTCTCCAAAAGCTTTTAATTTCTCCAAAGCATTTAACTTCAGAGCTTCCAAGCAGTGAGGATGCAGACCTATCAGTAAGACTTCCCACTTAAATAAGGGCTACTTTGAACTTGAGATGAGTGCAAATGATCTCAAAATTCTCCTCCCTCTTTGTGGGCAAAGAAATTGGGAGGGCAATTCACCGAATATCTCTGAGGGGTGCAGAAATTCTCCAACCTTTTCCCACAGATAGTGATCGCCACTGGCAAGGGTGATAGCACAGTGGTCTTTCTGCCTTGCTTTTCCTAAACTTACTTGGACAGTCTGTTCTCATTTAGTATCCTGCACCGTTCTTCAATTCTAGCATCATTGTGGGGCATTGTAAAAGGTGCAGGGAGAAAAGCAGCCAAGCAGAAAAGCAAATAAAATAATGGTGAGGCATGTTTGGATAACATGCTCTAAAGCAACCATTTTTTCTAGTGAATCAACAAAAGAAAGATCTCAGGGCTTTTCTGAGGAAAAAACATCTTCTGACTAGTCAATTTTAGGGTTCAGTTCCTTAGCTAAGGCCACACATGTTAAATTTCCAGGAGATTATTACAGGTATATCTTTAAGGCAGATGCTGATAATTCTCCTGTCCTGCAATCCCCATTAGTGAGGACAGGGTTGCATCTATGTCCAGGGAAGAGGTGGAACAGATGTTGTACTAAAATCTGTCTTCTCACCCAGAAGTTTTCTTCTGCCATGAACGAGGTTTCCATTGTTCTTCTGTTTTATCTGGGTAGTTCATGATTTATTAGGAAATTATTTTGCTGATATTTGACCTTCAGTAACCTTCAGAATAGCTCGTTCTCTCTCTCTCTCTCTCTCTCTCTCTCTCTTGTGTTCACCTGCACTTCCTAGTGGAAAGAATTAATTCATAAAGTCATCCTTTAGGTGTGGAGTGTGAGAAGTAAAGGAGGACACACACAGACAGAGTGATGGCTGTACAATGAGAAGCAGGAGTTCAGATACATTTCTCAGCCACCTCATCAGTAATGTGAGCACAAGAAACCTGGAACTAAACCCATGAGAATTCCTCCAATTTTTTCTTCTTTGCATTTCTTCTCTGAAGCCATTACGTTCTATCAGATTTCATGAGATTGGTCCAAAATACTAATAGAGAACTTTCCCGAACAGCATGATGAACTTCTGTTTATCAATTTCCCTTGTAAGGAACACAAAAACCTAATGATCACTTTAAGAAAATTAACCCTTACACATAATTAACAGTAATAGTCAAACCTGCATTGTTAATAATCATTAATTATTCCAAAAAGACATTGTGGAGTTTGGTGTGTTTGATTCCAATGCATTTTCCCCATCAAATTAAATGAGAATGGGCAAATACATTTGAGATTTCTAGTACGGCACCCATTTGAATCTTTGCATTCTTATAACAAGGGTCATTCATTGGGTACGGCAGCTTATGTTGAAGAAGAGTCTGTGGCAAGTTCCCCGCTGTTTTGAACTGGTGGACGCATTTGGGATTATGCAAATATCCTGGGTGGGGCAGGCACATTGCATGGTGGGAAAGCAGAGCAGAGGGCCTGCATTTGTCCTTGCTGTTCAGGTGATAGGCAAGGTAGTGCCAGGTGAGACTCCTCTGGCAAGCTCCGACTCGGAAAAGGAACCCGTCAGGCATTATGGTCCTGCTCATGTCATAACTTCTACATCTATGTGAGATGCCATGTTTTAATTCATAGCCTACTCCACAGTTTAAATGAAGGCTGCCATAAATATTCTTTAATGTTCCTATTCACTTAGAAGGTAGCTGAATGAATTACGACCCCATCAAACCTTTACCGAACTTCATTATCCCTTTTCTTTCTCTGGTGGCAGCAGCGGCTTCCTCTCCTTGCCATTTCCATTTACCTTACGGCCTTCATGCTGCTTGGCCTCATCTGCCCACCCTGTCATGTATTCCTTTAGGTGGTGACAACCTTACGCTTCTTTGTAGGAATAATTGTGATAGTCTCATCCCATCAGATGCAGGAAAAGACATTGCAGCATCTCCTTGGTTGCCCAAAACAAGGGGATTCAATTTCAGCATGGATACCTGCAAGCAAGAAGGAAAATGATACTGAGAAAACCCTCCTTGATATTGAAAAATGAATACAAAATGTGTGTTCCGGTCCAGTATGCTCACAATCCTTCATGTGAGGCATTCTGACTTTCCCTTGGGATTTAGTTGCTTGTATTATATTGGAGGAAGGGCAGAGCAATCCAGGACACTCTAGTATTTAACAATCAACTATTTAATTGTAACAAACAATCTGGAACGTTCAGACAGTTTGAAATAATTACAAACAAGTGGAAAAATTAGCCTGGTGCAATCAGAGAACAAAGCACATCTCTCATCCCTGCTTGTCACTGTGTTCTTGAGAAGAAGAAGATAAAAATGAAGGTGCATTGGCTACTGCCTGGAAGATGTACATTTATATTAGTAAATCAGAGTGTTGTAAAACTGCTTGGATCATGGGTAATGCTGTGGGAGGGGATGCCAAATGCGACAAAATAGCATGGAAAAGACAAGATATGACTGAGGCTCTCCATGGAAACAATCCATGGCTAAGTGGAAGCAATCCATGTGGACTGCAGTGCCCAAAAATAAAAATGTTTCAATGAAACTGTGGAACTCACCACTGGGTTGCTGTCTTCATATCTTTGGAAGGCCCAGGGCCCAACATATTATATTTGTGCAAATGTGTCCCTGGGAAAAGTTGGATATTTGAAGCTGAGTCACTCAGCGAGAACATTGGTCTAGCTAGTCCTCCTGTGCCAGCTTCAGTGGAGAGAATTGCTCCAAGGTCTCATTGAATTGGCTTTCCCATTAGGTGGTATTTCCCCATTTAACTGGCGATGCCAGGGAATGAACATGGCACCTTCCACATAGAAAGCATGTTCTCCACTGCTGAGCTCTGGTCCTTTCTCAAACTGTTGGGAACAGAGATGGTGGAAGAACTGACCCCATTTGCATTGTCAAAACAGTTATGAGAGCCCAAATTCCACTCTCTTTCAAAATGCACACTTCTTCAAATTTTGTGGCAGTCTTCTCCAATCAAAAATGGAGACAAATATTCAATGGCGTTCCTGCATACAAAGTGTAGAAAATAAGCACATGTGAATGAAAATGATGTTAAAATGCATTACATTATGAAAGATGTTCACAAAACTGTTTGTATTAGGAGAAAATTAGATGAGCACAATGACGCTTATTTCCATGTGAACCATAAAAATTCCTTAAAATTCATAATGAACTAAATTCAAGATTAGAGATATTCTCAAGTTCAGGATGAGCCAAAACCCACATTAAAAAACAATAAACTAAGAGATACCAAACTGACACATTTGTCCTCCAATCCTAGTGGGGAAAGGATACGTAACATGAAGAAAGCACCTGATTCTGTGAACTATTGCTAAATGGTATCCTGCATTAGTTTCAGAATGTCAGAGATATCTAATACAGATAACAGCCTAACCTGATTTAGAAATACAAAGACAGTTTGTATTCTGATTCCAAATATACAGTGCTTTCTCTACATTTGATAGACTGTTTTAAACTTAATTAGAATTAAGTTCAGTGCATGACTTTGTGGGTAAGAATATACAAAACAAGAACTGACTTGATTGGTCATCTTAGAACCATGACCCAAGCAGAACATAGTTTCTCAGATCTGAATCCAAACCACAACAATGGGTTTGATTAAAGCCACATCATTCATTTCTATCCTGTTGTCAAGATTTTGGAAGGGATGCAGCTCAGCAGATTACATGTTTACGCTCATTAAAGTCCCACTTTGAGTCACTGATACCTCCAGTTCATGGGTCTTACTATCACTAAGTCCAACATGTCTGTTTAGCAACTGGAGACCTGGTTTAAAAGAGTAAGAGCATTGAACCACTGATGTAAATTAGTATAAGGTACTGATTTCTTTATGCTTCAGTTTCCAAGTGACGTGTTTTGGTTTGCCCACTGTAATTTTGTAGCACCCAAACTTGTGTTCAGCTTTGCTGAGTTCCACTACATTGGTTTCTATCCAGTTGGAATGCAGAATCTGCTGCCAAGGGAAGTCTTCCCCTTTGCCTCCTATGGATTGTTGGGAGTCCAGCTATCTGATCTTGGAGAATCTGAAAGGGCATCAAATAGAGAGATGATGGACTTTTCCTTGACTTGAGAAAGCTGTTTGTTGGCTTGAGTTAGTCAAGGATGAGAGAAGACTCCTCCTCGGTGAGTTTATTTGCTTACTGTATTACATTTCTATAGATTATCTCTGGACATTGAATACTTGTCCTGGAGGTCCAAGAGTTGGTAGTGATGTGAAGCCAGTGGTAAGGTACCAGACCCACGAAGTAACTTCTAAGCCAGAAGAGCCTAAAGGAAGGAATAGTTCAAAGAGCTCTATGTTCTCTTTCCTATCTGTCCTTATTGTTGCCTTCTGAGACTGCCTTATCAAAATTTTGCAAGGCCAAATGGAAATCCCATCCACCCACCCCAGTTTGCTGCCACAGAAGCACAGAGGGGTCTTCTCTGTGATGTAAAGCCATCATTTTCTTTCCTCAGATGCTCATGATATTATGTAATCACATTTTGTTCCTGGATGGATTCTGGGGAAGTAAATTATCAGTGGCCACCAATAATTACCTGCTAGGAATTATTCTGTTTTCAAAGTGCTGTGCAGTTTAAAATGATTGAAGCTCTAAAAGTGCTTGTTTAATAGCTGTAAGTCACCTGGGCAGGCAGTATTTGGGCTAAAAGGCAATGCATACACTTATAAATAGAATATCATACAACCAAATATGGGTGTATTGGTAGAAATAACAATAAGGAAACAGGGTGATCTACGCACAGGCAAACTTCCTTCAAGATGCAGTTTCCAAGCTGTCGTGGTGAATGGCTGCCATTTTCATTCTTCTGGCCAGCAATTCAAGGAGTGATGTGGACTGGTTAGGCTTCTGGTCCTGGGAACAGACATTTCCTGCCTAGCAGCAACGCACGCTCATGAACGGTAAAGGGCATGCCATTTCACACACTGCAGTGGCTGAGGTTATATTGATAACAAAGTAGTGCTGGTAATGCAGTATATTAGCCCTGAACAGGCAATAGAAAATTGAAAACTTGGAGCCTGAGCATGTTGGATCTGTTTCCTCCACTTCCAACATCCCCATGTTTATCAGGAGGGCTTGGTGACAATTAAACACGCTTGAAATGTGTAGACATGCCTTAAATGGAAAGAAAAACTCAGCGAGGCTCCCAAGTAGGATGATCTGATGTCTTCTTGCCTGATTTTTAGTTTGAACTTGTGCATGTGGGAGAGAATAACATTGTATTTGTTTCCCATGAACTGAGTCTAAGTTTCTCGAGCAGAGAAAGGATTGCAATGGTCCCACAACCTGGCACAATTTTACTGCATGTTCTATTAATTTTTTCCCCTGCACTCCCACCATGTTTTAAATATACACACAAAAAGCTAACTTATTTAAGCTAATGAGGAGGTGGAAGAAACATAATTTATTGAGAAGTGCTTTATAGCAATTTATCTTCCGTCAAACAAGTCTGTAACGACATCCTGGTTCTTCTTTTGAAGCCACAGTGAAAGAGACTGACTTAAGAAGATGAGAAAGAAGACATTTTCCTGAAATTGAAAGAATTAAAGAAAAAAAAATCAATGCACAGGGGAATGAGTTCAATCAACTTTGTGCCACTTCCGTGGATTTAAGAATGTACTTCCCTGACTATTCATCTGTCTTCGGGTATCTAAAGGGTTGTTGTCATGCAGTCTATGGTGCAAATTGGTTCCAGACATCCCAAGAAACCATGGCAAAGCATGGAAACCATACCGCAAACTATTTGTTTCTCTCCGTGGTTTTCAAAAGCCAAACTTACTGTGCTGAAATTCTGTGACTGGGCTAAGAGGACATGGCAGACCACACCAACAAAAGTTAAAAACAAACAAGCAAACCACCATGGCTTTTCATGGCATGTAAGCCTGGCTGTTGTGTTAGCTAAAACCATGGAAGGTCAGGCAGGGAAGACTTATCTAAATAAACCATTCTTGCAGTGTCTTCTGGAGGCACCAAAAAGAGAATTCCAATAGAGAAGGACTCCAAATGCTTCGTCTGATGACCTCAATGATCAGGAAACTTTTTCCAGATACCTGTACCTGTCTTTTATGTCCATGTCTGCTTAGATTAGAGATGGGCAAGTGCCTTCATCCACATGGCTTGCCTCATCATCCATTGGGTTCCCCATTCTCCTTTGAGCTTTATAGGAGACTGGTCAGCCTTGCCTTGCCTTGCCTTGCCTTGCCTTGCGAACACTTAGGAGAATCAGCTCATGTTCTGCTTCCAGTGAAGTCCACAAGGAAAATCCACTTTTCTTACACCTTGGCAATGAATGATGCTTCTGAACCGGCAGAAATTCCAGTCCAATCCAAGAGAGAAGTGAGACATCTTCAACTGGTTCCCCTGGATGGTGAATGGCAAACTACCAATTCAGACGTACACTGCGGATTTCTGAACTAGCAGAATTAGCTCTGGACCTTTTCTATTTCAAGATATGAAGCTGTATGCCCACTTTCAGCCACTTGGCTATGCTGCTTTGGAGGGGTAGGGAAGGAAGCTGGAGTGCTGTCAAGATAGGTCATCTCCTGGTGGTCTTTCCCCCCTCCCCTCCCCTCCCTTTTCTCCGGAATGCAGCACAGTGTTGGGTAACGTGGAAAAGAATGCAGACTTCTAACTTCAATAGATTGTGTCCTACTGAACTCTTTGGCACGGGCCCTGTCTGGTGTGACCCATTCATCTGAGCCATTCCTATCCCCTCTGATATTTGGCCGGATTCCCAACTTGGGCTGGGTCTTGAGGCCACCCATCCCAAGAACCCTTTGGAAGGTTCCACTCTGGGGAAAAGGGAGCTCAATGCCATGTACTCCTAAACCAAATTCAGTTCAGTGCCTCCAATGCCTACCCAAAAAGTCATGGCAGGTAAACAATGAGAAATGAAACAATAACATAATAGACAAATTCATGTCCAACAACATTACTATGAAGCAAAAATTGCCATCATCTTGCTATGGGGTAAAGCATGCGCAGGTGAAATTTCTTCCTGCCGCCATCAATAGGCAACCCAGCATAGGATAAGGCTGCAATGCAAATAGCAGCTTTAGAAAGGAGATCTCTATCCTGACATTGGTGGGAGTAAAGAATGAAAGGCCCATCACCACCTCCCATGGTCCATAGGCTGCCTGAGCTCCTACATGGCTGCTATGCACAAATGAAAAAAGAGTACATTAATTCCTGCACTTCGTGCCATGCTTTGTCTGGCTCAAAAAATGAAGCTGAAGCGCATTTGGACACATCTTGTGCAAATTCGTATGTCAAGGGATACAACTGGCATGATTGTGCATACGCTTTCAGGGTGGCCTCCTCTTCCACAGACACACACCATTATGTTAAATGGTGTCTGTGTTGTGGGGCGGGGGGAGGATGTAGCACAATACATGAGCCCAAATGAGAGGATCTCTCCTCATTTGTTCAGTGTTTACAATGTGTGTGTTTTTTCTTTGCACAGACTTCAGGTTGTCCAGGTGCTGAGTTTTTATTGCATGGACCATGCCTGTGGATTAAACCCGTGTGTGCACACGCACACGTGCACACACATAGAGAGAAACTCTGTTCCTGTAGGATCCACATTTTCTCCCTGCCCTAATTTACTTTGTTTATAGGCAAATGCTTTTCAGCGAACTGCAGCGATTTGTAAGCTAATTCCAAGCAGATGGTCCCAATTTTTCGTTCTCTCTGTTTCTGCCAGCTCCTTCATGTTTTATGTGATTAACACATTCAGACTTACTGGAAACTATCCCCTGCTCTTACCCCCACCCCCTCTCTTTAATATTTCTATACAAGGCAATCAAAGAGCTGTTTGGCTTGCATGGCTGATGGACCCTGTAGCCTGCATAGTGACTTGGCTCCCCTCAGTCCCATCACTGCTCTACAGGTTGTGCCAGGAGGTTGGCTATGGAATTGCTATCGCTCCCTTAAAAGGTAGCTCACTGCCTTGACGGATTGCTACGGTTTTGTGCCTTTTGTACCAACGTACCAATTCAGAATGGGTGAGCAGGGAACTATCGAAACAGATTTGGCTAGGCTACACCTTCTCTCAGAAGGCAAAAAGGCTGCAGCATGCACGTGTGTGTGTATAGAAACATAAAAACAGAGCGAGTCAGAAGGGGTCGCCCGGGCCATCTAGTCTGACCTCCGGCACCAGCCGGCTCTGCTCACGACATGCCCACCATGGGCACATCCAGCCAATCCTTGAACACCCGCACCGATGGGGCCTCCACCACCTCTCGTGGAAGCCCATTCCACACCCTCAGGGTCCTGACTGTCAGGAAGTGCTTCCTGGCATCCAAATGGAACCTTGGCTCCCTGAGCTTTGTTCCGTTGGAGCGCGTCCTGCCTTCCTCCGCAGGGGAGAACAGGTGTCTACCCATCTCCATGTGACATCCCCTCACATACCTGTATGTCGCCAACATATCCCCTCAGAGTCTCCTCTTCTCCAGGCTGAAGAGACCCAGTTCCCTCAGTCTCGCCTCATACCCCATCCCCTGCAAACTGGCCACCAACCTTGTGGCCCTACGCTGCACTGACTCTAACCTGGCTATATCCTTTCTGCAATGAGGGGCCCAAAACTGAGCACAATACTCCAGTTGTGGGTGCACCAGAGTCGTGTAGAGTGGTAGTAATACCTCTCTTGATCTAGAAGCCACACTTCTGGCTATGCAACCAAAGGTTGCAACCAAAGAGGGCGTTCGCCCTCTTGACCACCGCATCACATTGCTGACTCATGTTTAGCCTGCAGTCAACCAGTACCCCGAGGTCCCTTTCACAAGTGTTGCTCTCCAGCCACTTGTCACCTAACCTGTACTTATGACACCTATTCCTATGCCCCAAGTGCAAAACCTTACACTTATCCACATTGAACGCCATCCTGTTGTCTCCTGCCCACTTCCATAGTCTGTCCAGATCCTTTTGGATCTGGAGTGCCTGCTCCTCAGTTGTGGCCACTGCTCCAGTTTTAGTGTTGTCTGCGAATTAGATCAGCAGACTGTTCACCCCTTCTTCCATGTCCTTAATGAAAAGATTAAACAGGATCGGCCCCAGGACAGAGCCCTGGGGGACCCTGCTTGTCACTGGCCAACATCCCGATGATTTCCCACTAATGATTACCTTCTGCTTTCGGTCAGTCTACCATGCCCTAATCCACCAGACAGTGCTTTGGTGTATCCCAAAACTCCTCAGTTTCTCCACCAGGATATCATGGGGCACTTTGTCAAAGGCCTTGCTGAAATCCAGGTATACCACATCCACTGCATCCCCTCCATCTAGCCATCTCGAAACCTTGTCATAGAATCCCACAAGGTTTGTCTGGCAGGACCTGTTTTTGCGGAAGCCGTGTTGTGTGGCTGCAGCCTCCCTTCCCTATCTAGCATCACTAGATCTCTCTCTATTATGAGCCTTTCCATTGTTTTTCCTGCAATGGACGTAAGGCTAACTGGTCTATCATTCCCCATGTCCTTTCTACTACCCTTTCTGAAAATTGGGACCACTGATGCCACCCTCCAGTCCTCTGGAACTTCACCCGTTCTCCACGAGGTCTCAAAAATGGAGGCCAGTGGGCGTGAGAGAACCCCTGCCAACTCTCTAAGTACTCTGGGGTGTAACCCATCAGTAATGTCCAATGTAATGTCCAATGCCCTGAGGAACCCCTCGACTTCAAGGGGAGTGACTCTAATCTGTGCCCCTAAGTCCCCAGCCTCATCTAATCTCCTATGTGGATATTCCCCGTCCTGCTTTGGGGAGAACACAGAGGCAAAATAGTCATTTAGCATCTGTGCCTGTTCCCTCATATCAGTCACTGGATCTCCTTCCTCCTTATTTAGTGGTCCCACCACTTGTCTCCCCTTCCTCTTCCTATTTACATGCTGAAAGAAGCCCTTTTTGTTGCTCTTGATATTCTTGGCAAGTCTCAGCTCATAATCAGCCTTAGCCTTGCGAAGAATCCTTCTGCAACGGGCCGCCCCCTCCCGGTATACCCTTTTGTCTATTCCCCCAGTACCCATTTCCTACGGAGGTTCCTCTTTCATCTAATCCCTTGAACCACCTCCTTTCGCATCCATGGCGGCACTCTCCTCCACCTCCCCACCTTACTGATTAGAGGTATTGTCAAGGCTTGCGCCTCCAAAACCTCCCTTTTGAGTGCTATCCACCCCTCCTCAACTCACTTACCTTCCAGTAACCTACATCAGGAGACTTTCCCCAGTCTGGCCTTCAGTTGGCCAAAGTTGGCCCTCTTGAAGTCCCAGCTTCTAGTGCTCGACCTGCTGCACGTCCCCAGTCCCCTGATCTCAAAGCAAAGGATGGAGTGATCACTCGCATCCAGAGCTCCCCTAATCTGTACTTCATCTATCAGCTCCTCCCTTTTGGTCAAGACCAAGTCAAGGATGTTTCCCCCCTTCGTCGCCTCTCGGACCCTCTGCGTGAAAAACCCCCCTCTGTAGCTTCTAGGAAGTGACGTGACCTGGCTGTCACCGCCGAGTGAGTCTCCCAAGTAATATCTGGGAGATTGAAACCTCCCATAATTACTGTGTCTCTCCCCCGAGATATCCTTAGAATCTGTTCTGTCAGGACATCATCCAGGGTCTCAAGTTGACCTGGAGGGCGATAACATACCCCCACTGTCAGGTCTCTTCCTGTGTCAAAACCCCTAAGTTTCACCCAGACTGCCTCTACCGGATCCCCATCTGTGCCGCATTCTGTCTCACTGCATCCTATCCCTTCCCTTACGTGTAAAGCCACGCCCCCACCCCTCTTTCCCTTCCCGTCCTTGTGCATATGCATGCACGTGCAGACAGACATGCACACGTGCACACACACAGAGCTGATCTTCAAGTCAGCTTCAAATGTCACATCTCTTTTCCCTCCGCTGGGCATATCTTGAATGGGACAACTGTCTCCCTTGAGCTCCATCCCAAGTACATGAATGATGGAGGCACAAGCAGCCCCCTTGCCAAAGTTGCTGTTATGTGCCACCAGGTCAACTCATTGTGACCCTATGAATGAAAGCCCCCCAAATGCCCTGTCCTTGGCAACCCTCCTCAGCTGTTATACATTCAAAGTTGTAGCCCCGATTATGAAGTCAACATATCCCTTATTTTTTGGCCCTCCTTTTCTTTTTCTACCCTCAACTTTCCCTAGCAGGAAAACCACTAGCAGCTGTTCAAGAAGCCCATCCAGCAAGTCAGTGTGATGTAGTGGGTAGAGTGTTGAACTGGGGGATCCGGATATCTGAGAGTTTTGGGTTCGAGTCCCTACTCAGCCACGGAGCTCCCTGGCTGACTGGACCAGTCACTGGCTCTCAGCCCAACCCACCTCAGAGGGCTGCTGTTCTGAGGTTAAATGGAGAGGAGGAGGAAGTTTATGCAAGCACACTGAGTTCCTTGAAAGGAAAAGAGGGAGGATATAAATATAATGAAAACAAGCAAGCAAGCAAGCTAGGCAAAACATTCTTAGAGATGCTTGAGTTCTCATTCGACCCAATCAAGTAGTACTGTTACAATTGCCCTTTAGTATCAGTTGCATTTGATGAGTGAGTGAGGCAGACCTCTGAGAGAGAGAAATGGAGAATAGATGTAGGATTTTCTGCCATAGGTCCAAAATAATTTGATCAACCTTGGGTATGCCCTGAATTGGATATATGTTGAGGTAGACACCATTTCCTGCTGTTCTTCAGAAAGCAAGATGAGCAACTTTGAGCCCCATGAAAGGATTTATGGAGGCATCCCTGCTGGGGGGATTACTCCTTCTGAGGTTACCCTGATGTGAAATATTATTGCCAGTCTTGACTATAAGGCAGAAAAAGAGATCAAAAGAAATTACTGCCAGCTTCTCAAAGTTTTGAGGGACAAGTTGGCAGTAGCATCTGCTGCTTACCACCTCTGAGACAGAGCAAAAGGCAGGTGAGGAGGAAGAGGACAATGAGCGATTCCAGGGAATTCTGAGCTGTGGGTCTTTGCTAGGATGTGCCTCCTTGATGGGTATCTGACCAGGCCTGCACTTGATGCTGGTGTCAAACAAAATTTTTAAAAGCCATTTCCCACTGTCTCTATGAAAACAACAGTAGGTAGACTGGAGGTGACGGAATAGAGTGAACCATTTCCAAGAGCTTGGCCGCTGTACTGAGATACTGTGCCTGCAAAAGTAAATTGGGTAGGGTCCACTTTCCAGCTGCCAGTTGCTCAGTATGTTTCTTCACAAGTGTACTCAGAGTGCGATTTGCATAATGAGCAGCCCTACGTGTCTAAACCAGCCCAGAGTAATAAAATTATACTACTTCATGCAGTAGAACAGGCTTTCCAGATTTCATTCTAAGTATGCAATTTCTGTGCCTTTATGTAGCTCTATTGTTGCCTCATCCATCGCTTCTGCACTGACCTTCGCTTTGTTTTGGATACACTTTCAAGAACATTACAGTGCTTTTCCAACAGAGGAGAGCAGCATAATTTTGGTGGTAGTGATGGGGAATGGCACTTCACACAGTCTCCTCTATGAGCATATGGCAGGACAGATGTTATATTATCACTGTGTTGTACATGGTTTAGTAGTACACATAATCCAGGCCTTGCAACATTTAGATACATTAATGTTTTCCCCGTGATTCTCAGGAATCTCATTAAATAGGAATTGTGTATTTTTTGATCCGAATTCTTCAGAGTACAGCCGGAATGCGGAATCCCTTTTGGCTCAATGGCCAATTTCAATTTCAGAGAAAGTTTCAAGGGCTGCATCCTAGGAGTGGGTAGGGTTGGACTGAACCCCCATAGAATCCATCCCTCTAGTCTTTGTGGACTTCCTCTTGTGCTTGGCTTGGTCTTGCAAAGGGGCTGGGCCAAAGGGAAGCCTGTGAACACTCAATGAAGGCTGAACAACAGGCAACCTTGTCCTGTGTCAGGCGCAGCAACATGGAGGATGCTGCAGGTGATGTGGAAGAGGGGATGCTGTGGAAGAGGGATTCCTGGCAGGCCCCACATGGCCACCTTTCTTCCACGTCAATGCAGCAGCGGCACAGAACAGGGTGGCACAGAACAGGGATGCTACCAGTGGTTGCTCAAAACTGTCTCCAGGCAACCACACCCCCCACTATAAGCTAGCTTTTAGCTCTTCTTGCTGGTACCAAAGCTTTGTGGGCGGTGAGGGGTGGGGGGGGGGGAGAATCATCTCCAGAATGGAGAGAAGATTGTGCAAAAGCCAAAAAACCACCTGAGGGGATTGTGGGAAGGGGTAGGCCTAAGGAAGACTTCTGGGGAACCAAAGGGGAGCAGATGTGCCCCCTGGGTGGTTCCCTACCCCTGGCCTAAGCCATCAGCCATTGCTCAGAAGAGGGCATTAGTTGGTGGTAATTTATTTATTTACTTTAATCCTCCCTCCTTCAAAAAAGAAGCATGCCCCTGTGTCATTATGGATGTCAGAAAAATCCACAACAGATTCAAATAAGTCCAGATTTCTGTGAATGTGACCTATTATTTACACAATGGACTGGCTTTTTCTGCATGATATGGATTCCACAGACATGCAGATTATTCTGCAGATCTGCCTTTCTTTGCTTTTATTTAGGGGCATGACTTTTTGCATATTCATATTGGTGCTAATGATCTCATTAGCTCTAACCATGCAATGACAAGCAGCGCAGGTAGGACAAAGTTCTGGTAAAAAGAAAAAAAATCTTATTCCTTTATTGAGCAGAGATGGAATAAATGATACCCGACCATCTGTAAAACATACATGGTTTGGATTGAACAGACGCCTTGGTGGACCCTGGAACATGGTGTGACCCCTCCCCAGGGGAGTGAGCTGCTCCCATTGCAAAACGGGAAGCACTAATAGCTGAGCTGTTGATCTCAGGCATGCAACAAGTCTCTATGTTTAAAAGAAAGCCAAGGCAAGCCAAGCCCTAGGACGATCTTGTACAATGACATGCCCTAAACACACACTTGAATGTTCTGATAATTTTTCAGATAAATATGAATCAGACTCTTCCCTGCCCTGATTTGGGGCGGGGAGAGACAAAACTGATGAATTAGCATGGGGAAAACTTCTCAGCCCTAGAAATTATTCTTTCTATTTCTGACATTCAAAGGAGGAATTAAGTTTATTTTCACCTCCCCCTGCTCCTACACATACACACACATGAGGGAGATTTCAGTAAGCTTGGGGAAATTTCAAGATCTGAAGAAATAGAAAATGTATTTTCTTGTGGGGGGAGGACCTAATTAGTGGGGAGTCAGGGGCTGTTCATCAGACTTCTTTAGAAGCATGGAAGAAACCAATGCTTTTAACTGTAGCAGGTGAATGTCTCTGGGAAGCTGTTCCAGAAATGAGGTATTGCCATTGAAAAGGCCTCATCTCCAGTCACCCTGAACTTTACATTAGAAGATGGTGGCACTGGGAGAGAGACCTCTGCAGGTATTTTCAGCATTTGCATAGGTGCATATTTAGAACATCCAGAAGGCATCTGGACAGTGTGTTCATGGACCGCTTCGTGCACAAGAATGAGACGTACTATGCATGGAGGTATGTGACCCCCAACACTGTTAGTCATTTGTTCTGCCCTACATAAAATGTGGAGGGTGGAAAGAGCTAATTTTAACACTAAACAAGGCAAAATGGGCATGGAGCTAGATATCGCCTCTCTCTGTATTTCTTGGTCTGTTCACAAACTCTTCTATGAGAATGAATGCAATAAAAAGAAATAACCCCCCAGCTACTAAACAGGAAAAAACAAAAATGGAAGCTGCCTTATAGAAGGTCAGTCTCACCCATTGAGCCCAGGGGACAAGGTCAGTGTTTAGGGAGCTGACAGAGAGAACAAATTCTGCTTATTACGGTACAACTTGAAGTTACCCAATGAAATGGATGGATACTAGATCCAAGATTATCCTTTTGTTACACATAATGCTTCATTATGGGATGAAAGTTAGCTTGCTTGGAAGATTGATTAATCACTTGTAGGATCAAATTATGGGGTAGCTATTAGCCATGATGGCTGTAGGAGACCTCTGCATTCAAAGGCAAGATGCCTGGAGATTTCTACCCTAGGCCAACCTGGGGCTCCAGTTTGCCCCTCTGGAGTTGCCCCAATGGCCACACTCCTTCCCTTCATTCCAGCTCCCTTTGCCCAGCAATATTTTGGTGGTTTCTCAGCTTTTTCAATATGTCCTCCTGCAATGCCTCTAGTAAAGCCTGGTTACTGGCAGCAGGAACTTCAAGCTGAGTGTGATGTTGAGTCTGATGACCTGCTTGGGGGAGCCTTCTGGTTGGTCACTGTTCAAAGCAAGATGCTGGAAATGATGAAGCTTTGGGCAGCTGTCCTGATCCAGCCATGCTATTCTGTGGGAAAAAACGTGGTCTAAGATCGTTCTACTGTCCTACTCTCACAAAGAATAAAACAAGCAAAACCAAAACCACTAGGGAGCCCTCTTTCCACAACCAATAACAAAAATGAAACCTACAAGGAAACTTCCGTAGCGCTATCAATTTCTTGGGTGGAAAATGAATATATAAAGAAGCCTGGGAATCATAGAAAAATAAATCTAACGTGGAGCAAATTGAATGCTAGGCTTGTTTCAAGTCGTCTCATATTACTGAGGATTATAGTGAAGTTGCTTTTTAAGGACATATTAACATTTTTGCACTCCATTGAAAAAGAGTATCTTTCAAAATATACAATCTGATGTAAGGTTGTGTGTGTGTGTGTGTGTGTGTGTGTGTGTGTGTGTGTGTGAGAGAGAGAGAGAGAGAGAGAGAGAGAGAGAGAGAGAGACCAAGACCCATTTACCTATCTTTCTCCCTATTAGGCTTGGTAAAATGTATTTTGAATGCCTCTCAATTGCTCCAGCATTTCCAGAATTTCACTGAGCAGCTTTCCTTTTGTTCCCTGAGCTTTCTGTGACAGCGTCCATTGAAAACCCATCTGTTGTGTCAGTGCTTTCATCACCCTCATTTCCTAACTTGTTCTAACTTGTTCCAGTTGTTCAGAGCATCTTCAGTTGAGAATACGAGTCCCATTCTGTGGAGAATGACCTCAGCCTGGTACAGTGAATGCTAAAACAGGAAAATGCATTCAGGGAATTCACTCAATGCCACCCTCATCTGTCAGCTGTCCCTCACAAGCTTGTTTTCTGATATCCTCTCTGTTGTTTTACCTCATTCCTTTCAGAGGATGAGAAGCATCTGGAACAAATCAGGATTTCAGAAGATGTCATGAAATGAAAGGAAATTATAAAAGTCAAGGGGTTCTATGATTCAAGGAACTGATAAGATACACACACACACACACACACACAGAGAGAGAGAGAGAGAGAGAGAGAGAGAGAGAGAGAAGGTGTGTGTGTGTGTGTGTGTGTGTGTGTGTGAGAGAGAGAGAGAGAGAGTTCTGCTTTGATTGCTTTCCCTCTGAAGCAGCAATTGAAAAAGGGATTTCAACATTTTTACTCCACTTTCCGAAATGTGTTTTTTTGACATTTGACATCGGGACCAGAAGCAAGGATAGGCGTGAATGGACCCTCACCGAGGGGGCCACAACCCACAGGAGCACCTGGTCTTCCTTCTTCTCCTCAGTATTGCCACCCCTTGTTCCCCTACCTCCTCTTCTGGTCCAGATAATTGTGGTGGTGAGAAGGTGCCGCTGCTGCTTCATCTGCTGGCTCTTGGAGGATCTACAAAGGTTGGGGATCATGATGGCAGGAAAGAAAATGCACTGAGCAAAGGTGCCCTTTCAGGCTGTCCAATAAAAGGCACCCCATGACTTTGAGCTGCCACCAGCTGTAGCCTCATGTGCCATCCTGGAAACCAGCCACATGGAACACAGTGGTGATTACTTACAAAGAAATGCTATAAAACTTTCCACTCCCAACCTGTCCTGCTCTAAGCACTTTTCTTATAGATTACTTTAGATGTACACGTAAGGGCCTTTAAAAAAAAAAATCCTAATTTGTGTACATTAGGATATGAGGTGTGTGGTCCCATTTATCTTCCCAGCCATGAAGGAGCCCTTCTGAGAGAAAGTCCCATGCACATTTCTGTTGCTGATGAGCCCTGTGCAGGCAAGCTTCAGCTACCCAGTTAGGGCAAAACTAGTGGGGATGGAACATGTGTGAGCATGCCCATGTACGGCCCTTCCCAGGACATTCCTCCCCTCTCTCTACATTAACAAGGTGCACTAGAAAAGCGAAAGGGAAATAAGCCACAGAACCCATAACTACAACGTGATCGTACTTTTGATTGCAGCAAGATAGTTTATGTGAGGTGTTTCGCTTGTGTGTAATTACCTGATTCTAGTAACTGGAGATGATAGAGATTGCATCTAAGAGCTTGTAAAATCAGGTTCTGTCACTTAGATAGAAGTGCAGTCATGGAAACCTTTTTAAATAAGAGCGTATGTAGATGAGAAGGAAGGCGCTGGTCCCATAGCATGCCCATCCTTTGATGAGTGAACACATGGACATGAGACTAGCCAGGCCAGGTCAGCACAAGTGCACTTTGTTCTCCTGGTGGCCAACAACAGATTTGCATAAGGATGGCCTCAGCCCACCAGGTCCTCTCCATCATGGCGCCGAGAAGGCGTGTTGCCTCTGATACCGGAGTTAATACACAGCCCTCAGAACTAGTACCATCGAGTACCTTGTCCTCCGTGACGCAGGAGGTTCTGCTGTTTGTGGCTCAGGTGAACTCAGCAAGAGAGGCCAGAAGCTTACCATTAATGTTTGGCTCCACCCCTTCTGGACAGCCTTTTCCAAAGCACCAGGCAGCTTTAGCATGGGTGGGGAGACTATTAGACACAAGGCTACATTGTGAGCACCAGGAGGCATCTGATGATGAAGCATCCCTCACCGAACCATCTCACAGCTGTCTGAGTTGAGGGTACATAACAGGAGAGCTACTGCAAGGCTATAGCAGCCCGTCTGAGGCTGTCCAGTTGGAGTAGTGTTTCTTGGTTCAGAGGAGGACTCGGAGGCTGAGGTGGCCTCATCCAGGCCTGAGGACATGATATTGCCTCAGAAATCACTTCTCCAATAGAGTTCTCCACCTGCCCTGTAGCTGCTCAGAGATTGTAGAGTCAACAGCAGATCCAGCCCTTCCGGCTTTGGGAAGGCCTCTGCACTTTGCTGAAGGAACTGCTCTTGGTGGGTGACATCCAGTCAGTGATCTGTCCAAGGTGCTAACAGGCCATGTTGTCTCACCTGTTCATGCCTTCCTGGATGTGACCTTGCTTTTCCACTACCAGCCAGCACTACTGCTGAAGGCCCTCTGCTGAGCTAAGACAGGACAGCTGGGGGACAGGACAAAATAACCAAAAATCTGTATTTAAATGTGGACTATTGAACACATTTTGCACACACATTCATAGATGTACCTCCCCCACTCAAAATATGATTTTCTAGTGTATTTTAATATTTTATATTAAACACCTTTCAAACCATTGAATCACAACATGGTATATTGTTGCATATGGATGTGAACTGTACAGTATTGTGTTTGGTTTATATTGTTGGTTTATTGTTATATTATGTATATTATTCTTCCTTTGTTACTTTATCAGTATATTTGATTTTATTTTGTTGTATTCTATTTTGTTGTCCACCTAGAGAGTCCTTCAGGACTACTGGCTGTGGAATATAAACTTAAACAAACAAAGAAACATTTGAAATAAGTAAAATCCCAAAGGAGAGCTACATGGTAATCCATGCATTAGTTTAAGATGTGCCTATTGGGAATTCACCAAGACCAAGTTTCTGATAATGTATGAAATTAAAGAGAAGAACTCATAGTGAAAGGAAGAATAGAAAATTGAAATGACAGCTCCAATCTTTCTTTCTTTCTTTCTTTCTTTCTTTCTTTCTTTCTTTCTTTCTTTCTTAACTTAGCAACCTTCAACTAACTAAAAAATTGTTCCTAAGAAATCAGTCAAAATAGATACAGTCATGTGCAATCTTACAGGCAATATTAGCAAAAACTAAAAGAAGAAGCATATAAATAATACTATCATCAAGATAAATAAAAGTAATAAAGTCAATATTATAGAACTGGGAAAGATGGAAAGGGGGGGGGCAAGAAAAGCAAGCATCTGGAGCAACTTTGTTCAGAAGTGAAGTTACAAGAAGAAAGAGGAATAGCAAGGACATACCAAATTTTCTTGCACTGTGCTTGATGTGAATAAAATGGATAGGGAGATGTTTTGCTTTCTTGCTTCTTTTCCTCATTCCTCATAATAATTGAACCCAGAGACATCCAATGACACCAAACAGTGGGGGATTCAGGACAGATAAAACAAAGAACTTCACACCAAACTACTGAATTTATTTATTTATTATATTTATATCCCCCCATTAGCCAAAATGGCTCTCGGATTTACCACAAAATGTAGTGCTTAGAGAATATTAAAAGGGGTCCACACAAAAGGGGTCCATCATGCAGGACTTAAGGCAATCATGAGTCCTTCAGCTATATCCAGGACCAGGGCACACGTGCTTGATTAGACCTCTTGCTGAGCAATACAAGCAGGATGGTGCGGATCGACTCCTGTCCTGCTGGGGGACTTCCTTTCATTCATTCATACCATCTCTATACTGCCCATTGGCCAAAGCTCTCTTCACCATTCACAAAAGCTATTGGTAGCCATTCTGCAGCCAGAATGCCAGACTAGATAGGCATTTGGCCTGATCTCCTTATATTCTTAAGTGCAGTTCTTTTGCTGAATAGTAAATTATAGCCCATGTATTTGTTCTCCCTATTTGCAGAAGACTTTACTGTCAGAACATGATGGGAACTGTAATTTTCAGTGAGTGCTGAAATCACAGCAATATATCCAGAATTGTGGCAATTCTGTTTCAATATATAATCAAAGTAATTTTTAGAAATGCATCCAAGCATGATTTCCCCTTCTCTCTGAAATACCAGAGTTCCAAAACTGGAGCCTTGCAAGAATTCTATGCATCTCTTTCTACCCCATTTATTTTACTTAAAGTAGGAAACTAACTATTTTGAAAGCAAATGAATGTATAATATGGATTCCATAAAATGAGATTAAATCCCAAATGTCCAGCATGGTGTAGTATTTAGCCTCAAAGCATTGGGCAATAGAAGCCATGCAAGCCTTCACCTCTGGTGCTTTGGCAGAGGTGGCTGATTCTAAAATGGTGGACCAGTTGACAAGAACTTCCTGGGCTAAGGTAGAATATGGATGGTGCATCCAAGAAGCCTGGCTGGGTGACACTTATCCCACTCATATTCAATGGATGCTCAACTGAAAAGGGCGGCAGATTCCAGTTCTCCAAGCTACCTGTGCTCATTGCTGTCTAGAAGAGAATCCCCAGATGGACAGTTGAATGCATGAAGGGGCTGTCCCAGTGATTGTACATATGTTTGCGGCAGCAGAGTCTGGTAATGTATGGGATCAAGAGAAGAACTCATAGTAATGTGATGAAAGAAGAGTAGAACATTAATACAGCATCTCCACCCTTCCTTCCTTCCTTCCTTCCTTCCTTCCTTCCTTCCTTCCTTCCTTCCCTCCCTCCCTCCCTCCCTCCCTCCCTCCCTCCCTCTCTCCCCAGTGGGTTTACTGAAAGCAGTTTGGCAAATCAATAGGATCACAGTAGTTTTTAGAGGCCACATTATTTAGGGTTTTAAAGGTAAAACAAACCAGATCAGCAAGTAACAGCTAGGGAAAATGTGCTCACTGGTGAACTAGTGGAATGTGCCCATGGGATTGGTGATGCTCTAAGTTCATTCTTATGGGGAAACTTTAATTGGTCCAGTGACAGTGGAATGCCACTGAAGCATTCACCATCAAGGAGGCTACTACTAAACATGTAAACACTTAAAGAGAAAGTGGCTGTGTGGGCATGTTGGGAGTGAAGCTTGCACGCACCCCTTCCACAGCCTTCTTCTGTGCAGGATGGTTACCTGCAAACAGTTTCACATGGTGGGGTACCAACTGAAGGCCGCCTCTGAGCAGGAGCCCGCTGGAAAATTTTTTCTTGGAGTTGTTGATCTTCTTCCCCATTGCAAGCTGCTCGTCCACTTGCCTGTCCTTCACTCCAGATGCCAAGGACATCTGGGGAAAAGGCGGAAGGACAAGGTACCATTGCCTGTTTGTTCATCACGTGTCTGGCTGCCAAGGAAGCAGGTGTTGGCACTGATGATGAAGTGAATGAGCAGCAACAGCAGGTGATGATCATGGTGCTGAGAATCTATTTGGTGAGGCATTCTGAGAGAAGATGTCTACGCAAGGTGTCTTGCCCAGGGCTCTCAAAATCCTGGTCCTCGGGAGATGAGACTTAGCTAGAAAGCTCTTCTGCTGTCCTGTGACAATTTTTCTTCTGAACCCAGTTCTTTTCCAGAACTAAACTAATTTTTCCATGTATAATAATGCATGGTTTCTGTCTCCTGCTATTCTCCACCTCCACACACTAACAACACAGCAATCCAAAGGCCATAATTACAACTTTATGCCTCCTGATCTTGTTTGTGCTTTGTGAGTCAAAGTTAGAATAAGAGTTCCTAAATAGTTATAATTACTCTAATTACACCTTGACATGGGACTTTAGGCTGCCAAAAACTTTGCCAAATTATTGCAAAGTGCCTACTCAGAGTAGAGGAGGAGGCAGGCAAAGCGTGTCTGAATATTTAGCAAGAGACTTAGAAAAAGTGGTAGCCCTGTGTGTACCATTAAGTATACCTTTTTCTGACATTGATAATAATTTGTTCCACCAGTTCTGTGGACATGTCACAAATATCAAGATGCTGAATGTTTCAGAAATGACAGAGCTGTTCAAGGCAACTATAGCTGAGCAGTAACTCTAAGCCAACTGGAGAATTCGAAACTAGAATCCTGCAGCTTTGGAACAAATAATGAAAAATTTAGAACAGAAATTAAATCAGCTGCAAGAAAGCAGCAAAATAAATAAAAGAAGAAAAGTGCAATAAACCATATAGCTAACTAGGATCAGACTCGTGAAAGAAAAAGACAGACTTTCCTCAATGCCTAAAGGGTAGCAATTGCAAATATTCCTTGGGAAGGAATTATGTAATGTCTGTGGAAATGGGCGTGCAAGTATTCAGGTGTTCTTTTGTCTCAATGTTTTAAATAAATAAATAAATAAATAAATAAACAAACATCTTCTAAGTGAGGATTTACCAGTTCTCCAGTTAACCAAGACAGTCTTCCAGGAGAGCTTTACTAAGTTAGAGAAACCCAGTTCCTGAGGATCTTTGTGCTGGTAATTTCTTTTTTGTGTCATAACAAAGCCTCAGGGAGTAAGATAACCACTTACAAGTTGTCATAAAAGAGGACAAAAGATTTGCATTATTTTTGTGTACATTGATTTATATGTATGGACATTTAGAAATAGTATTTGAAAATAGAGTATATCCTATTGTGCAATGGAAGACTGCGATCGTTTTTCTGCTAGTTATCCAGGTGCTGTTGATGAGTAATAAAGTCATCTGTTACCTTTCCATTATCCTTAACTTGGAATTGAACAGTAAAGCCTTTCAAACACAGGACACCTTCAAACAGTCTTCTGTAATAGAGGACACCTGGCCACTGTACAACGGATACATTCATCTTGTGACCATTGCAGAAGAAAAGGGGGAAAGGGAATGGCATAACAGCAACTTGGATCTTATGAGTCTAGCCAGATGTTGCCTTGGATTGTATAAAACTTGGAATTTCCTGAGCATTTGTGTTTTCATGAACTCTTCCCATGCTTGAGCACAGCAATCCAGAAACTCTGTACAACACTTTGTTCGACTCCTAAGAAGTGTAGGGATGTTTCTAAATCCCCTGCTGCTCACTACATGGACTTTCCTGTTGGGGAAGATTGATGGGAAGAAGAAGACAATTTGACAGTCCTTACATGGCTAATATAATCATTTATCTGCATAAATTCTAGCCCTAATAAAAGAGAACAAAGATTTAGGTTATATAACACCATTGCTCTGATTGTCATATGCAACAAACAAAAAGCGAAGGGGAAAAAAAGCTTAAAAAGCCAAAAACAACAGACAAATGTTCCTGTGGCACTTGAAAGGCCAACAGATTATTGCTGAGATTCCATCTGGTGTTGCAATTATTATTAAGCATTCCTATTTTGATGCTTTTGCAAACTGACCAATCGGCTCATGTTCTGCACTTTGCTACCTTCTGTTGCTAGTTTTGTAACTGGGAACATATCAGATGTTCTGTGCTGAGTGGGCTACAAGTACTACTGTGTCACTTTCACACTTGCATTGCACTTACGTTATCCTAAAAGAGAAAAAGGACAGTCTGTCCTCAGCCATCAGCCGATATCCAGCAGCTATTTGGAACCACATTCCATGTTTGCTTGGATTTTTGCAAAATATTCAACTCAAGGTTTGCGTCACATGCCGTTCCCTTCAGAACCCTCTTCTCAGGATGTCTGGCAAGTCTGTCCCGTAGTTTTGCTCTCTTGCTGTTCTTCCTAGGGCTGGACTATTTTGTGACATATGCGCCAAGGGCTGTGGGGCAGGGATAACTGAAGACCAACATGTGCGTCCCATTTGGATAGAAAGCACTCGATGAGGCAGAAGCAGGAGCACAGCTGGGTTTTGCATGGCAATTTGGTCTGCCAGTCATACCAGAATCTAGAATCACAGAATTACACAGTTGGAAAAGGCCTGGATGGCTATCCAGTCCAACCTGCTGCTCAATGCTGCATTCAAGTCTCCCATTCAGATTCTAACCAGGCCTGACCCTGCTTAGCTTCCAAGATTAGCCACATGTGAAATAACAATGCATGAAAACTCTTAAGCATTTTTCACTGGATTCACATTTTTGTAGGCAATGTTGCCTTAGGTTTATTGCAAGCAATTCAATTTTGCTAATGTTAAGTTCCCAACACATGCATATTTATTCACAGATTTTGATTAAATATCTCAAGCACAACATTTGGACAAGTGGCAATTTTGAAATGGAGTTTCTGAAGTTCAAATTCAAATGGAAACTGAACAAATTTCTCCCCCATCTTTAAGTACATCCTAAACTGTCATTTCGTTATTGCAACAATGGATCCTTTGGAATACAGCTGTCTGGGTGCTCTGTTATTCACAAAGAAACCTAAACAAAAAATTGATTTGAATATAACATGTGCAATGCCAAGCAATCTGGCTTTCTAGCTTTGAAATGTGTTTCTGGAAAGTAGAGCTCACTGTGTCGGATTTAAATTGTCAAAGGGGGTGGGTAGAATCCAGGGTTGAAAATGGTGCAGAGAACCAGCTTAGGGATTGCTAATTAAATCATTACAAATGTTGCAAACTTAATGCAAGCCTCTTATCTGCCCCCTGCCCCCACAAATTGGAAGAAAGTCTAAAAAGTGAATATTTCTGAATCAGGTCACCTTAGCCAGCTGTGTCACAGGATTGTGAAAATATTTGCCCTATTAGGGAATTGTAGCTTGTCGAATGTGATGCTGTTGGCCTAAAAGATTAGGTGCAGTACTACATACAAAAGGAATGTCATTTTTCTACAGGGATTGTCCCTGTTGGCTTTCTAACAGCCAACTGCTGTGTTAAAGAAGGACAGGGGGAATTTAAATAGAGAACTAGAATCTTTTTTTCCCAGGCATCAATTTCCTCACACGTGTCTCACCACCCCGCCTGGATAACTGCAAAATGTAGAAGTGATGATGAGTTTATTTACTCTGCAATTGTAATTCCTGAAGTTTTTCTAATGCAGGTTCCAGCTCTGGGAATTCATATCCACAAGGCATGTCCCTGATGACAAGGGGAATCAATTTCTCAGCTCAGAATGTAATGTGGCTTTACAGTTTTTTCCCAGAGGCATTGGAGTGCTGGGGAATTGTGTTGCTTAACAATTTGGCAGTTTGGTGCAGTAAACTGAAAACAGTTTCCTTCTTTTAGGTGTATTCATTCTTTTCTAAATTAAAGTCTCTGCAAGGCCATGATCCACGTAAACAAGTCAAGTGTGTCCCAGTATTGATGATTATAGGGCTTATAATTTTATTCCAATTAATCACTTATCTCACAACCCTATAACATCCCCTTCTACTTTAAAGGGGGTATGCATGGCATTTTCATATTAAATTCATATGCCTCTTTTCTCTGAAGCCTCTCTTCCATGTGGTTTGCTGTTTAAAATAATGGGATACTGAGCAAGAAAAGAGTGGGTGGGAATCAGAAAAGAAACATTTTCCAAACCATCCATGGTTCCATTGCAATGTATATTGAAATTCCCCTACTGAATGGGCAGAAAAAATTTGTGGATGCAGCGTCCTTTGGAATTCTGTCTGCCAGCTGGCCCAGGGCAACTGCCTCTAGCCCACTGGAGAAAGAAAGTGGGAGTACTTTTGCTGCTCAACTGAAAGGAAATTCTCAGAAGCCCTCTTTCCAAGCCCTCTGTGAAGGATACCTGGTGTCAGGGCTAACTTTCAGGGAGGTAAGGGTAAGTTAAGAAATGGTGGGAGAAATTCCTGCAACAGTGAGAGATATGTTGTAAGTCGTCCAGAGACGCAAGTAATGGATGCCATACAAATTTTATATATAAATAAATAAGGCTGATACTTCTTCACTTCTCCACCAATGCAGTACAGATGAGAGAAATCCCCAAACCCTTCACATACCACAGAAGGCTGGGTGGAAGCTGGTAGAAAAGGACAAATTAAGCCTGGTATATTTGTTATTTGCGAACATCTGGAAAGAGGGAACAGCCAGTTGGACCCAGTGAAGCTGTCCAAAGAGACATTGCTCTCTCTTTATTTTGAGGCAGTCAGCTGGAATGGCTGTTGATGGAAAGGAGGCATATTTGAAATGCCTCCTCTTTTATTGTCAGCTTGAACCAACACTAAATTCAGCTCTGAAAGGTTAGAGGTCGGCTTGTAGTACAGACAGAACTAACATGGATGTAATGCTAATACCTTTTTTTAATTAGCAGGGATGTTGCTATGAGTTGCCACCTCCTCAGACTTTTCTGCTCCTTCTGAGCTGAGATGCTCACGGTAGCTGGAAGAGGAGAAATGATGTTCCAGTAACAATACAATGTTTCATGTCATAATGCAGGTTATTTTGAGGTAGTGTGGTCTTGAAATCGTGGCAGATTTTATTGGTGCACAAAAGTGTCAGTTTTATTAGTCAAAAATTAAGACTGTACATCAATTCATAAAGCGGGCTCTCTCCGACAAGAGGAATTTCATGGAAATGATGATAAAATCCACCCTATAAAATGAAAGGGATGAGTCTGGCAATTTTTAATGAGCAAATATGTGTGCATTATCAACTTGTGGTTTTACTGAGGCCAGAAAAAAGTTTTGACCAAATAGGCAGGAATGAAATGTCAGATCCCACAACTGTTTAACGGTCAACAAATATTTTGATAAAGCAGCACATTAACTTGGTAAGAGCAAGAGCCAAGGCAGAATTTATCAGAAATTTCTCATGCATTTCATGCATGCAGACTGTACCTATAAAAACTTAAGCAGAATAAATTGGCTGATGCTGAAGATTACGCAAGGCTCTTTAATGCTTCCCAGAAGACAGTTGAGATTTTCTCAGCCCACCATCCTCAGAAAAAGAAAGCCAATTTGCAGAATTTCCATTAAATATTCTTCATCATTTTGGGGTGGGAATGAGAGGTGCAACTGTAGCCATATCTTAGTCATCACACAGATTACAGAAAAGGTGACTAGGCTGACAATTGCTGCAGCAACCAAAATTCAAAGAACATATAGGAAAAACTGTTCCTCTGCAGAGGTTGGTCTCATCTCCTCCTTGAGAATTTATCTTCTGCCTAAAGACATTCAGTGAAATTTTCCATCCAGTTTTGGGAATTTTGAGAGGACTTTTGTCCACGGTTCTCTTCTACAGCATTCTTGAAAAGCAAAGCTCACAACAAACAGACTTGATGTGCAGGTGAGGAATAAAGGTTGCAGATGTGTGACATCACTCTAGATGTGACCAAGTCATGTGTGATGGCAGTTAGATCTGCCTCTGCCTGTAAAAATGTCATTTACCAAGCATTTAAAGCTAAATCCATAGGATGCATTGCTGTGGGTGGCTGCTTGTTGCTCCACCCCTTCAGTCCACCAAACCCTGGATTCGCTCTCAAGCTCATCAACAGCATTTGCCATAGCTTCAACGAAAAGCCACAGGCTGGTCCTCAGTTCTGCAGCTGGAACGCTCATACCAAAGCAAATTCAGTAGAGTTGCCATGGTCTGCATGTTTGCTTCCAATTAGGAAGGAACCTTCCTAATTCTATCTGTATCTTCCCAACATGGCTTTCCTTTCATTGGATTGGTTTCTAAGAAATTCTCACTGCAATTTCAGTGGCTCTTAGATGCCAAAGGAACTTTGGCTTGTTTTTCTGGGTCCCAGTTCCAGATTCTTCTTTATGTTTGGAGTCCCACTTTGCATTCTGATGAGAAACAAATGTAATTCTGGCCCCATCTTTAATGCAAATTACAGTCTTGGAGGCTTTGTTTGTGTGAGTTTGTTATAGATGCAGGGCTGGGGAGGGAATTTAAAGGAATTCTAGGAAGTATAAAATCAAATCAATATTACAGGAAGAATAAAAGTCCCCAGGGTTCTGATTTCTCTGGGCCTAGGAATAAGAGATCATTCTTTTGAAGAGTGAACATTTTAATAGTACACTTTAGCATACTTGATGAGATCATGAATCTGATCTGTATTTGAAAGCAGCATTTCCAGAAGCATAGATTGAAACCCCTTTCCCAAATGGGTGCTATCCAGATATATTAGACTGAGACTCCCATAGGTCCCAGGAAGCAGGACTGATGGTCAAGGCTGATGAATGCAGTAGCTCAAGCTTGGAGGACACCTGTTCAGGGAGCCCTATTGGCCAATGTGGAGGGATAAAAATACAATCAATCAATCAATCAATCAAGTTCAGGGAGGCAGATTTAAATCTGTTCTTAGCTTGTATCTAGATTGAAATTATATTATATATTATAATCATATATATTGCATTACATATGGAATTCAATTAAAATGTCAAATGCTTCCCCTGTCATTTTGCACATGTGTGTGCACATACACATGCGTGCACACACGGACATTGACTGAGCATGTCTTTGCTAAGTAAGGACTGAAGTTTGGGAATGAGTTAATTCTCATATCTTGTTTTAAAATATACATGCTTATGCAACAGAGTATGTTCTTGTTTAACTCTACCTAGACTCATGTTTTATTCAACAGTGAGAGATATCAACATTTAAATCTTATTCTACTTATATCATTCAATACCATGCTTAGTATAGTTCACCAAAAGTTAGATATACAGATAGATAAAAAGGGAATGAATGAATATGTTAAATAGTAGGGGAGCAGTCATAAAGATGCTGGAGGAGACTCCTGCGAGTCCCTTGGACTGCAAGGAGATCAAAACAGTCAGTCCTAGAGGAGATCAACCCTGACTGCTCTTTAGAAGGCCACATCCTGAAGATGAAACTCAAATACTTTGGCCACCTAATGAGAAGGAAGGACTCCCTGGAGAAGAGCCTAATGCTGGGAACAATAGATGGCAAAAGAAGGAGGGCACGGCAGAGGATGAAGTGGCTGGATGGAGTCACTGAAGCAGTCGGAGTGAGCTTGAGTGGACTCAGGCGGATGGTGGAGGACAGGAAGGCCTGGAGGAATGTTGTCCATGGGTTCACGATGGGTAGGACATGACTTTGTGACTAGCAACAAGTTATAAAGAACAAAGGAAGAGAATCAGCATGGTGTGGTGGTTACCAAGCCAGAGTTTGAACAAGAAGCCCCTAATCACGGTCCTAATATTAATCAAATTTCACAGGAACTTTAGTCTACAGCTCCCATAATTTGTATTGGCATGGCCTCTGGTCTGGGACTATGATACCTGTAAGGCTTTACATTGGGTTTTAAACCATCACTCTAGCAAGCCTTCTGATTCCAATATCAGGATTATATCCCTCACACTGCTCTCGCCAGGATTTTCTTGCTCTGCCTTTCTATAGCTTTGATTGCATAAGCACATTGATAGTGCCATGGCATAGCTCTGATATAGTGAAATTGTGAAGACAGATCAGCACTTCATTCTCTTTTATTGCAAGATTAGGAAAGAACAGCTGACTTTCTTCACTCTAAAAAGGCAAAACCCATGAAAACGATTACAAAACATGGAACAGCTCCGAAGGGCATTGGCATCATGCAAAGCTTCTTTAAACCACAGTGGATGAGGCATTACAAAGGCACAATGGGTACCTGTGGAGAGAAGCTCATAGAACGATGTGCTCAGTATCAGACTGAAAATGGAGGTCACTGGATGACTCTGTCTCTGCAGGGCTGCTGTGAGACATGGAGAAAGGGGAACAGTGAGCAGAGACAGAGAAAGGTCCATTCTGAGCAGAGAAGGAGAAAGGAGAACCCTGTGGGCAGAGAGGGAGAAAAGATCCCTGCAAGCAGAGCGAAAGGAAGGACAACTGTGAGCAGAAAGGGAGGAAGGACCGCTGTGAAATGCTGATTTACAGTTGAGGAGGCGGCGGCGGCGGCAAAATGATGATTCTGCAAAAGAGAAAGAAGGGATACATCTGAGCATGTTAAAGCAAATGTGGGCAGTATATGGCTTGTGAATCTCCTGTCTCTCCTGTGAAATCCCCAGTGCTGCTCCCATCCTTAGTGCCCCACTCCAAAAAAGTGGGGAAAGAGGTGCTCACAGGAGCATTGGAGTTTGAGAAAGGTCAAAATGAGTTCCTTCTCTCTCAGTGACCATGGTATGAATGCAGGTGTGTGCACATAGGCTGCTAGGGTGTGGCACATGTGGCTCCAGGTTAATAGACTATATAGATAGGCAGAGAAACTCAAATCCTTGGGGAACATCCTACATAAAGGATGCATTTTGCCTCCACAACAGAAATGGAAGACGCGTCCACACAACAGCAGGTTAAACCCTTCAAAAGAAAGCCCTCAGACTCTGAGGCAGCGCTGCAGACAGCTTCCTTCCCCTGGAGAGATGTGGTGAATCCTTCCCCTGATGGGGGCTTTCACGATGCTTCACAGGAAAGCCACGCAGACACACAGCTGCCTCTTCGGTATGACATCTTCCCAGTTTGATGCATTTATGTCCTGTTTTCCACCACAAGATATAGACATATCACTAATATAGGGTGACACTTTAGCAGTTTTATCAACATACTAGAAATGTTGCATTTTTAAAAAAATCCAGACATGGTCTTTGGGCTGAGAACACATGTGCCCAAGTTTGCTGCCTGTTCACAGGTAATCAACTTGAGGAGGAGGGTCTTGAAATGCCCGCAGCTGCCCTCCTTCTTACACAGTGCTTTTGAATGATGCCCCACCTGGCAGTCTGGGGGACGAGAAATGTGTGGCCAGGCTCCTGAACACAGTCCGTGGCTGCAAGAGAAAAAGAAGAGCTGTCACTGCTAGTTAGAGTCATCCCCCCACCACTCACGCATTTCTCCTCCTTCCCTTTTTGGGACTGTGCACCTTGCTCTCCCGCTCTCCAGAAATAATTGGAAAGATTATTCTGTGTGTCTTCATCTCAGTCTCATGGGGTTTCAACAATATCAACAATTGATGTGGCTTTGAACTCAGGGATTTAATTACGTATTGTCATATTCATAGCCTCTCTTTCCTGCAAGGAGATCAAGCCATACTTCTCAGAACATAAAAACGATGGGTGGTTATGACTTTTGCTTACTTGAGCATGTGTGTGTGCACATGTGTGTGTGTGTGTGCACACGCACACACACGCAAAATTTTGAGGGACAAATGCATGCTTTGGCACTTGGCGATCAGATCCCACTACTGCCTTGTATACCCTTCCTTGTCCGTATGATTATTCCTGAGCATCAACACCTTGCCCTTTGTGAAATGAATGTCAGTACAGAAGACTGTGGGTTCAGAGGATCAGTTTTGTATTTTGGAGCTCAGACCGCATCCTTGCTTTGTACTTAGCTTCCTGGGCAAATTACTTTTCTTTTATGGCTCACCAGTTTGCCTTCAGGGAAACGGCAAAAATTCTGAGAAGGGTAAAGACCATGGCAATAATTTTCTGATAGTAGCTACACCACTGCCAAAATTCCAAATGGGCCCATCGATCCGCAGAAAAGTTGGAGACCTCTGCCAGTCAAGGTGTTCTGTATGATGTCTTGTTTTCCCTACAACTTGTCTGTTCTCCAGCTATTCTTGTTGAGAGGAAATATACATATATATTCTGAAGATGGTGAATAGCAAATAAAAATAAATATTCTCAAGGGGACTATTGGAATGTTATAATCGTATTTCTTTTGCTTTTTTGCATATTGCAAGCTGCTGGGTTTTTGGCAGTCTCAACATGTTGTGCGGAAAAATAATTAAGCAAGGAAGACAATTCCCTGACTGAAATAAATCCCATGTGACTTCAATTAGGGAAAGTTAGGGACATTTCTTTGGAAGAATCACAATGAGCTAAATATCCCTGTTTACCACCACTACAAATCACATTGAAAATGATCTTTTACAGAGAGAGATACATACATATGTATATTCTATTTAGAAAGTCTTATGCCTCGTAATGTAGTCCTTTTTTGAAAGATCTCTAATTGGTTCCTGCTTCAGTCTCCAATGGCAATCTTAAACTCATATAGAAAGGAGTAAATCCGTGAAACGCAATGGTCCTTCTTCAGAAAAAAAAAAAACACATTGCTTTTCGGTTAGCTTAGTAGCATGCTTAGGGTACAATCCTATGCATATTTAGACAGGAAAATGAAAATCCTATGACTCAGAGTATCCTTCTGAGAACTTGACTAGCGGAGGTATGCTGGGAGCTGTAATGATTTTCTTTGTGTAAAAGATTGTGCCCTTCTGCACACCCAGCCTCTGCTGTTTTCCATGGAGTATATTCACAATGGAAGCTCGCCTAAGACTGTAATCACACACATCTTCCAGAAACTTCTTAATAAATCCCTCTTTCCTGCCCCTTTCTACATGCTAGTATTTATTCCATTCTGGGAATGCTAGTCCTTACCTAGTCAAGACCAGGTGGTTTGATTAAAATATTCCCATTGACCTTCTTTTCCTTTTCTCTGATGTTCTGCTACCCTTGTTTCCTTTAAGTTGGAAACAGAGCTTGAATAAGGAGAAAAATGCATCCAACTATGCCAGGGATATTCAGAGTAGGGGTTTATACATATGGGGAACGTACCTCATCGGCAATACTGGACAAGAACACAAATAGGAGAGAAATCCCTGAGATTGCATTCATGTTCAAGAAATGTACTGTCTGCCCCCCAATGCATGCTTGCACACTTTACAGGGGTAAAGTACATATTCTCTTGCCATTTTCATAAACAAAATCAAACCAGGATGCATTGCTCATTCAAACTTTCTCCAAACATTGATCTACACTTCAACCAAACCATCACAGAGTTCATGGGCTGAGGGAACTCAATGGCTCCAAAACACCGAGTATTTCAGAGCAAATGTAACAAAAGACCATAGGAAAAGACACAGTGGACTAGCAGGATACCAAACGGTTCATTGCAGGTTGCAATTGCTGCTCCCTACTTCCAATCCAAATATACCAGACAAGGAACGCTTTTCCTTGCCATGTTTTCAGGACATATTGCTTCACCATGTTTTTGGATGATCCTGTAAAGTGCAACATTGCTGCCAGAACTTCTAAAACTCCTGCTGGCTTCCTGAAGGTGATGGAATAGAACCACAAACATTACAGTAGACGGACAACATCCAGGATTCAACCTCCTTCTGCCATACACAGTTGGCTTTCCACTTTGAGCACACTGGAAGCAGCTGAATAGCTAAAACATGAGTTGGCTGTTCATAGGCTGTGTAATCATATTCATAATATAAATTAGAGCATGCTATTTCTACCTAACTAGGAAGAAACCCTTTCCCTTGGCTCAGAATGAGTTTCCCAGTATCAGAAGGATTACTGAAACGGATAGCTCATCAACCTCCTGGACTATACTTATATTCTGGGAAGTTTGTGGATTCCTGACCCATTTTGCTTCCCCAGACTGATTAAGCTTCCTAATGGAATTGCCTGCAGCATCTGAAAAGAATATGGATTTTTCTTCTTACTTCCAGAGAGTGCTAAACTAGCTGAGGTTCTCTTTAAGCAAAAGATGAGGTGTGACCAGCTCTTCTCTCGGCATGATTCAGTGGCATGGACTATTTATACCCATACAACAATGCATGAAATGATTTCATGAGGACAAAGTTGGCAGGGGATGCACAATTTTGGCACTTTGGGGCCATTTCTACTTCCTTTCTTGACTTTCTATGTTGGACAATTTTTATATGTCTATATATGGACATGAACTCACACAAGCAGATCAGCAGCAACTAGTTTCTTCTTCCTGCCACGAACAGAGCCATCCCTCCCTCCAGCAAATGCATAACTGGCACTAGAGGGTTGGACAAGGCGCTTTCTCTGATCCTGCACTTCTGGACCTCTGTGATTGCTTGAAGGAAAGTCATGTTGCACATACAGATCAATATCACTGAGTCATAAATAGGAAATTAAAATAAAGACCCCATCAAGAAGACTCTCCCGGACTTACTTCCCCAGACTGACTGTTAAGAACAGAAGTATTCTGCTGGGTGAGACCAAAAGTCTGTCTACGCAAGCATCCCGTTTCTCACAGCAGCTAATAAGATGCCAATGGGAAGACCACAAATAGGACAGGACAGAAATAGCACCCTTGCACTCCTGCTCTGCAGGAAGTGGTATAGAGTGGCATACTGCTTCTAAACCCGGAGATGTTATTTAGGCATCAGGGCTAGTTTCCATGGGAATTTCCCTTCCAAAAATTTACCCAATCCTCTTTTAATCCCCTTCAAGTTGATGACAATGCCTACATCTTGTGGTAGTGAGTTGCATAGTTTAAATATGTGCGGTATGAGAAAAGTACTCTGAGTTATCTGTCCCAAATGTCCCACCATTCAGCTCCATCGGAGAACCCTGGGTTCTAGCATTATGGCAGAGGAAAGAATTGCACCCATCTCCATCATATCTCTCCTTTTCTAGGCTAAACATTTCACGATGCAGTAACTTAGGAGGGTTTCCTGCCTCACTGGAATTTTGCTTGAGTAATATGCGTGCAGCAGGTCTGATGACTTTTGTATATCTCATCCAAGGTGGTTGCCTGGAACTTCATTTTGGTTTGCCCTTGGGCCTGGATTACTCTTTGGTCATGCCATCAGTGCTTCCAACTCATTCCACAGAGCTGCGCATGGATTATCCCTGGCACCAACTCATTAAACCATGCAGAGCTAGTACTAACGAAGGGATGGCTGAGAAACGGATCTGTGTTCGTAGTCATACCGGAGAATGACACTTTCTAATGCTGAGCGCTGGACAGAACCCATCTTGCTAAAAAGAGAACCTTTCAATTCCAAGGCCTGTGATGAATATGAAACGCAAGGAAGAGGGTGCACAGCAGCCCTTGGTCGCATCTCTGGGGCTTCAACACAAGATGGCAGAAACACCTCAGTGGTCTGCATTAAGAATTCTAACCACGGAGGTGGAAATCATGTCTTTGGGCACCACACAGAACTCACTGACTGTCAGTTGATGGAACCTTCCTTGGGATTTGCCTCGACTGCATAGCTTTTCTTTGTATTTGATTAAAGGAGGCTTTGATATACTGTGTGGCTGTTGACAGCTGCTCCTTGGATATGCAGAGACAGGTTCAGCAATAAGTAGCTCAGGACTTATGAGCATCCCATAATGCAAGGCTGTGACTGAGGGTCAGCCACTACCCTGGGGTAGTGAATGTTGATATTGTCATAGAAGCATGGTGGCCTGAGAAGCTGGGATCCTGCAGAGAAAACCATCTTTCAAATGGATTGAATGCTGTTGCTGGTTTGCAGGGCATGCCTGTTTCACTTAGATATGTGCGGATCAAACAAAGGGGCTATACTGATGAAGACATGCATTACAACTAGGGTGGGAAACTGATAAGCCATCCTATGGATGTGTTTTATCTAGAAAAAGGGTGATGAATTTGTTGTTTTGCATTTTTATACAAAACTTACCAATTTTGCAGCTTTTGAAACAAAAAGATAAACTGGGATGAGTTCAGAGCTTGAAATCCACCCCTTTGCAAAATTTGCAATACAGGTTGCAAATGAAAATATGTGCACAGAAATGTATGCATTTAAAGAGTGTACAGAAAGATGCATAGTCTGAAAAATGCATGACAATGTGCCTTACATAGTAGAAAAATGTTTGCAAAATGTGTGCATTTATTTATTTTTTAATATTTTGTATATTTTTAAAAATCTGCATGAAAATACATAAACATTTTCATGTGAGATAAAAAAATCCCTATTCAAGGTGGAAGCAGGACAGAACAAACATTTAATGTGGAAAAATGAGAACTGAAGAAACTAAAGCTCAAAAAAATTGGTTGTCCTTCCTCTTGGGAATAGTTAATTATAAAAATGCACAGTGTGTATGTTGTCAAGGATCTTGTTTTTGCCAAAAAGAGATATGGCCAATAGCTAAACGGTGAAGAATCCCCAGGAAATTAATCAGAAAAAGTGACAGAAGGCAACTAGCTCTTCCCAATTTTTTAAAAAAGCTTGGCAATGTGTAGCCACATTTTTCTCATTTACAAAAAATTACAAGTAGAGGGAGGACAAAAATGCAACATATTTGAAACTTGGATCATTTGGCTTCAAACTTAGACAAATTAGATTCATCCAAACTCCTCCAGCAGCAAAAGATTTGATGGTGGCGGGGGAGCATGGAGGATTCCCCCCTCCCCTTTAGCCTTCTTTTAAACAAACTTGTCCTATGATATATAAATCTGTTTGACTGCCAGCATTTATGCAAACAAAATTGTAGCGCATTGACAGAAGCTAATCGTGGGAGCTATTTTGATCTTCCTTCCTTCAAGTTTTCATAATCTCTCACATAGTAAGAGCCATTTCTATAATTAAGAATTCCTTCCCTCCAGAATTGTCTTGGCTGAATGTCTTCCAGCTCTGGCGTGCACACCATGAATCATCTAGCCAGTTGCTGAAGGTAACAACACCATCTTCTATGCAATGGTAGCTAGAAACCTCAGCTAGTTTAAAGAATGCTCATAGACAGTACTACATTTGAGCTCAAAAATAGGAGTTGAGGTGAATACTTCTGACCAGTAAGTCTCATTAGTGTGTTTCACAAATGGGGTGAATATGGAAGCCTCTGCGCAGTCCTTCTCTGACTGTTATCTGTGCTCTTCAGACTGGCCTCAGCTCCCGTGCATGATAGTCCAACCCCTACCTTTCCCTCCCATTGACTTACCTACCTGCTGTCTCTCCTTCAAGTGGGGCAGTAAGTGAGATGGAGAACGGAATGGAAATCAGGTGCCAGGTGAGCAAGTGGGAAGAAGGGTGGGCTTGAGAGGAAGACAGAGGTTGGATTCTAGGAGATGTTCATGGGCACTAGGAGAAGAGCTAAGATGGTTTTAGTTGGTTTGGATCAAGCCCAGTTATTTCCTGGTGTATGAATTTCAGCAGAAGTATCTTGGCTTAATCCATACCAATCTGAGCTGAACTCATAAGCTTGATTTTTAAAAAATTCAAAACTTGGGATTGAATTATTTTAAATACTGGAAACACCATGCAGATAATACTAATTAACATTCTGGCAATTTAAAGACAATCCTAACAGCAGAGGAGATAGATCACAAAAGAAATTGGAAAGAACACCACAAAGCAAACTAATCCCCTGAAACACTTCTTTTGGCAGAAAGACAGTGTATACTTTTAATTAATTTAGAAAGAAAACAAATAGGTGGAATAGGGAGAAATCCACACCCAAAGAGCAGAATCTCTTTGTAAGGACCTAACAGAGTGTCCATGTTCATATGGTAAAAGGTCCCACTCACTCCTGAGGGAAAGAGGTACAATATAAGTATCTTTGTTTGAAAAAAGGTGTGGGGATCAGCAAAACCCAAATTTACTGTTTTCCAAATTCCATTTAGATGGTCATTTGAACTTAAGTCCAAATCAGATTATTGATTATTGAATGTCATGAAAATCCAAAGACATTTTTGTGCATATTTTCCAAATGTATGCATTGTATGTGCACAACTTTGAAATGTACAATTCTTCCCCCATTGATTGAAGCGGCATTGTGTCATTTCCGCCCCCTCCCAGAGGCATGCATTTTTATGTGTATCTTTCAAATACACATGTTGTTAGATGCTTTTGTGGGGGCTGCAAATGACATTTCAAGCTTGAAATTGCATGGACGTGGAACACAAATTTGCCAGGGCCAATCTGAGTCAGAAGGTGCGAACTGGGTAAATCCTGATAATAAATAAATAATAAAAATGAAAAATAAAAAACCCTCCATATTTTCTTCCTTCTCCTTTTTACAATGGTCTGGAATTCTGTGACTTATAGGGCACTGTGGAGGATGCAGATTTGGGCCCAGTCCACCAAATCTGATGTATTCTGCTTGCAATAGCAGTACAATCCTGCCCTGCAAACAAGCAGCAAGCAAATCAATGGTGAACCCTACCTCTAAAGAAGCATCAGGAAATTTTCCTGTCTCCAGAAAAATCGGCTGAAATTGCTAATCTAGTTTCTTTGCATGCAATAGGGTGGTGAGGTGTCAGAGACTCCTGGCACACCGCTCTAGAATTGACAATCATATGGGCAGGAAGGCCATCTTCTCCATCATCCTTGTTGGTTCCTGCTTTTGGATCCTTTCCTGCTTGGTTCAGCTTGAGCTTTCTTTCCTGGGGAAACTCTGTGTTGGAGCCTTAGAAGTATGGTTCCTATTTCTGGCAGTTGCACCAAATCCTCACAATCATCCCCACACACTACATCACATCTAATATTAACTATGATGCACATTAATCCCCACCACTACCTTAATCTTGTCTGCCAGGATTGTAATGGTGAAGATCTGAATGGATTAATGTACAAGTCCGATGCTTCAGGGGAAGGTGCAAAGCATGTTTGTCCTCAGCCAGTCTGAACAGCATAGAAAAATCTTAGCGTTATGCCTGAACCTTGAGTGCAGGTGAGTGGGTTGTTCTTATATTTATTTATTACTACAGTTTACATTTATATCCCACTGTTTTTCCTCTTGCAAGAACCCTTGCAGTGCAGCTTGTCCACGCAACCTTTCCAGCTTTGATGCAAAACTTGATGGAAGAGATCTTCTGACCCCAGGGACCTGAACACACTGTCCTAAGCATCTGAACCTTCTTCTGAATGCCACTGCCAAAGGAGGCATGATTGGTGGAAATGAGGAGGAGGGCCTTTGGCCCGGTAGCCCCACTTTACAAAATGATCTTTTCCTCCTTTGGTACCAGCTTTACTATACCTTTTTTAGCACCAGGTTCAGATTACCCTCTTTCCCAAGGCATTTACCAACTCCCTCTCTTTCTATATATACACACACACACACATATATACACAATATAAATAAATAAATATTTTTTTTAGCAGGGCTAGCATCATTATGGGCTGATTTTAGTAGTGCAATTATTAAGATGTGGTTTTGATTTTAAAAAATTGAATTGTATGGTGTTTTTACTGTTCTGTTTTTATACTGTATTTTATTTATTAACTGTTGTTCATTGCCCAGACAGCTTAATGTATTTGGCAGTATAGAAAGAAATTGAATAGCATAGGCCAAGCCACATTATATTTATTCCCACACAAGACTTGAAAATCCTATGTCAGGAGATTTACCTTTTTGGCTCTTGTGCTGGCTGGGAGCACCAACTTTCTTAAAAGCTCCCATAGCATAGAACTGAAAATACTTCTTGGTACTAAACCTTGACAGCAATTGCACTCATGGGCTGTGAAGTATAAGATACTGTCTCATCTTCATGGTCCATGGGCAGCCCTTTCTTCCAGGTAATGTTATATTCAGGGAGAAGAAGCTTCTTGCTACCTGCTTCCATGTTTGCCAGGTACCCTCACTTAGAATATGAAGAATATAGAGTCCCATTGCCAATGTGCATGTGTGAACGAGGAGCAAGCAGAATTCTTCTTTATTGCTAAATCATTAAGCTTCTAAAGCTGAATAGCCCTAAGTTACAACAGCTGGGAACTTCAGTAAAGCCTTTAAAGTGCCAATTTAGCTTCTCAATGGATGTTACAAATTAGCAGCAAACACGAAGCCCTATTCAAAGATATTATTCAGATCCTAGTTTCCCAAATGGTCAAGTCAGTCACTGACTTGGGAAAAGTAGGGTTAATTTACTTGTTTTGCAGTGAGTGGGAAAAGAAACCAGGTTATTTCAGACCAATTCCATTTGATGGTTTTATTCTGCTATCTTGTTCCATGGCATGGAAAATTGTGAAACTGCTCGAGCAATTAAACTGGGTGCCTCCCTATTTGAGAGTTAAGATTTATTTTAACAGGTGTCTTCTGCTGATTTGGCAATGTTCTGCTAAATACTTTAGGTGTCTCCTTTCTTGTCAGTAAATAGCAAACTGCTCCAGCAGGATCTATGCACAGCCTATATCTGCCAGAACCCTATGGAAAGAAGTGGAATTATGCTAATGAAAATGTAGAGGATGATGCAGATACTTATATTTATCTGTTGTTTGCAATGGACTTCCTAGTCATAAATCTCCAGTGGAAAGCAATTGATTTTTAAACTTAAATGGGCCTACAGTTCTGATGTCTTCTAAGCATATGCTTAATTAGATCCATTCATTAATTTCCTAAAAGGTTTATGTTGATTATAAGTCAAAGTTTTTGAAGGTGTTGTTGTTCAGATGGCAGGTCTAAAGTAGACATGATAAGAAATACAGATCTTTCTGTTCTTTTTGTCCCAGAATTTTCCCAGTTTACAGAACAGGACTCCGACCTGAACACAATCTGTAGTCTGAAAACTATACGCTCCAATTGTAGGATAAGATTCAAGCAACAAAAGACATGTTTGAAAAAATACGTAGAATTGGAAAATGCATAAAGCGATCCTATAGTCCCTAAGCAGCACCTAGAAGTCCATAGGATCTTCTCAGTTCCCAAATCTGAGGTCATAACGGACATACAAGAAGCTTGGATGCTGCTCCACTTTTTGAAGTGTCCCAACTGTTTCTTTGAGGTCAAAATAAAAAATAAGTAAAATTCTAATCAGATAAATCAAAGAAATAAAGTGGCCCTAGAGAAGGGATTGATTGATTGATTTTATTTAGGAGACTTCTATGCCGCCCCATTCGCCGAAGCCTCGGGGCGGCTCACATCCATAAATAAACTTCCATAGAATAATATAAATTAACAATATAAATTAAGTTGCCCTGGCCAAAGAATAAAATTAATAAATATTATTAACAATTAAATAAAAAGGTCTTCACCTGGCGCCGAAAAAAATAATGACGGTGCCAGGCGGACCTCTCTGGGGAGTGCATTCCATAGATTGGGTGCCACCGCAGAGAAAGCCCTCCTCCGAGTACTCATCCTCCTCCGAGTACTCATCCTCCTTTCCATGAAGGAAATTACTTCACGGAGAAGGGCCTCTCCCGCAGATCTCAAGACACCTGGCTGTCTGGAGACTTTGCAGGGCACAATGCAGTGGTGGCTTTGGATCTGTCCCAGGGATGTGTCCTCAGGTCATCTGAGAAAAAGGCATACCTATGAAAAATATGCACAACCAGCATGCACAATTGGGGAAATGTGTAAGGAAGTGTGCTTCCATTTTCATGTGAGGGAAATGCACTCTGATCTAGGCATGGATTAGAATAAGCTTTAAGTTGAACATCCGAAGAGCTTGAGGTATGTTGATTTTTATACTTTTAACAGATGATTGTGCACAGGATCTCCTGCAGGTCACATAAAATCAAGATCAGGAGCGTGAAGCTGGAGGAAGGACTTTTAACTAGGAAGCAGGATTTTGTTCTGCTTGCAAAATGTGTGCACGTCCATTCAAAACTCTGAGCAGGCACATGGATATGGGTCTGCAGAAAGTATTTGCAAATTATCCAATTTGTACTCATGTTCACCTCATTCCCAGCTTGCTTTTACAGATGTCCCCAACAGGCCGAATCAGCCTGACTTTAATGTGTGGAAGAAATGTGCACAGATTTGCTTATTTGACCAAATTTGGGGAACTCGCATTCGCTCACTGCTCAAGGGATGCAAGTTTCCCACTTCATGGGAATCATCCATGAAACAGGCTGCAAGAGGATGAGCAGAGAATCTTGAATGTCTTGAATATCACTCACTCACCTGTTCCTACATTTAACTCTCCCCCAGTGATATTTTTAATCTTTATATTTGAAGTCCACAAACCTTCTATTTTTTTCTGAAGAATAAAACAAACAGGTACCTTGATGGAAACAGTATTTTCCCCAGTATAAGGTAAATGTTGCCTGGGGGGGGGGCGAGTTAATGGGCTGGTTATACAGGCAAAGAGACTTGAGCATCTTATTTGGGGGATAAGGGCTGCATAAAAATCAAGCTGATTTTGAACTGAGCTTTCCCATCAGTAGTGTGCCTCAGTGCTTGGTGGAAAATGATCCATGGTGATTTTTATAAAATGAAGCTTAAACTTAAAAGAGAATAAATAAAAAACAAGCCCAGAGTTTAATACAGCTCCCCAAAATCTCCACAATGAGTTAGAATCAGGTCATACTGATGATGTCTATTTCTGATATACAAACAAACATCACAGTAAATTACTACTTCATGTGATTACTTTTCCTATTCTGCCTTTCTGCGAAAAGCCTTTTCTAGTACAGAATTTAAGTTAGTAATCAATTCTAAACAGAGTTCATCTCTCAGATATGGCTCACTTTAAAACCCTGAACTTTCCTGAAGTATTTTAGTGCAAATCTATTGAGAATGACCGTGAAGAGCAAAGGAGATCAGTATTCTGTCATTATTCCTTGCATTCCCCTCATCCTTGCATTTTTATACTGCCTTCAGCCAAAGTTCTGTGGGTCTCTCACAATATTTAAGACACACATTCAGGTTTCAATCAGGCTTGACTCTGCTTAGCTTCCTAGGTCAGTCAGGATCAGGCACCTCAAGCCATATGGAGGGAAGCCATCATATGTGTGTAAATGAAAAGCAGGCTTGGAGGGCTGACATCAGGAGAGGAGGAATATTGGAGGCTGTTGAACCTGCCCTTACCTTTTGCCTGTTCGAAGTTTTCATTCCCCAAAGCTGCTTTCCCACCTGCAGAAGGAAAGATATGGAAATCTTGAATATTTTCATGCAATGGAAAAGATTGGGCTTGGTAGAGTGCTGGCATTTTGCACAGAGATACATGAGAAACGCAGTTTGATTTGTTCTTACCTCACCTTTGAATGCAAGCATTTAAAAAATGGAGGGAGGATCACAGTGGGAAAAAAATATGCTTTTCTCCCCTAAAAATTCACACTTTCACTATTTGGTCTATCAAGAAAAGTGCACATTCACAGGTAGTCTTTTAAAACTGTGCACCAAAACTATTGTGCACACTATCTGCATCCAAAGAATTAAAAACCAGACCATAATAAAAATAGGAACCATTTAGAACACCATGCTGGAGTTGGGAAAATCCCAGGGATGTCAAAAAGTACTCCCATTCCTACTCTTCAGTAGTTCAATGCCAGAAATGGAAAGGGCCAAGCATTTCACCAGGTCTCCTGGTTCTCTGCTCCAGGTTTTTCTTTGGGGAGGGGCACCCTGAACACTATCCTTAGCACCCTGAGCACCTTCCCATATTTGGGAAGCAAGGTGTGACAGGAACAATTGTGGAGTTGGAAGGTGCACCATAACTCAGCTGGTCTAGCCCCACAGGGTGAAGGTCTCAGTACGTCCCTGACAGAGGGCACCAGCTTCTGCTTAAATGCCCCCAGAGGAGGAGTTACACTGCCTCCCAGTCACTCAATTATTACTTAAGAGCCCATTATCGGGCCTATGCTGTGGCGGTGAGGGCAGCGAAAAAGAAATTCTTCTCTGCTTCCATTGCCTCCTCACAATGCCGTTTGGCGGAGCTTTTCCGGGTGGTAAAAGGGCTGGTTCATCCTGGCCCCAAGAAAGACCCTGTACCTCCCTCGATGGCCTGCTGTGATGACTTTGCCAAGCATTTTAAGGAGAAAATTGCTCAGATTCATCACAAGCTGGACTCCACTAGTAATTCAGAGCCTTCAGGGGAGGAACCAATGTTGCCATCTGGTCCTAATTTATTGGATGAGTTTCAGTTATTGCGGCCTGATGATGTGGACAAGGTGCTTGGACAAGTACGGCCCACCACCTGCCTTTTGGACCCTTGCCCATCTTGGCTTCTTAACAACTCCAAGCACTGGATAGGGACCTGGATCCTGGAGGTTGTCAATGCCTCTCTGAGGGATGGCTGGGTACCTGCCCCTTTAAAGGAGGCGGTAGTCTGACCAGTCCTAAAGAAGGCACCCCTGGATCCAGAGATGGCCACCAATTATAGACTGGTGGTCAACATTCCATTCTTGGGCAAGGTGTTGGAGTGGGTGGTGGCAGGACAACTCCAAGCACTCTTGGATGAAACTGATTATCTGGACCCATTTCAGTCCGGCTTCAGACCCAGGTATGGTACTGAATCTGCCTTGGTCGCCCTGTATGATGACCTGTGCAGGGAGAGAGACAGGGGGAGTGTGTCCCTGTTAGTTCTCTTGGACCTCTCAACAGCTTTTGATACCATCAACCATGGTATCCTTCTGAACAGGCTAGTGGGATTGGGAGTTGGAGGCACCGTGTGGCGGTGGTTCTGCTCCTATCTCAATGGCCGATTCCAGAAGGTGGTGCTGGGGGACTATGGCTCTGTGCCATGGCAGCTATGCCATGGAGTTCCGCAGGGGTCCATTTTGTCCCCTTTGCTATTCAACATCTACATGAAACCGCTGGGAGAGGTCATTAGGAGGTGTGGTCTGCTGAATCATCAGTACTCTGATGATACCCAGCTCTACATCTCATTTTCAATCAATCCAGGTGAGGCAGTGGCTGTACTGAACCGGTGTCTGGCCAAGGTAATGGGCTGGATGAGGGCCAATAAACTGAAGCTCAATCCAGACAAGACAGAGGTCTTGTTGGTAGGCAGCTCGGGCTTTGGGGAAGGGGACTTTGATCTTGTCCTGAATGGAGTTGTACTCCCTCTGAAGGACAAGGTCCACAGCTTGGGAGTGCTCCTCGACCCAGAGCTTTCGCTGGAAGCTCAAGTAACAGCGGTGGCAAGAAAAGCTTTCTTTCAGCTTCATCTGTTTCACCAGCTGCGCCCCTACCTGGAGAACGACTTCCTGGCAACTGTGACAAACGCATCGGTAACTTCCTGACTAGACATCTGTAACGCGCTCTATGTGGGGCTGCCCTTGAAGACAGTCTGGATACTTCAATTGGTGCAGAACAGAGCTGCCAGGTTGCTGACGGGGACTGGGCATTGTGCTCACATAACTCCAGTCCTCCGTCAGCTTCACTGGTTCCCCATTGAAGTCTGGGCCCAATTCAAGGTGTTGGTTATCACCTGTAAAGCCCTTAATGGCTTGGGTCCTGGTTACCTAAAGGAAAGCTTACGTCCATACGTGCCCTCCTGCCCCTTGAGATCGGCAGCAGAGACCCTTCTCCAGGAGCCCTCCGTGAAAGATATTAGGAGGGTGAGTACCTGGAGGAGGGCCTTCTCTGCAGTGGCACCCAGCCTATTGAATGCGCTCCCCAGAGAGGTCTGCCTGGCGCCGTCGTTATTTGCTTTTCGGCGCCAGGCCAAGACCTTTTTATTTAAACATCATTTTAATTGTTGATTTTATTTATTGATTTTAACAACTTTGGCCAGGATGTTTCCAACTGTATTTTATTGTATTAAGGATATTTATTT